>NW_026067949.1:2192385-2510505 GCF_014885135.2 Alexandromys fortis
TATATATATGAGCCTCTGTTTGTAAAATGCTCTTCTTGCTCATGGCTGTGTTCCACTAAATGGAAGGGAAGTCCCACAGTATTTAGTATGGCAAGAACAGTCCTGTTTGAATACTTTCTGCTTATTAATAGATAAAGCAAGAAAGCAGGAACATTGAGTCAGATTTTACTCATTGATTTTTCATGAAACCCTTATGTAAGAAGCTATTATCTCTATGGTTATGGAAACTAAGAATTTCCATAACTGAAAATGTAAGTTATGTGTCCCAGTCACACAACTTATTTCAGCAATGTCTGAGACAGCGTAGGTATCCAACAAATATATTTTCCAAGGTTTCCAAACTTTATTCTCCTATAATGATACACATTTGTATGGTACCCTTTGTTTGTTCAAGCATTAATTCATGTGCACCTTTTCACTAAATGTTTTCTGTTAGAAATATAAAAGTAAATCAGACAAATTTTATATCTTTGGTAGATAGTGTATGTTCAGATATGTGTTTTTCCCTTTCTGCTCTCAAATCTACATAACCAAGAAGGATTCTCAATTAAGAGATGGTTTAAATCAGACTGGTCTGTGCCCATGTCTCTGAGAATTGTCTTGATTGTTGAGTGATGTGGGAAGGTCCATGCATAGAAATTCCTGTGACACAGCCTGGGTATGAGGAAGATATGCAACTTTCCAGAGGGACAATAGAAAATAAGTTACACAGTTTAGCAGAATTTGAGTAGTTGAATACGTACGTGTTTGACTGGCAGGAATCAACTCCAGCTGTTGTTGTCCCACATGTTCTGAAATAGGGTATCTTATGGAGATCTATAGTTCATTGATTCAGATAGCCTGATAGGTCAGTGAGCCCACTGGCTCTTCCTGTCTTCCTCTCCTCCGAGCTACAATTAAAAATACATGCTGCCACATTTGACTTTTAAGTGTTTGCTGAGGATTGAACTCAGGTGCTTATGTTTGCATGGCAAGAACTTCACCAATTGAACTTCCCCACTCCAGTTGTTTAAGGCTTCTCCCAGTTTTCTTTCTGCTGTTGTGATAAACTCTATAATAAAAGACAAGTTGTAAATGGAAATTATTTTTCTCAACTTACACTTTCAGGTAGTAATTGAAGGGAAACCATGGAAGAAACTAGAGCATGAACCATAGAGGAAAGTGTTTACTGACTCACTCCCTCTGACTTGTGACCACCAGCTTTCTTATACTTCCTAGAGTCATTTTCCCATAGTATAAAATACCCACAGTGAGCTAGACCATCTTCATCAATTAACAATCAAGACAGTTCCTCACTGGCATGACTGTAGGGTAATGAAATCTGGATGCTTCTGCACTTGACACTTTCTTTTCCCAGTGATCTTTACAAGGAAAACTAACCAACTAACCATAACAGGGTTTGTATGTCTAGGGTTAAAAAGGACAACATGGACATCAAGAAATTTCTTGGGAATTGAATGGTTAAAGGGAACTGTATCATAACTTCAGTGTATTACAATGTAGAGTTCACTAGTTTCTATGTCTGTTTGTGTGGTTGTCATAACTTCTTTCCAGAACACCCAAGAAACCACACACACTGGGAGCTCCTCCATGTATAATGTGGAGATGTCTTTTTCTGTTAAGGGGAATAGAAGCCTGAAAGTCTTCACCATTTTACATGGCCAGGGCATCTTGTTGTGACCCCGGGACAATCCAATTTCCTCCTCTGTTTAAAGTTCATAAACTGGTCATGCTGACTTCCTGCTTAACAGCAACAGCAGAAACACTGGGGAAGTTCTGATAAGAACAGAAGAGGAGGAAAGTTCGCTATGCTACTGTAACTTCACTTTGCCCTGCAACCTCCATTTTATTACAGAGATGTATAAGAAAGGGGAGACACAGTGCCGTCAGTGGTTCATGTGTAGAAGCCAAAGTTAAAATTCATTTCTAGAAATGCATCCATTCCCTGCTTCAGATATGTGCAAATATTAATCAAAAGACCACCACATTAGGAGCAAGTGAGATTAACATAATGCTGCCGGATGGCTTAATTCGTTAGTAGGAACCAACGGTAAAACTGTTTTCCTTTCTCCTTAATCCTCTCTAATAGATTCAGAGTTGCCAATAGAAGTTATTTTTTTCTATATCACAATGCATTTATATGGTGAACTCTCTCCTTAAATATAGACGTGAGGATAGAGAGAATACTTAATTACTTCCTGTGCAAGCATGGAACTTTCATTTTCAGAACCAGAATGAGCAAACATTATTTATCCAGTTTATTCTTGGGAAATCTATGGTCACATTAGGATTATTTATTGCTCTGAGATATGTGATCCAAGCAAATAACTGTTCTTTCCTTTTCCTCCATGGGTCTAGAAAAATGGGTACAATATTACTCTGCTATAAATAGTGAAATATTTTGGAAATCAATCTATCAATATAATAAAATTTTTTGAAATATTTAATTCTTTTGGCACAGAAATTTCATGTCTAGAATTTCTTTTAAAGAAAAATAACTGACCAGGTGTGGTGGTGCATGCCTTTAATCCCAGCACTCGCGAGGCAGAGGCAGACAGATCTCTGTGAGTTTGAAACCAGTCTGGTCTACAGAGTGAGTTCCAGGACAATCAAAAATATACAGAGAAATTCTGTCTCATAAAAACAAAAAAAAAAAAAAAAGAAAGTTAATTGTTATATATGTAGAAACCACAATATGTATATCTATTACTAAATCATTTGAAATTATAAAAACAGCTAGAAAAAACAGTTATGATGTACAGACTATTAAATCCTATTTGCAAATCAATAACATGGAGTGATAACAAGGAAATATTCATGGCCTAGTAATAACAATGGTAACACCAATATTTTTAACATTCATAATTGGTCCAATGATATGTATGCAATATATTTTTACTCTTTTTCATATTTTAATTGAAAATGGATTCATCTCTCATACAGTACATCCTGACCATAGTTTCTGCTCCCTCCACTTCTCCCAGCTATCTCTCATCTCTCCTCTCCCCCAGATGCTCTCCCCTTCCATTTCCTCTTCAGAAAATAGCAGGCCTCCAAGAGATGACAGTCAAACAGGACAAAACAAGATTCAATAAGACAAGACAAAAGACAAAATCCCACATACTGCGGCTGGACAAGGCAACCTAATCGGAGGAAAAGAATCCCAAGATAAAGCAAAAGAGTCAGAGATAAACCCATATCTACGGTTCAGAGTCCCATAAAATCATCAGACTAACATCCATAACATACATGAACAGGACCTGGTGCAAATGGGCTGAGAAAGAGATCAGGGAAACAACTCCTTTCACAATAGTGGCAGTTTTAGAATATTATTTTAAGGTGTGTTAATTTATCCCCTAGAACATTTGTTAAGTGATGCAGAGATGTGTTTGAGTAAATAAAATTCACCTACAGTCAGGATCTTTAGTCACCAACTAGTTGAGAGGAAGTGGTAGGTAGGAGCCAGGTAGAGAAGGGCTTTTAAGGAGCGGCAAGCAAAAGCACAAAGGCTTTGGGAGACAGGGGATAAGGAGAGCAGGTGAGCTGCTTGCTCTTCAGCCTTCTGGGAAGCAAGACTCTACCTCAAACTTTGAATCTTGAGTTCTTAAGAGGGATAGAGATTTAGATATGTTCCCTTCTTAGTTTTGAAAGGATTGGTGCCTGAGTGAAAAAGAAATCCCTCAGGCTGCAGCTCTTCCAGCCTGACTGTTGCTGATAGCAGCAGAGTTGTAGGAACTGATATGGACACCATGGCTTAAAATGCAGCAAAAAATTAAAAGGAGAACAATAGGCAATCATGGGATATATATGTGATACTGAGTTTTTATCAGATTACAATGAGGTAGATACTATTGATATTATTATATCCACATACCAAGTGAGAAAAACAAAGCCTTTCTCTGGTTACTGTGATTCATTAGGTTACAAATTCAAATTTTGGGGGGTTACAGATTGCTTCTTCCTGAGACCACCTTCAAGTCATCACGTGATGAAAAGTTCTAAACTCAGTTAAGTATTTTCTTCACAGATACAGTTTTTTCTTTTCTTTTTTCTTTTTTTTTTTTTTTTTTTTTTTTTTTTTTTTTTTTTTTTTTTTTTTTTTTTTTTTTTTGGCCTGGTGGTACAAACTTGTAGTGTCAGTTCTACAGAAGGCCAAGACTGGAGGATTTAGAATTGAAGGCTAGTCTAGGCAACTTAGTGAGACCCTGTCTTAAAGTTAAAAGTAAAGAAATGATTGGGGTGTAGCTCGGTAATAAAATGTTTGCTTAGAATGCAGGAGTTCCTGAATACTCCAAAACAATGACTCAGAAAACTTTAGGAGAAAACAAGTATGGTCTTCGAGTTGCCTTCACAAGGATGTAAAGTAGCACAGATGGTGGTCAGATCTCCCACCCATAATGTATACTTTCATATGTGCAGTATTGTCATCTAAGTACGTTCACCTGGTGCTCAGGGTTTTTAATGGGAATCAGCAGCATCTCCTTTTCATATCCAGCCAAACAGTTCCAGCTCTTGCAGATGTCAGGTTACTAGAGTTTGACCCAAAACCCCCACTACAAGTATTGTTAGCAAAGCTGTGTATCGTGGCCCAATACAGGCATTCAATGATATTCTTATCAGAGAACTTTGTCCAAGCTCTTCATGCTTCATTCCCAGGCCAGGTATTGATTCAGTACTTATATGAGCAGAAAATGAGTACGTGAGACTTGTTGACTTAACATCTTACTCAAGGGGCTGGAGAGATGGCTCAGCGGTTAAGAGCACTGTCTGCTCTTCCAAAGGTCCTGAGTTCAATTCCCGGCAACCACATGGTGGCTCACAACCATCCGTAATGAGGTCTGGTGCCCTCTGCTGGCCTGCAGGCACACACAGTGACAGAATAATGTATACATAATAAATAAATAATTTAAAAAAGAAAACATCCTACTCAAATGACTGCACAATTAGACAAAACCGAGAGCCTAAGTACTGAGTTGTTTTGAATCCTGCAAAGCAGACAGTCACTGTCTTTTGATGAGGAATTTCTATGACAAAGTCCATAATCTGGCTGTGAAACGGAAAAGAGTAGCAGTTTCTGCCCATGACAAAATAGACTACCGTCAGCTCCACGCTATAGGTGAGGGTGAACATGCACAGACAGTGAGTTGGGTGTAGAATGACAAATAAAATCCCAGAGACATATATTGGGGTTCAGGCAGAAGATCAGAAAAGCAAAGCAGCCAAGCTTCTAGACAGCTCTTACTTCTTCAAAATCTTTAGACTGTGTTGAAATAAGGAGCGGCGGGGCTGCGTCCCCAACACCCCGGCCGCTTGGCTAGCTCACGCCCAAAATAACAACACACAAACTGTGTTCATTTAAGAACTGCTTGGCCCCTGAACTCTAGCCCTTACAGGCTAATTCTCGCACCTGGACTAGCCCATTTCTAATGATGTGTGTAAGCACCCCAAGGTGCGCTTACCGGGAAGATTCTAACCTACGTCCATCCGGGCCTCAGAGCGCAGAGCTATCGTGTCTATCCGGCAGAGCTGAGCATGGCATCTCTCCTGAAGCAGAGCAGAGTCTGACCTCACTTCCTCTTCCGCCCAGAATTCTATTCTGTTTTCTCCTCCCATCTATGCTTTAACCTATGAGGGCCAGCCAAGCAGTTTCTTTTATTGCTCAGCCAATGAAATCAACAGATTGATATGACACTCCCACATCAAGACTGAAAGGAAAACAAGTTCCTGTCTCATTCTGCCTCATAATCCTCTCTAGTTCTGGGATTAAAGGTGTGTGCCTCCACTACCTGGCCCATGTATGACTAGCTTAACACTCTAATTTCTCTTCAGTCAAAGACAATTCTCTCTTAGCTTCAGCTGACAATTTGCAAGGACTATTTAATACCTTGTCATCATCTAACATTTTGTTTAAATTAATCAGTTCATCAGGTTTTATCCCAATAGGGGACTGTAGTTTGGAAATGTCTCTTAGCAATATTTGGAAGTCATTAACAGTCAGCAACTGATCTCTCCTAATTTGCACCTTTTAGGGTCTTTGTCAATTTATTTTAGAGCCTAACTAGTTAAGGGAATCACCTCTTTGTATTTTTTCAGGAGCTAATTGTAATCCCCAACAAGGCAAAATTTTCTTCTTCAATCATTCATTCTAAAGTATTTCCATTTGAACCAAATAGTAAGATATCATCCATGAAATGGCAAACTACAGATCCAAGAAATTGCTTATATATCATTTTCTATAGCTTCCATATGAAATATTTGCACAGGGTGGGCTATTTAATATTTCCTGTGGGAGAACTTTCTATTGATACCTCTTAACAGGCTGATAATACTATAAGAATGCACCAAGAAGGCATCTTTGTGAATTCGTACCTCAAAATTTGGGTGTCAGATGTAGCACAAATAATAAAGACCCAGAGACAGAGCCAGGCAGTGGTGGCACATGCCTTTAACCCCAGCACAAGGAGGGCAGAAGCAGAGGCAGGTGGATATCTGTGATTTCAAGGCCAGCCTGGTCTACAAGAGCTAGTTCCAGGATAGGCACTAAAGCTACAGAGAAACCTTGTCTTGGAAAACAAAACAACAACCAAAGGGGAAAAAAACACAGAGACAGATTTTGGGTTTTGAGCAGAAGATCAGAAAAGTAAAACAACCAAGCCACTAGAGAGCTCTTACCTCCATTGAATCTTCATACTGAAAAGAGAGTGAGTTCCTGTCTCATGCCACCTCATATTCCTCTCTAGTGCTGACATTAAAGGCATTCACTACCACTGCCTGTCCTCTATGACTGACTAGTGTTGCTGCTAAGACTAAAGGTGTGTGCCACCATTCCCAGGCCTGTATCACTGAAAAATGTGGCTAGCTTTGCACTCTGATCCTCAGGCAAGCTTTATTTATTAGATCATAAACAAAGTATCACCACAGTCAGGTAACTATAGGAAAACAAAGACCTAATAGTTAAAACAGGGATTAAATTATGACAGGAATTATAACAGTCCCTGGATGTCAGGGAGTCAGAAGCATGATAGACTTTAGACTTAGAACTGGTCAGAGTAATCCTGAAAACTGTATCTACAAGTCTCTCAAAAAGTTGAACATAAAACAGTTAGTACTGTCTAGAGAAGACTGGAAAAGGAAGAAAAGCAAAAGATAATTCTGCCATGTCTAAAAAACACTGGCCATTGCACTCAGGTGTATAATAGGTATAGTTTCTGCACAAAATTCAACCGCTTGGCATTCCAACCTTCAGAAAGGAGAGGCTCATGAGCTCCCACTTTTAACCAAGGAGCTATTGACAGCTGATGTCTTCTGGTGAAGAAGAGTCATTTTTCCTTAAGGGGAAACCCAGGGTAGGTTGATTATGCCCCCAATGGATGCCTACACAACCATGGACATATAGAAATGCAAATTGGATTACATAGTTTGTAGAAAAGAAAGTTTAAAAAAAGAAGAAGAGGAGAAACAGGAACAGAAACAGGAGAAGAAAGAAAAAAGAAGATAAAAACTGGGGACAAAGAGATGGCTCAAGCAGTTAAGAGTGCTGGCTGCTCTTCCAGACAGCCACTGTTCAATTCCCAGCACCCACATTGTGCCTCACAACCATCTGTAGTTCCTGGGTACCCAGTGCTATCTTGTGGCCTCCACAAGTGGACACCGAGTTAGCAAGTGATGCACAGACACAGATGCAGACAAAACATCCATAAATATGAGGACATTTTTTAAAGAGGACAAAAAAGATTTTAAAATGAATTTAGGAGGAGAAATTAGGGAGAGGAATGAGGGATGGAATATAATCAAAATATGTTATATATGCATATAACATTCTCAAATAATTAATAAAAATATTATGTATGACAATTATAAATAGACAAGTGCAGATAATTAAGAGGCCTTTATGTTTCAGGAAAGAAAAAACCTTACTAGGCACAAGAGTTCTGGAAATAGTTAAATCCTTGGAGTGAGATATTCATACCTACTTTTTGGAAGAAAGGCTGAAAGACTAAATCTTTTCTACTATTTGTGTATATATTTGTGTGTGTGGTGTCTGCATTTGTGTATACATTATACATGTGTGTATATATGTATATATGTGTGTGTGTATAGCACATCCGCACAAGCCCAAGTGTATGCATATGGAAGCCAGATAAGCATGTACAGTCCTCTTGGATCACTCTCCACCTTATTACCTTGAGACAGAATCTCTCACTGAACATGACAGCTGATGTTTCAGCTCTCTTGACTCCAGCAAACTCTCAGAATCGACCTGACTCTACTGTGCAACACTAGGATAACAGATATGTAACACCATGTCATGCTTTTTTCATGGATGATGGGAATTCAAATACATGCTCTCTTACTTGCAGAGCAAACACTCTTGCCCAGTGAGCTATCTATTCAGGATGATTTTTAGCCATATGTATTTATTGTGTAAAATATTGGACTTAATTATAATATTTTCTTCATTCATATACGTAAAACATTATTATATTTATATGATTGCCAGCTCTTCCCATCCTGCTAGTCTCCTTCCATTTCTTTCATGGTGTGTGTGTGTGTGTGTGTGTGTGTGTGTGTGTGTGTGTGTTTGTGTGTGTACCGTCAAGATTCTGCTTATAGTTTCATGATCATTCTCTGAGTTAGGGAAATGTTCCCTACATTGTCCTCAAAATCAAGACATTCAGCTTCCTGAATGATGGAACTACATGAAAGCATGAGTTCACTACTGCAGTGTGATTTGAAATCACATCTGTGAGATACACACACACACACACACACACACACACACACACACATATACATACATACAAACATAGTTTTCTTTTTTCTTTTCATTTGGGCTATGGACTTCTATGACTGCTATGTCCTTTTAAAATTGTGACAAGAATTGTACTGAATTTTGGTGAGACTGCTTCTGGTAAGGCAGCCATTTTCACAGTACATACTCTGCTGTCTTGTGAACAAGGAAGATCTTCCTTTCTTCCAGTGAATTCTTTGGTTTCCCTTTTTTTGTGTTTACACTTCATTATGTAGGTGGTTCACCTCTTTTGCCAGATTTACTGCTATGTGCGGTTCTTTTTTCTTTAAAGCAATTTGTGAATGAGATTGCCTATCTAATTTTTCTCACCTATTTATAACTGGTATACAGAAAACTTCCAAATTTTGTATATTAATGTTGTATCTTGATACTTCATTTTAAGTATTTTCAGACATAAGAGTTTATGTTATTACCTTTTCTTTCTTCTGGATAATTCTTGATAGTTATAATTATATATAGCTTTATGTTAGGATTAGAACCTTCATAATTAAAAAAAGGGGGAAATGTGGGGGCTTTACCTATTTAGGCAATAATTTTTGGAGTGACTAACTCTATGGTTGTGTTTTTTCTCTTAATATATGACCAGATAAAACTGAGGAGGAGGTCACATGCTTTCTCTCTTTGGGGTGGTCAGAGTAGGGACAAGCCTTGTGGTTGATCCTCACTGCCTTTGGGCAGAAAAGGAAGACAAGGGTAGTAAAGAATTTGACTTGAATTAGCTTAGACCAGAAAACAATATATGCTTTCTCCCAGTTTCCTAACAAATGCATACTGTGTTGCTGCTATCCTGCATCAAGCTGATAGATGTATAGGTTCCTGGGAAAGGTAACTTGATTTCTTATTCAGAAACATTGAACCATAAGGAACAGTATCTGATTTTATGAAGAGCTAGCAAAGCACTCCCCTTTGAAAACACCCTAGTTTTATAATGGGTCTAATGTTTTTTAGACCTTGGGGTTAAGTTATATCTCTTGAGAAGAAGGTAAAATAGCTATCAGTGTGAGAGGAAATTGCCAGGTTTTTAAAATCTCCAATATGGTCCCTTTCCTTTGCTGCCAGACCATAAAAGATAACTACAAATTTCAAAAACCATTTTGAAACACAACAGAGACAAAGTTCTGAAAGATAGAGTGACCAGATGTCTGCCTGGACTTGGATTGATCCACCTCGAACTAAGATAAGGGAAGAAAACCACTTTGTGGGATATACATGCTGTAGAAATAGTGGGACTTATTCTTATTAATACAATGGTACAAGATAAGATAAAGATGCCAGTGTCTCATTAAGACTGAAAGATTAATAAGGTAATTGTGCAAATGTCTAAAAGAAGAAAAGAAGTCTAAGATAATCACTAATTCTTTATTACAATTTCCTTGGAAAATTAGATGCTAATTCATTCAAATCTAGGCTACATAGGGACTTGTTTGACCTATGAACTCATCAAATAAATTTAATCATAAAAGCTTGGCAACTTTTGCCTTAGGTCTTAGAGTAGTTGTCCCCAAAGCCTTAAGTGATTATATCTCTCTGACTACCCTGAGAACACCATGCAGAGAGTGTATATGTCTGTGTTTTATAGACAGTGCCTCTGAGCTTTGTAGCCATCCCCCATGAGGTATCTACCACATAAGTGAAGCATTCATGGCCCCTCAAGGGAAGTGCAGCTGCCAGCTGGATATCCCCATGGGTGAAGAATATTCCAGGCAGAAGCAAGAGAATTCTGGTAAAGTGGTCATCTGGGGGAAAAGCTTAAAACAGATTTTCATGTTTACTCATTTCAGAGATGCAAATATCTGTACTGCATCTAGTTTCAAGCATCTGAAGGTTTACGGTAGTAAGTACATACTTTCTGGGTGTTTAAGAATTGATTTTCCTGTTGAATTCTAGTTTTAAGTCATGGTTATCTGATAAGTGGGACCTCCTGAAACTGAAAAGCTTCTGCAAAGCAAAGGACATGGTCAATAAGACAAATTGGCAGTATACACAATGGGAAAAGATCTTCACTAACCCCACATCAGACAGATGTCTAATTTCAAAAATATACAAAGAATTCATGAAATGGGTCATCCGAAGAACAAATAATCTAATTTAAAAAATGAAGTACAGACCTAGACAGAGAACTCTCAACAGAGGAATTCACAATGGCTGAAAGACACTTAAGGAAATGCTTCACATCCTTATTCATCAGACATGCAAATCAAAACAACTCTGAGAATCCATCTTACACATGTAAGCATCGCCAAAGTCAAAAACACTGAGGACAATTTATGCTGGAGAAGTTGTGGGGTAAAGGGAATACAAGCTGGTACAGCCCCTTTGGATGCCAGTGTGGCGATTTCTCTAAAAATTAGGAAACAACCTTCCTCAAAACCCAGTAATAACACTTTTGGGAATATATCCAAAGCATGCTCAATCATGCCACAAGGACATGTGCTCAACTATATTCATAGCAGAATTGTTTGTCATAGATAGAACCTGGACACAACCTTAATGTCCCTTGACTGAAGAATGGTTAAGGAAAATGTAGTATATTTATACAATGGAGTACTATACAGCAGAAAAAAATAACAACATCTTGAAATTTGCAGGCAAATGGATGGAGCTAGAAAACATTATTTTTAGTGAGGTAATCCAGAACCAGAAAGACAATTATCATATGTATTCACTCATAAATGGCTTTTAAACATAAAGCAAAGAAAACCAGCCTACAAATCACAATCCCAGAGAACCTAGACAACAATGAGTATCCTACGAGATACATATATGGATCTAATCTGCATGGGAAGTAGAAAAAGACAAAATGTCCTAAGTAAATTGGGAGCATGGGCATGTTGGGAGAGGGTTGAAGGGGGGGGGGGGAAGAGGCAGACAGGGGAGCTGAGAAAAATGTAGAGCTCAATAAAAATCAATAAAAAAGAAGGGGAAAAAAAAGAATCGATTTTCCCGATCTACATCAGGCCAGCTCCTGCACGATGTAGAATGGTTCTCAGTTGAGCTTTGCTCTAATTCCAGAACCACAGAAATCTCCAGATATAATGAAGCTGTACTGTTTTCAGCAACTTCATTTTGCCTAAATTTTTTTTTCTTTTTTTTTCTTCTTTTTTATTTATTTATTTATTTATTAAACATTTCTGTCTCTTCCCCACCGCCGCCTCCCCTTTCCCTCCCCCTCCCCCAACCAAGCCCCCCTCCCTCGTCAGCCCAAAAAGCAATCAGGGTTCTCTGCCCTGTGGGAAGTCCAAGGACCACCCACCTCCATCCAGGTCTAGTAAGGTGAGCATCCACGAAACTGCCTAGGCTCCCACAAAACCACTAGGTCCAGTAGAATCAAAAACCCGTTGCCATTGTTCTTGAGGTCTCAGTAGTCCTCCTTGTCCGCTATGTTCAGCGAGACCAGTTTTGACCCAGGCTTTTTCAGACCCAGGCCAGCTGGCCTTGGTGAGTTCCCGATCCCCATTGTCTCAGTGTATGGGTGCACCCCTCCAAGTCCTAAGTTCCTTGCTTGTGCTCTCTCTCCTTCTGCTCCTGATTTGGACCTTGAGATTTCAGTCCGGTGCTCCAATGTGGTTCTCTGTCTCTGTCTCCTTTCATCGCCTGATGAAGTTTAATATTCAGGAGAAATATTCAGGATTTTCTTTGGGTTCTCCTTCTTATTTAGCTTCTCTAAGAACCCAACTTATAGGTTCAATGTCCTTTATTTATGGCTAGAAACCAAATATGAGTGAGAACATTCCATGTTCCTCTTTTTGGGTCTGGCTTACCTTACTCAGGATGGTGTTTTCTATTTCCATCCATTTGCCTGCAAACTTCAAGAAGTCCTTGTTTTTTACTGCTGCCTAAATTTTTAAGCAGTGACAGATCATCAGATTTAAAGGTAGAGAGAGCAGTTTGTGTCAAAATTATTGCATTGTTTCCAAAGCAGGGATTAAAATCCAGAGAACACTGGTATGTTAAATACTTACTTGCTCTAAGGACAGCTGCAAACATGTGGAGGAGAAGTCACTTCAAAGTAAGGAACTTCCAACCTCCCAGTCATCACTCCCTAGCATTACCTTTACAGACATTTACAAAGGGCCAGGAAGAAGTCATGAAGTTTCCTGAGTGTGAAGTTATCAGCATGTCCCAAATTCCAGATCCAAACTTCCCATAACCTAAAGACAAAGGAAAGCAATTACCTATGTCCTTTTTCAATATTCCCTCCTCTAGAGCAGACATGGGAATCTTTTCTGCTTTTACAGTGTGGAGAAAGGGAAAATCCAAATGATATAAGAATAGTTTCTTCCATTTGCTTTGTGCTATAGAGATTAACTTGTAACAGAAAAGGCAGAAATCATGCTGTACTCTATGAAGAAGAGAGGGATCAGTATGAAGATATTGATCAACCCCGTTGATAAGGAACAATCGGAAGGATCAAAGCTTTGTTCTGTGTTTATGGATTAAGGAACACTGTGGATCCAAAAGGAAAGCCAGAACATCCCAAGTAGTTACCAAGGGAACCTGAATGCAAAGACTGTGTGCAAAGCTGTTGGCTGAGTTAAAGAACCCACTCCCCAGAAGAAAATATCAAGTATTGCGAACAGCAACAGTGAAAGGAACTTGCATCAGAGTCCTGATATAAAAATGATTAGATAAGCTTTGGCTCAAATGGAAGATGCTGCTAACTTGAGATTAAGGAAAAGAAACACTGTGTCTGATACAAGAAGTGTCTGTGGAGGTCTTCAAGAATACTTGTGTAGTATTTCCAGCTCTCCTGATGCAAGGTTAAGGGTCTATCATCCTATCGACCCCATTGTGTATGGGTGAGCCTCCCGTTGTTTCCCAATAAAAAATTTTAACTCTAAGTGAGACTTCAGGCATCACTCTGCTGACTGCTTGCTCTGGAAGAGGAGATTTTAGTGCTCTTTACCTTTTAATGGGAAAAGAACAATTTCTAGATCACTGCTGTTGCACCAATCTTGACCCTGAGCAACTATATACAAAGCAGAGCCCTTGACCACCCAGTGATAGGCATAGAATATGGGCAAACGTTAACCTTGGGGATTTAAGCCACTGGGATTCCTGTGAACCGTAGTGCAATCTGGCCTATTGTGACTCTTTTAGTTTTGCTTTGTTTTAATGGTAAATTTTTAAGCTGAGACTTAGAGAATAAAAATCAGCTAATGGGACAGACTTCTGAGCTAAAAATATTAGATGTAATTGCATCTGAACTGAGAATTACACTGAAAGCAGGTTTGATAAATGATCAAAGCATGACGAAATAGCAGGGTTCAATACCCGTGTCTCTGGTATTTATTTATGGCACCCTGACTAACCCTAGGCATAACATATAACTTGTCTGGTTTAGTTACACTATGTATCTTACAAAATAATTTCAGTAAACAATAATTAAAGATTATGTATTATAGTCTTATCCCTGAACCAAAATACCTCTGAGGTCAAATCCGAGCTTTAGTGTTAATGTTTTGTGATGATTGAAACATATACATGCTTCAGCATCTTCACCTACAGATCCAGAATGTTATCAGAGTTTTGGGTTTGGTAGGGATGGTATATTAGTATTCAACAACCCAGTGCCACACTCTTATGCTTTTGTTCACTTGGTAATCATTAGCTCCCATTATTGTTAATATTATCATCACCACCAAAACACCTCACAACTCTGAAACTATAACTTAATTAATCCAGAGGTTATTATGCATATAGATTTTTAAATGTTGTATTAATTCACTATGCATTCATTAAAGATGATCAAAATATCTTACTCTTAAAAATGTGCTTAGTTTGAAAATATAAAAATAAAAAAGTTCATTCTTGTTCTCTTCACATGTAGTGTGTGTGAGAGAGAGAAAGAGAGAGAGAAAGAGAGAGAGAGAGAGAGAGAGAGAGAGAGAGAGAGAGAGAGAGAGAGGAGGGGGAGAGAAGAAGAGAAGGAAAGACAGAGAAAGAGAGAGAGAAAACAAAAAAGAGAAAATAAGAAGAAAGAAAAAAAAAAAAAGAAATAAAAAACAAAAAAAAACATAAAAAAAAAAAAAAAAAAAAATGAAAGTTCAGAGGTAAATGCCTTTACTTGTATGAGTCATCTCACTCCCCAAACGTTCAGTTGTTTTCACATCCACAGAAATAACCTCTCAAAGCAAAGATGAGGTCTTGCCAGAAGCCCGTTAGAAGTACTGGCCCTGGGCTATTCTTTTATAATAGACACTTTTGCAGTTCTAGTGTTGGAACCAGGGCTTTGGTGGTGATAATCTTTGAATTCATGAAATAAAAAGATTGTTTCTAAGACATCAGACTTTGTATTCTAACCAGTTCTTAAATAGAAGGAAGTCTGTAGCTTGGTATATTTGGCCCTCTTTGACTCATCTACCTTCCTGATGACTATAGCAAAAAACTCAACTTACAGTGCCTTATGAAGTCCTATGTATATAGGGACAACATTGCAGTTCAGTTGTACAATTACCCATTGGTGTGTGAGAATAGGCAAAAGGAACCCTGCTATGTGCTCCCACTGAGCTTTATATTTAATGATAAACTCTTTGATATGACATACTATGTTGCATATCAACAAAGAAATGAAGGATAGCTGAACATCTTTAAAACATATTCAAAGTAAATGTTCTTGCCTAGATATAATGCAATCAGTTTTTTTTTCAGTAAGATACTGTCCTGAAGGGGACAAGAGATAAATAGCAGATCACAATACCAGATCCCAGATCTTCCTCTCCAGTTACTTTGTTCTCAATCAGCTTCAAAAGACACATCTAGCAACAACTCTGAGCATGCTCTGAAAAGTCAAAGATTAAAAAAGCAAAAACAGAAATTTTAAAAAGTGCTCTGTGTCCTTCAAAAGCTTACCTTCACAAGCACACTTCTAGAAGGATTCCATATAAAAAGAAATAAAGTAATGCTGGGAGCCTCATCCCAGGACAAAGGACTTGGTCGCATTGACGCAGCTGAGTAAGACCAGTGAGAGTCAGAAGGTACCTTCTGAGTCTGCATATCTATGTAAGCATTCTATCCAGTAGAAAAAAAAAAGGCACATCTTCCAAACAAAGAAGGGGGGATTAAATGGTGATTAAAATCATTTCAAAATAACTCACTCAAAATGAAGAACATGAAGTAAGAACATGTCACTCACATGTCTCTAGGGACTCTTCTTAATGTGCAGAGATAGATACAGATAGGCTAGCATGCACATTTTGACAAGCCCCCACCATGACCTGGAATATGTTACAACTTTTATCCTGGGAAATGAGACTCAGAATTATCTATTGGAGAGAAGAGATTTTTTTCTTCTCTCCCTGCAGAAAAAAATAGTATTTTTGGAGAAAGGGAAGATTATCAAGGGGCTAATTAAAAAGAGTTATCCAGCACAGGGCTTGAGTCCAAGAGCTGAGTAGTCAGAATCCTGGAAGAGGCTGCCTGGCAGTGTCTTCATCGATACAGACTGTCAACCTCTTGGAAGGTTGAACAGGTTCTTTAAGAAGGAAACAGCAATAGAGAACTCTTGTTTCTGCGGTCATTTGCATATAAAAAGATGATTTAATATTATCTTCAAAACCCAACTAAGTCCTTACTTCCCCCCCAAAATCGATGAGGTTTAAATTAGGTCAGAATAGCAGGATTATGACACTAATGCAATAGATTTTAAAAACTTTATTTCTTCAAATATGCACAGAGGTAAGAGAGGCAAAAATAAAATGAGTCTGAACTTCTCTTCCCCTGGAGCTTTTCCAGGGGGAAGCTGTTCCTGCATTAATGGTGATACAGTGAACCCATTTCTGGGCAAGATTTGCTGGAGGTGAGAAATTTACAGTAATAGCCCTGCAGCAGTTGTCACCTTGGGAGGTGAATGGAAACATAGAAAGTACCTGTAATATGACCAGAGAAAGAGAATAACAAAAAGACACATGTATAGTTTTGGGGGCTGTAAAGTACAGAGCCAAACAAGCAATTCAGTCAGAAGAAGAGAATGGGAGTTTTCAAGAATAGTTCCCTGAAGAGAAGGAGGTCAGGGTTGGGGACAAAAACAGATTCGGGAGAGACAGAACAGTGAAGGGAGAAACACTTTTGAACCTTCAGGGACAAAATTAACCTAACTGTGAAGACAAGATTCACCCTAAGGAAGTATTATCTGGACAGAAATAACTCCTAGAACATAGACCACGTGGCCAGAGCATGGGAACCATCAAAACGTCAAGAAAGAATAATTCAGTGGGGAGATGGCCAAGTGGGTAAAAATGCTAACAGCGCAAGCCTGAAGATCTAATTTCAGTTCCCTGAAGCACAGCGGGGAAGCACATGTGATAGTGTGCATCTATAACCCAAACAAGGAACAGACAGGAGAAAAACCCAGATGCTAGAAGGCCAATAATGCTGGAATACTAAGCAAAGTAGAAGAAACAAGAGAGATTTTGCCCCAAAATCAAGGTGGAAGGGCTACCAAGACAACTCAGTGGGTAGCGATCATCATAAGCAAGCATCAAGACTTGAGTTTGACCCCAGGGACCCTCTTGGTGGAAGGAGAGAACTGACTCCTGATAAGAATAGAGATTCTATCCACACTTCCAGGCCCCTACATCCACTGTTCCCTTAGCCAAAGGGCATCATGAGAGAAAATAGGACTTGCTTATAATTGTCATTGCTCTTACAGTCTTACAGTCTTGCCTTTCTCTCTGTTTCTCAACTACTTCATCTGGAAAGCATCCCATGTTACTATGGGCACATGGTATCTGTTACATGAAGATGGGGTAAATGCAAATGGCTAGACAAGAAAGGACATATAACTGGGTATGTTTAGTGATCTGCACCTAATAGCTGTCCCCCTGCAGAAGGCCAGTGAATTCTCACTTTCATCTCTACCATCATATATGCCATACTGTACTGGTTTTGTCAACTGAGTACAAGCTAGTTGTCAATCTGGGAAGAGGGAACATTGAATTATTGTCTCCATTACATTGACCTCTAGGCAAGTCTATGGGGCATCTTCTTGACTGATGATGGGTGTGGGATAACTTCCATTGTGGGAAGTGCCATGCCTGAGCAGGTGCTCATTAACTGTATAAGGAAGCAAACTGAGCAAGCTATGAAGACCAAGCTAGTAACCAATGTCCCTCCATGGTTTTTTGCCTCTGTATTTGGCTTGAACGCCCACTTACATACATGATAGACTATATATAACCTGTAAGCCAAATAAATTCTTTCTTCCCCAAGTTGCATTTGGTCATGGTAACACAGCAACAGAAACCAGACTAATATTCATACTAGCCACATTTTCATATGTATGTATATACTTTTGTAATTGATTTACATATCTTGATATAATTTTAAAATGATTTTTCCCTCAATACATCCAGAATTAAACAGAACAAACAGCCCTCCTAGCTTACAGAGAGAGAATGCAATAGGAACTTTAAGACACATGGGGGCTTGGCTTGTAAAGATTCAAGCTGTTAGCAATGTTCAATGGAGGCTGGGTTGCTAGACTTTTTCCAAAAGAGGTGTGCTAAAAAAGGAGAGTTCTAAGGGACTTATGGAAAATGCTCTCTGAAGTAATCCCGGAAATAGATATAGAAGATGTGGGGTCTCCTCTGTAGTTCCTTGGGGTAGAGGGCAGCTCATTTCCCTTGAGGAGCAACCATCATGGAAAGAGCCCTACTGCTCAGGTTACATTTAAATTCCATATATTTAATTAACTTGGAAATTTCTATTTGCAGTGTGTGGAAATAAGACAATTCCTTGCACTAAATGAACAAAAACTCCGTGATCTATAATAGTGAATAAGAATTATGATGTGGTCATGCTGGAAATGTCACGGGGTTAGAAAGAAACGCAAGAGAGCACAGCTTGAGACTCCCAAGGTCATAGCATTCAGATATTGTGGTCATTACAGAGGACACAGTTGGAGAATCACTCTGGGCAAATGCATATATACAAACTGCAAGAACTGAATAGTCTGGGAAGAGACAATTCTGACTCAATTGTGCCACCTGGTGGTCCTGTGACATAAAGCCGCTGAACAGGAGAGGTTTTGCTTTTCTTTTTTAACCTAGGCAAGGATGTTCCTCCCCAGCAGAAGTGGTAGCAAATGTCTATTGAGAAAAAAAAATCTTAATTTTTTCTTATGAACAAAATGTCAAAGATCATTAGTTATTTTACCCATTAAAGTTTCACAGCGACCTAATGGCACATATCTTCCTGTTCTAGTGTAAGGGTCTGGGTAATGGGCAAGAAGAAGTGGGGAGCCTGTAGAAACACTTGCAGCAGCATGGCAGAAATGAGATTTAGCTAGAGCTTCACACGTTTCAGTCTTTTCCCTGACCCTATCACCCAGGGCCTCAATATCTCACGGCTATTGTTTTTATGAGGAAACTAATGGTAAACTGCCATTCTAAAAGGAAGAAGGTATGTTCAAAGAAAAGATGCTCACTTGCCCATTTATAGATAAGTGTACTCAGTCATAGTTTAATGAGGTCATGGTAGGGAGGGACTAAGCTACATAATGAGTTATTTGGAACATGACTGCCTAGTAAAATTGACCACATTCTGAACTAGAACACTCTAAAAGCAGTGTCATTGAAAATTCACACTGTAAAACAATGTATTTAAGTAATTGAGGGATGGAGCTGGGTGTGCTATGAGGCAGGCTCCATTTTCTGGTGTGATCTGTGAAATAATTGATTTGATAATTTCAACTCATGTTCTTAGAGAGTTACTCAAGGATAACTTATTGCAGTAAAGACACCCTGAAATCCCAATGACACAATTATTCATGTCACAACTAGATATGGGGTTAACAGTTTTATTTGATCTTTTTGTCCCACTTTGTCATTGTACCAAGAAAAGTAGAGGAGGCAGGCTGAGCTCCAGAATCACTTTTTTCATCAGTCCATTGGCCAGAGTTATTGATGTGGCCCCTTCTAACTGTAAATGATGGAGGAATATGAGGGGACAGAGAGAAGCCATGCGGGGGCCCAGAGATCTCTGCACATCAGCCACAGCATTTCTGTGGATATCTTCAGAGCTTGATTTAAAAGAAACTCAACTTACTGGAAATCACATGAGCTGAGCATTCTCTGAATACTTCGGAGGGAGGCTGAAGAGGCAACCAAGTCCTTGCAAAAGTCCTCGGCTCAATTCTCAGCATCCACATGGCAGCTTACAATAGTCTATAACCCAGTTTCAGGGGACTCAGTAATCTCTTCTGCCCTCCTCGAGCCCCTGTATGCACTTGAGCACATACACGCTCTCGGCACAGTACATACACATAATATTCTATAGTATCTATTTCATTAAATAAGTATTGCAAAACTTTCTCTGAATGATTTCACAAAGTAATGTTGAATGCGAACAAATGACAATAAATGGATAAAGTCTGTCTTAATCACTGTTCTAGTGCTGTGAAGAGACACTATGGCCAGGCCAAGTCTTATCAAAGAAAGCATTTTACTGGGGACCTGCTTTTTTAGAGAAGATTTCATGGCCATCATGGTGGGCAGATGACAGGCATGATGCTGGAGCAGTAGCTGAGAGCTTACATGCTAAGGCACCAACCATGAGGCAGAGAGACGCTGCACCTGGCATGGACTTTTGAAATCTCAAAGCTTAACCCTAGTGACACACCTCCTTCAACAAAGTCACATATCCTTCGGCAGGGACACATCTCTTAGCCTTTCCTGTACAGTTCCACTTACTGAGTACTGAGCATTCAAACATATGAGCCTACGGGGGCCACTCTCAGTCAAAGCACTACAATATCTCTCTCAGGAGTAAGTCTTTGCAAATGACAAATTTTGGGTTTTATAAGAAATAGTCACTCTAACTTTGCAGGATTTGTTGTATTCTGTCAAAGTAAAGTGTTTTCACTCGTTCTTGTTAAAGTGCAATAAGGAAGATGCTGGTCAGGAATGTAGACACAAATGCAGGGCTGCTTCAGTGGGTTCTCATAGTTAGGGGACTAGAGCTGAAATCAAGATGGCATGAGGGAACCCATAGCTAAGAAACATAGCAGCAAGGTTGTCAAGGGGAGGGGTCAAAAAAAGGAAATATTGCTAAGAGAAACCACTGTGAGTAAGGGGTCATTGTAATGGTCTGTCCTGTCTCTTTAAGAGGCAAGTCATGCCCATTCCCCCTCTCTACTGAGGCAGGCAGATCTTCCCTTTTGCTTGCAGCCTGAGTGTCTTCTTTTTCCATCTCCCTCTCAGAGAGGCAGCTTCTGTTTCTCTCTCTCCTCTCTCTCCTATGTCTCTCTGCTCTTTTCCCTCTCTCCTTCCCTTCCATAACCCACTAAATAAATATCCAACCTCACTCTGCATTGTGTGTCTATCCATCTGTCTCTCACTGACTGCCACCACGTTGCTTGCAGCCCAGGACCAGCCTTTGAAGACCTGTGGCTAGGTCTCATGCATCATCCCTGCCTGGGACTGGCTGCTCTCTGGATCCGCTGCCCCCTGCCTGCCACCACATGGCTCACTGCCTGCCGAAGCTCAGGGACCTGCAATGTTTCTGCCAATGTAGCTACTTGGGGATCCGCAGCATTTTTAATTAATCCATTATAGTCAGTTCTGGATAAACTTGCCTAAAAGGATTCTTCTTGCTAAGGGTAAGTTAGTAATTTAGATTGACTGAATGTGGAGTGTGTATGTGACTAGAAATGACCACTTGGATCTGACAGAGCAGAAGGTCTTGTTGTCTGCTGGTATTGCTCAAAATTGCTCAAACTGGGTTTTCACTACACAGGTGGGCCTAGTGGGAGCCTAACTAAAATTTGGTCAGGAGGGTAACTTGTATTTTCTTATTGTTTCTTTTTTTTTACGTGCACTAGTGTTTTCCTGCATATATATCTGTATAAGGGTGATAGATAAGGTTGAAGTTACATAAAGTTGTGAGGTGCCATGTGGGTGCTGGGAATTGAACCTGGATCCTCTGGAAGGGCAGTTAGTGCCCTTAACTGCTGAGCCATTTCCCCTGCCCTTGTCATTTCTTTTTGTTTTAAGACTGTATTGCTTTATGGCCTAGGCTATTTCAGAGTTGATAATCTTTCTGTTACAACCACCCAAGTGCCAAAATAATAAGCATGTGACACTACACCAGGCCTCAAACACGTACTCTTTGTCAGCTCATTAGCAAAAAGAGAACGTGAAACTCCATTTGTCTAGAGCCACCCTGAACATGAGGTGTAGTTAGACAGACCCCCACCGATGTCATTGGGGAAAGCAGACAGTGCTGTACACTGATTGCACCAGCAATCAAAATGAAATTTACTATTTTATTTTCCATAAATAGGTTTCATCATAGTAATACATCCTGATCTATGCACTTAATGATGTACACTGTCCTATGGGTATTAGGATGAGGCAGAGTGGCTTTTATTTCTCACCCTTTTATATGTAGGGAGAGCAAGAGAATACATACAATTCCAGAATTTCATTTATTAATTTATAGTGTGTGTGCATGCATGTATGTATGTACATGTGTATGTGTGTATTGTGTGTGCCAATGGAGGATAGAAGAGGGCATCTGATCCCCCAGAGCTGAAGTCACATTCAGTTGAAAGTCACCTGACATTCGTGCTACATACGCAATTTGGGTACTGTGGAAGAGCGTCAAGTGTTCTTAACCACTGATTCATACATCTCAAAAAGCAATATAAACAATTTTATTACACAGAGATTATTTCCAATGCCAAATGACTGGACTTTCCTCCTTCTTCTCACAGCTCATGAAAACATGGGGTTGTCGATCCCTTAAACCACAAGAAAACCCTGTGTTGTTTAATGAACACCCGGCCTAAGATGAAAAGGAGACAGGACTCCAGATGAAAGATGACTGAGGAAATTGAGTGATGATGATGAGAAAGTGCAAGAACCACAAAATAGTTTTCTCCAAAACCCATGAGAAGGCACCTCCCAGACAGACCTCTAAATTGCAGCAAGAGCCACCATGTCTTGATCATGTATTCCTCTGGACCCAACTGCCCCTTAGAACTGTTTACTGGCTTTGATATTTGAAAGGCTTTGTAGAACTTCTAAGAATCAGAACAAAGTGAGAGGCTTACATAAAACAGAGTAAAAAATGACACCATGATATATTGTGTGTGTTCCTTCAAGATTGAGTCATTGTCCTGGGAACTCACCAGAATGCTTAAAAAGAAGCAAACACACTTGCAATAGAGGCTGGAGCAGAGTTCATTGAGAATATGGCTACTTAAGGGCAGAGTTCTTTCCCTAACATTATGTGGGGGGTGCAGAGTCTGATTTGATAGATATTGACAATAGGCCTGAGGGAACATGACTGGGTGAATAACTGACACTTCCACACTTCCTTGCCATGATGGCTAAGCTTGTTCTAAAATATGCGGAAAACATACTGATGTGTAAATCATGTATTGGCATTTGAGAAAGCATTTGTCATTATCTTAATCTCTAGCTTCAAAAATGTATTAACTGTTAATGGGAAATCCCCATGGTGGATTTGCTAGGAAAGCGGTTTTATTCACTTGATGGATAGTTGCAAAACTATGGAAGTAGGAATATACATAAGGAATTACAATATATAGCAATGTTTGCTATCATAACTGAAAACAATGAGGCACAAAGCTATAAAGTCGATATGTTTACTAAAAATATTTAGAAAACACAATGAAAAAAAATAGAGACTAAAATCCAAACTCATGTTAAAACGGTGAGATTGGGAATGTGCTATCTTTTTATTCTTATTTTTTCAAAATTCCTGTGAAATTATATTTTCATGACTTAGGATAATAGAATTACTGTCCTTGTAATTGGTCATAAACTCACTGTATTGGCTACTTTTCTCATTGTTGCAGCCTTACACCTGACAAGAGGCAATATAAAGGAGCAAGTTGATGCTGGCTTCCACTTTGAGATCTGGCCCATGATGATAAGCAAACATGGGGTACTAAGAGTGACTCCAAGCTGCAGAGGTGGAGCCATTCTCAGTACTGCATGATCTAGAAGCAGAGCTGACTATCTCTAATTTTTTTCTTTGCCATGCTCAGTTTTCAGCCCATGCTGTCAGATATATTTATGATAAATCATCTCTCCTCAATTAAACACCATAGAAATGATGCTCAAAATCCTCAGATATGTATCTCTACATTGATTCCAAGTCTAGTCTAGATGGCTATGAAGGTAAACAATTACAAATGTTGTAGCGGACAGTAGTATACAAAATCATAAATATGATACATGGATTTAAAATACATTCTATATATGCTATGTATATAGAATATTCTACCCAAAATACTTTACATTAAGATGTTTATAGTTTGCAATTGCCCTAGTATGAAAACCTCAATATACTTTGCCATGACTGTTCAAAAAGATCAATCAATCACATTGGTCTATACTGAAGTCATACATCTTCACTGTCAGGTGTGATTCCAAGAAATCAGCCAGTACAAGGTTTTATCTAAGCCTTAAAAGCACCATTGACTGCCCATATGTGCATATGTATATTAACATACATGGCCATGTGGATATTTTACACACTTAAATTCAATTTATAACACGTATTGACACATTTGTATTCTTCATTAAAATTTAACTTTAGGGAAAGCACTTTCACTGTGCTATTAAGATATTTCTGGAATGGCCTCAGGGTGTGTAGCATTGACTTTGACAATAGGCACCAGTCATTTATTAATGGCAAGGTCTGAAGTTCCTCACAAAGGAATGAATGGAGACCCTTGCTTATCTAAATGCATGACCTTGGGAAAAGGACTTGTGGGAAGCAGACACCATAAACTAAGGTTTCTTATCTTGACCTGTTCCCCTCAGAATGTTCACGAAAGCGAAAGTCTTGACATCTTACTCTTTTACCCTACCATTCTGATCATTCTGTACTAATTAACTGAACTCTCCCACTGTAAATAAATAAAATACATGAACGGATGAATGCATGAAAGAATGAATGAACAAACAAATATATAAATAACAAGTTTTAAAAAGATATTTCTGTGCATTCTTGATATGCTTAAAAACTAAATGCTATGGAACCATCTTAAATAATTCAGCTGAGCAGTAGCCTCTGCTTCTGGCAGTGTCCTTGCTCCCTTCCTCCAGCCCTTTCCACCTGTCCCCAGAGGGCAGGGGATCCTGAGCTTTGGGATAATCTCATTACTTACAAGCCATGTGCAGTATAGCACTAACGAGACAAGCTGGGGGGCACTGACTAGAGGAAGACAAAACACTCATTTGGTCAGCTCACCTGGGTGATCTTGTCTGTTGACTGATCCCAAGTGAGAATGCATCTACACTATCCTGAAATATTGAGCCAGTTGATGCTGTGGTCTGGAGAATCCCAGAATCCCTTCTAAACCAAGCCCTCCATCTTTGACGTTTTCACAGGATGAGGGGGAAGAGGAAAGTGTTTTTTGTCTCACACAGCTACTGCCTTAGGAGAGTGGCTATTTTCAAGCTGACAAAGACAGAACAAGAACACGGGAGAGGACAGGAGTCCCAGCCACTCGGGGCTGTCTTCTGTCAGTTGTTAAAAGGAGAAAAAGAAAGGTAAAATGGAGGAAGGAAGAGAAATAGTAAGAAAAGTATACATCTTGAAGTGTCAAAGTATTCACTGACATTCAACATAATCTCCATTAAATATTTTTGGCGCAGAGAAGCAAGACTTCCATTCAACATGCTGAGTATACTTAGATATGAGAGGGGGAAAATAAAAGATCCAAGCTTGACTAACTAAATCTACTTGAGGCTCAAAAGAGTTCAGAAATTGTCATCTCATAACTCGATTGTAAATGCAGGAAAGTAATCAGTTTTTTGATGTGTGATTCCCCTCTGTATACTGTGAATACCATTGGTTAATAAAAAAAATCTGTCTTGGAACTGCACAGGGAATAGAGGTAGGTGTGGAAAACTAAACTGAATGCTGGGAGAAAGAAGTATGAGTTAAAGAGAAGCCATGTAGCTCCACCAGAGAAAGATGCTGGAACTTTATCCGGTAAGCCACAGCCACGTGAAGATACACAGATTAATGGAGATGGGTTAAATTAAGATGTAAGAGCTAGCCAATAAGAAGCTAGAATTAACGGGCCAAACAGTGATTTAATTAATACAGTTTTGGTGTGATTATTTCGGTTCTGGGTGGCCGGGACAAACAAGCAGTCTCCTCCCAACACTGTTTGATTATTCACATGCGTCCATTCATTCACTCACTCATTCATTCATTCAAGTCACACCAAGCACCAACACTTTGGCAGAAGCCTATCTGTGCACTCAGAGGCAGTTTAGAATCTTTTTGCTAAACTGTAATCTATGAAGCAGCAGAAGTACCCCCATTTCTCATCTATTGAATACTACATTGTATTTTCACAGAAATTTCAGTAAGTCTTTGAAGTCAGCAAACTCAGCATTCATGTGTTCCTGTGCCTGGCTTTGAGCCGAGTCCCTGAGTGCATGAGCTCTCAGTTCCCGGAATGAAGGGAGACCATCCAAGCTTCAATCTACAAGCATCCTTTTGATTCTCAGTTTCTTCTTCATCTGAAGATGTTGGGGAAAGCTCTGTATGCTCAGGTGTCCTTGAGGCATGCATAGGACAATATTTATAAACAAAATTTTAGAGTGACTGGATCACATTAAACATCAGATGGTTTCAATGTATTTCCAAAAGGAAATGTTGAAAACTCAGTCCTCCTAGAGGTAATGTTGAGAAAGGAGCGGCATAAAGTTCTGCACTCAGAAATGTATTAATGTCATTATTACAGGAGCTGGTCAGTTAAGGTGGAAGGGAATCCTGATGAAATGGTGAGTTCATCTCCTTTTGGTGAGCACTTGCTCTTCAACCTTCCACTGTAAGGAGGATATAGAAAGATGACCCTCTAGAGATCAGATGCGGAATAGCAGGAATTAATCTCAAACACTAGTATTGAAGCACCTCGAAGATGCAGAGTAACTCGGCCCCTGTCTGTGTACTCAAGTTGGAGAAAACTTCAGTCTTATCAAATGGAATCACTCTGGGGCACATCACTCAGTGCCTTGAAACCTATGGTTCTGTACAAAACAGAGATGCTTAGAGCAGGACACAGCTGATGCCCACAGTAACACTTTGTTTTCCTGTGTTCTTCCTGTGTGCAAATGTCCAGTCACACATTTGTTCAATATTTGCCTATTGCTTACTTTTTGACAGGCATTGTGTTGGGTTTTATAGCTTTGTGATTACACATATATGCATATGAATATATATGTGTATATATATACACATATATATTCACACATATGCATACACATATAAATACCTATACAAACAGTGGCAACAGTCACATGTTTATGAATGAACTACGCGTAAAGTACTCTCATTTTAAACAATTTAGTTGCCACCAAGGAGACCCAATTTAAAAGTCTAAAATCAGCTTTTTAAGTACTTGAATACAAAACATAAAAATCTACCAGCAGAGGGCAGAACATCCCAACAAAAGAAGTCATATAGCCCCTAAATCCTCTTCTGATGTTATTGTCTGGTTCTCACTACTTCTTAAGGTCTTGGGAAATTCTTGGGTGAACTCCAGATCTGTTTGCTCTTCAGAATTCCTATTTATTCATTATTAGGGGAAAAATACATTCAGTTGGGAACTCATTTTCAGCACAGTTAGGTATGAATCCTACTGTATCCCCTTGCAGCCACGTTCCTGGGGTGACTTACTCATCCATAAGCTTCCATTTCACTCTAGTAAAATGAGGGTAGTATTGATGTATACTTTGCCACATTAATTACAAATAAGCAGTTGAGAGGTTTAACAGGCCATGAGCCTGCTGTGTGAAGAAGATTTGTGGAGAGGAGATGGCTACAAGTGTAGTAGAAAGATTGGAATGAGTTTGGTCAGTATGAAATATATATTATCAAGCCGGGCAGTGGTGGCGCACGACTTTAATCCCAGCACTCGGTAGACAGAGGCAGGCGGATCTCTGTGAGTTCGAGGCCAGCCTGGTCTACAAGAGCTAATTCCAGGACAGGAACAAAAAGCTACGGAGAAAGCCTGTCTTGAAAATTAAAAAAAAAAAAAAAAAGAAAAAAGAAAAAGAAGAAAACAAACAAACAAAAAAAAACTCTGACTTAAAGCCTGGCTGGTTCTCCCTTCTACCTTGCCTGCCTTTCTCCAAGTCTTAGCCTTTAATCCAAGCCCTTCGTAGTGGCCTACCATGGAGACAGATCAGCCTGACCTCCTTGGTAAAGTCAGAAGTTGTTACAGATCATATATGAGTTTAAATTGAGGATAATTGGTACTGAACTAAAGCCCATTGCTGGTCCACAGCAGTCACGTGTCTGTACTTGGCAATGCTCCCTCAGTCCTGCTTCAGCTCCAGAAATATGGGCTTCTGTGGAATATAATTCTGATAAATGTGTGCCTCCTGTGTAGAGAAATGGTTCATCACAGTAGTTGACACAGCAGCTTTTGAGTCTGCATGGCTTTTGTTTGTACTCTTATCTAATTTGTCATCTTTCCCTTCTAGATCCTTGTTATGGCCACATATAGAAGAGTCTTTGGCTTAAGGACTTCCTTCTGCTTAGTCTGTATGATACTGTGGTGGTGTAGGAGTTCCTTGTGTTTATGTGTTGCTTTCATTGGTTAATGAATAAAAAAACTGCCTTGGCCTACTTGATAGAGCAGAACATAGGTAGATGGAGAAAATAGAACTGAATGCTGGGAAAAAGAAGGGCAGAAAGGGAGAGAACCTATGGATCCTCCGCCTGACATGGACACCGTTGGTTACAATCTTCAGTAAGCCACTGCCACGTGGTGATAAATAGATTAATAGAAATGGGCTAAATCAAGTTAGCCAATAAGAAGTTAGAGCTAGCTGGCCTTTAATCCCAGCACTCGGGAGGCAGAGGCAGGTGGATCTCTGTGAGTTCGAGGCCAACCTGGTATACAGAGCTAGTTCCAGGACAGGCTCCAAAGCCACAGAGAAACCCTGTCTCGAAAAAAAACAAGTTAGAGCTAATGGGCCAGGAAGTGTTTAAATTAGGAGTTTCTGTGTGGTTATTTCTGGTGTAAGCTAACCAGGCAGCTGGGACAAACAAGGGCCCCTCCTTCTAACAGTGTGGTTGGCTCTGACCTGGACCCCACAATTCAGACTGCTACCACGAACTCCCCAGTGCACAATCAACACCAGTGTCTACTTCTAAGGGAAGCAGCCCTGGACCAAGTTCCAGCTGGGAGGACTGAAGGGAGCAGTGTCTGCCTGTGATGATCAACCTTCAGTTGACAAAGGGTTAGACCTACCAGAGCAAGCTGGACTGTAACAAGAACTGACAAGTAAGTCCTGTTCAGACAGGGTCAGGACTGGCCAATCCATCCTCCCAATTCAAAACCTGAAACAGGAAAGAGAACATTAGCGAGTTGGCAGCAGGTACCAAAATAGCAATTGGTAAAAGTAAGTCATGAGAGCCACAGGTACACTGGAGTTCAAAGAGGGCTGCATTTACCAGTAAGAAGAGACCATGGACAAACAAAAGCCCTGCTTAGCCAGAAGTCATGTGCCTGGGTTCACATTCCAGGTTCACTCTTACTAGCTTTGTGACCTTGGCAAGCCATAAACCTCTCTGCTCCAATTTCCTCCTCTATTAAAAAGAAGAGACGAATAGCTTTCCATCAACAGATTATGATTGGCCAGGGCCAGTCAACAAAGCCTTGTACCAGTCAGTATACCATGACCAGACAGGGAATAGCTGAGTCTGTTGCTAATTGGGAGGAGACAGTTTAAATCTTTGGCAAAGAAACTGCTGTCCTTCCCCCAGCTCTGGCACCCACAGTGGCACATCAGCACTCAACACCATGGTATCCAGTCTCAGGAAGCAGACAGCCATACAGAAGCAAGTCCCGTGTTAAGCATCCCTGAAATCTGTCTTGTACCCATGCATTTCTGTTATGTGAACTGGTGTGTGTGGAGGGGGAGGTGTGTGTGTGTGTGTGTGTGTGTGTGTGTATCTGTGTATCTGTGTTCATGTCTGTATGTGATGGCTTTTCTTTTTCTTGCAAAACTGTTCCAACATATGGAACCAATTTATAGAGGCCCCTGGGACCACAAAGTCCTCCAATGAGCACATGACCAGTTCCAGACTTTCTGCACTGATATTTGTTCTTTCAAAAATTTGACAATATATTCAAAAATTTCCACTATATTTCAAACAAGGTGGAGGTAATCTTCCCACCTGCCTTGTTTAAGATTTTTACCTAGCTCTTTTATCTGGTCTACTCAATAAGAATTTTTCCTACTGTAACACCTACAACTTCTATAGAATAAAACAGGTAGTGCATCCCCCATCTGTATCTAGTTCAATGAATAAATGAATCAAATCAAGCTATTATAAGCAAACATGGTTGATCTTGTGAGGTTTAGTTACGGATAAGAATTCATAGATCCAGAGGTCTTATGAGATAGAAGGACCTTTAATACTTTCTTCCCTCTGGTTTCTCATGCAGGATATATATATATATATATCCCTCAGAGAGGTCAGACCAAAAAAAGAAAAATCAACAATGTCCATAACCAAACCTAGCACAAGATATTTGAACTTATTTAAAATGGATCCTGGAAATTGTAATTTATTTTTATTTTTATTTACAGGTATATAGCTGTTTTGCCTACACATATGTTTGCATATCACTTGCATTCCTGGTGCTGATGGAGATAAAAAGTGTCCTCTTATCTCCTCTAACACTGAACAGTGGTCCTCTAACACTGAAGTTACATATGGTTGTGAGCCACAATTCAGGTGATAAAAATCAAACCTGAATCTTCTAGAAGAGCAGTCAGTGCTCAACTCCTGAGTCATCTCTCCAGTTCAGAGACTGTTTTCTTTTCAATTTCTTTTGTTTTTTTTTTTTTTCAATGCCTTGAAGGATCTTTAGTATATGAGCAGAGTCGAAGACCACTGCACAAGGCTAATAAAACAGAAATGAAGATGGCAGACAGGTAACAGCTTTCCCAAGATAACACTGAACAGGCTAGACAACTGAACAGACAACACTGGAGGTTTCAAACAGATAAGACAGAAAACTATGGACATCTGGCACTGAAGACTATGGCCAGACAGACAGTACTGCAGACTATGGACAGACTGCACTGCAGACTATGAACAGACAAACTGCATTAGAGACTATGGTCAGACTTCACTGAAGACTATGGACAGACAGACAGCACTGAAGACTATGGACAGTCTTCACTGAACACTATGGACAGACAGACTGCATTAGAGACTATGGACAGACTTCACTGAAGACTATGGACAGACAGACAGTACTGCAGACCATGGACAGACTGCACTGCAGACTATGGACGAACAGCACTAAGACTATGGACAGACAGCACTGAAAATGTGGCCTTGAGTGAGTGGTGGACTTGAAGGCTGACTGTAGAGTCTTCCACTCCCTGCCCTCCAGATGTCTGGAATCAGATGGGATCTGCACAGGCAGCGTGTCTGCTTTGATGGAGTCTGCTGTCTTCACCAAGTGAGCTTGGTAAATACCAGTGACTGATTGTGCTCTGCTTGCCACTCTCACTCTAAGGAAACTGCTCAAGCAAAATTACTTCCCATCATCAGACATTAAGATATGTGATATTTTAAATGACACATTACAGCAAAAGCAAGAAATGCATTAATGACTCTAAGAGTCGTAAAAAATAAAGCATGCAGAGAGAAGTCTGCACAGCACAAAGACACCCCTGAGACCCTCTCTTAATAAACACAGCTGAACTGGGCCCCTGACCACACCAATGTCTGTTCCCCTAGGCTTGGATTTAGCCTCAAGGTAGGTTGTTAAAGGTCAGGGTAAGTCAGTTCAGTTTCTCCAGTCACCAAAGTTAGTCATGAAGAGCTTTGGGGTCACAGGTGCACCATTGAAGAAAGTGCAAAACAAATAAACTGAGGGGTCAGGCTCTTTGTATTGTAGCCTTGACTCTGGAAAGCCACAGCAAGACAGAACAAAATGATTCAAGGAGACATCTTCCTTCCTTTCGTCATATTTATCAGGCTGTGCTATGATTATTCATTTATTTCTCCGCTAGTCTCAGTAAAATCTTAAACACCTATCAGATTAAAAACAGTCTGCTATCTAAACTCATAAATAAAACTTGAAAGTCAGCAATGCTTATTGAATCAATAAGTATCCATGGATTTATGAGTAGATATTACTTTTATATAATAATATGAAATATTATTTTCACTTTAAAATTGATTTTAATTTTCAGGGAAGCTTTACTTTCACAGAAATGGTCAGTAGAGAGTGTAGAACAGTTTCTGTGTCTTCCCCACACAAGCCCAGCCTTATTCTTGAGACATCATCAAACAGCATGGCACATTTAGTTCAATCAATCAACATTCAATGAGAAGTCTTTATCACCCCATAGGCCACACTTTCAACAGAAAACACATATGGTGTTATACTTGCTATAAGCATTGAAGACTATACATTATAGTAGCATGTGACAACCATTGCAGATTTATAATCAGTGATATCATGGAAGATTCTTTCTGATCTGTCTGAATTTCTTCTTCCTCCCAAATGAACATTCATTATTTTACCATCTCTACAGATTTTTCTCTTTTCTAGTTGGACTTGAATACTATGTAACTTGGATTATTTTCTTGAGCAAAAAAGATTTCTGCCATTTCTTATCATGATTTGGTCATCCTGTTTTTTTGTTTTGTTTTGTTTTGTTTTGTCTGTTTGTTGTCGTTGTTCAGTTTGGAATATTATTTCATTGTCTGGATAGACCACAGGCAAGAAATTCATCCAATGAAGAATATCTTGGCTGCATTCAAGTCTTAACAATGATGAATAAAGCCACTACGATTAATGTCATTGTGCAGGTTTTTGAATAGATAGTGTGATTACTGATTGGAAATAGTGAGAGCATATTTTATTTGCAGCAGACTGCTGACCAGCCTTCTAAAGTGGCTGTGTCATTTTTCACTCCCACCAGAATCAGTCAGAGCAGTTGCTGTCCACATTCCTGATAGCAAAGATGATTCATGTGCTATGAATCTGATGCACTCAGACAATGTTGGAGATTAAATTGACTTGGAAGTTTGATCTGGTGCTGTACCATGTACAGATCTGTCTTTTGCAGGCACTTATATTTGTGGACAAGGAACATACATGAGTGTTAAGGTGACTGTAATATATAATATGGTATCAAACTATTGAGCCCCATGTGTCAATATGATCCTAGGAAAAGAAGCCCCAGCACCTGCCTATAAGCAGCTGGAAACCTTCAAGGAGATGAGGGAATTCTATGGGATTATATATGAAGGAAGATAAAAAACAGTGCTAAGTGGAAGCAGCAAATTGCAAAAACAAAGGATAAAATGTCTGCCGAGGACAACAGGAGAGCAAGAATTGTGGGGGAACAAAATTAGTTTGAATAAAAATGTGTCACAATGTTGTGTGACCATTTCAAATTGTGCCTCAAATGCACAGGCCTGAATTGCTCACAACTGTAAGTTATTCCAAGCTATCATCAGTCCACACACTGATCTGCTTTCCATTTTTTTTGTTTGTTTAATTTTATTATTTTATTTTGAGAGTAATACACACTGCTCAAACCATCACCTAACCAGAAATGATGTGGGAGTGTCATACACAGATTATTAGAAATGGGTTAGATCAATATGTAAGAGCTAGCCAGTAAGAGGCTACAAATTACGGGCCGAGCACTGTTTAAAAGAATAAAGTTTCCGTGTAATTATTTCGGGCATAAGCTAGCCATGCGGGCGGCCGGATGCCGGGGACACAGCCCCGCCCCTCTAATCTCCACACAGAAACATTGCAACATTACCAATGACTTACTGAGGACATCCAGAACTCGATTACCTAGCCCTGGCACACTGCCATGAATGTGCTGAGGACATCTACATGTCTACTTTAAATCTTCAGCTATTTGTTAACTATATCATTTGGACTTGAGGCCATACCCACTGTGCTGGAGAGTTTTATATCAACTTGACTCAAACTAAAGTCATTGAAGAGGAGGGAACCTCAATTAAGAAACCGACTTCATAAAATCAGGCATCTGGCAAATCTGTAGAGTAATTTTTTTTAAACTCATCACTCTTGTAGGAGGGTGAAACCCATTGTAGATGGTACTATCCCTGGATTCTATAAGAAAGCAGATGGAGTAAGTCATGAGGAGCAAGCCAGTAAGCAGCATTCCTCCATGACCTGTATATCAGCTCCTGCCTTCAGTTCCCTTCCCTGTTGGAGTTCCTGTCCTGAATTCCTTCAGTGATGGATTACAGTGTGGAAGTATAAAGCAGACTAATGCTTTCCTCCTCAACTTGCTTTGGGTTATACTATTTTATCACAGGGATAGTAACCCTAACTAAGATGTCATGCATTGCACAGCAGAATTAATCGATAACTATGAGTATAATTTAAAACAAAAATTAACATGAAAATATGAAACCCACAGTGAGGAATAAATTGATCAGATTCAATTCCCAACTAATAATTACAGCAGTAAATTTATTTTTATTAAATGTATCAAAGGAATATATGCTACAAATTTACCTTGTAGTATATGAGTTTCTTTAAGCATGCATATTACTTTAAAAATATTTCTGCAAAGGATTGAGGAGATGGTTCAGTACATAAAATGCTTGCAGCACAAGTGTGAGGACTGGCAATCAGATCACGGCTACTGACGTAGCAGCTGAGCATGTGTGGAAGCCCAGCTATAATCTCCCTGCTCAAGTGGTGAAGACATGATGCCTAGGGCAATTGGCTAACTGGATTACTAGTTTACCCAAACTGGCAAGCTCTAGATTCGTCAAGAGACCCATGTTTAGTAAATACACTGGAGAGAGAAAGAGATCAAAAGAAAGACAGATAGAGCAAAATCATTATATATACATGTATATGTATACACACACAATCCCTGAATTCCATATGGTTGAAGGACTATTATAAAGGTGTCCTCCAACCACCACACAACCATGGCGTTATACTCAAACCCTCCAGCCAACAAAATAAATAAATAAAATGTAATAAATGTTTAAAATAACACAGAGCTATAAGGTTGTTGGTCTAGAGATTTGAAGGCTGAGTCTAGAGATTTGAAGGTGGAGTTAGAATAGAGCTTGATCTTGGAGTTTTAATGTTTAATGTTATAATTATAAATTCAACAATTTCACTATGGGTTACTCATTCTGTACTTTTTATCAGAAACTATATTATAATTTGCACAATGCCTTTGACACACAAAAGAGAACTTCCTCTGTCTCTTCACAGAAGCGTATTCTGACCACTATTTATATTATTCTTTAGTAATGAAACAAATGAAGGATCAAGAAGTAAGAATCATGCACATTTCCATAGCTGATTAATTCACTGTTCATTGAGTATGTATCTAAAATTATACTCTGTCCTAGAGTAAGACACAAATAATACCAAATCCAGCCTCTCTGGCTCCCTGAAGTCTCATGAACCTGTTAGACAATGGAAACAAATCATTGCACTAAATACCTAGTCCTGAGTGAGCTTACACCTCAATCTATGACTTCTCAACTCGACTTTCACAAGGCAGTTTATAAAAGTGAAAGCTACCAATGGCAGTTGGGTCCACGACTCAGCTCTCGAGACCCTGAAGCTCTGCCTCTTCAGTGGCTGTCCTGAGGAGAGGCCACGTCATGGTCACATCTAAGACTGCTGGCTTGGCCTGTGTCCCCTTTGCTGTAACTGTGCTTCCATTTTGCCTACTAACCAGGAAAGTACTGAATCCGTCTGAAGTGGCTGCCTCACTTGAGGGTGCAATGAACAGCAATATGTACAATTCATACATGCCCTTAGTGCCACTGCCTTCCCACGGCATAGGCAGAATAATAAAAAGAAGCAGATGTGAGGAGTGTATGTATTCACACACACCGAGTGTAGGCAAATGTAATTGTAGCACACAGAAAGCTCAGTGCTGTCTGTGAGACTCTGCAAATGCACATCACATTTTCCCATCGCAGGGTTCTGCTCCTGAACATCTCCTTCACAAGGAAAATTCATGATAAGCTCACTTGTCCCGGTACACCCTACTGTCCTAAGGGTTACCTTGAGTAGAAACCTGGGCAAAAATGAAGGGAGCAGCGTGGAAAGAAGTTTGAAAGTACAACAGCTCATGGTTCAAATCCTGACTGCTAAGTCTCAAGGAGAACCCTGTAGAAAACATCCTGCCCCAACATTGTTAAACAAGGACAACTTACATAAGATTATGTATGTGAAACTCAAAGCATAGCCTTCCCTTATCCCCTACTGCATTCTGAAAAATTGTAGAAAAATCATCTTTCTTGGCGTAAAACCCAGCATCCCAACTCCCCGGGCCTTTCTGGACATAACTCTTGGGTTTCAGCTCAAGAGCTGAGATTGACCACTGAGTCAGCCATAGGCAACAGCACTTCACAGACAGTCCCAGCTGACAGAGAAAATAAACCCGGTGAGAAGTTGTCTCCAAGGCAGTTTTATAAATCAGATCCTTGCTAACAGAGAAGAGGAAAAAAATCAACTCTGCCTCCTTCTTCTTAAACTCTCTGCAATACAGTATATTTTCCAAAGTCAAGTGTTCACGGTCCTCTATTGCCCTAAGAAGCAGGAGGCCAGGAGAGAAGGAGCCTTGGGGGAGGGGCGGAGAGGAGAGATCTATGACACATTGTTCTTCAGAGAAAGTGGAAGAGGGACAGAGGTGTGTGGTCCTGCAAGGCAGAGGCCGGGCCGGTGCCTCCCACTCCCTGTAACTCATTTATCACCTTGATGGTTTCAGCTCATTTGCAGCCAAGTTATTGTCACCCTTAAAATAATGTGGCTTGACAAGGAAAAAATGAAATCCTTGTGAAAAGTTACATAGTCATCACACTCTGGAGTCAAAATATAGACTGCAGTATCCAAACACCGGGCTGGGCATGGCGGGGGTGGTATTTCCTCTCTCCAGCAGGCTTTGGTTTTAGAACAGGACATTAACATTTATGTCATGTTAACGTGCACCTAGGCATGGCGTGTGGCCTCCTGCCACAGACGCAGAGAAACACATGCCCCAGCACTGCCTCCGCCTGAGCGCCAAGACATTCAGTATAAATGGAGACGCGTGTTTCCTTGCCCAGAGAGTTAATAGCGGGCGACGACTTAAATGTTTGGTCATCCCCCAGTGCACAGACTCTATTTCAGATGTCAGGAAAGTATTAAATCTTCCTGCGCTGTGAGGTACAACCAATTTTCACCCCCTGAACCAATTAAGCCCAAACATTCCCAGCCTGGAACCCCAAAACATCCCGGCCACCCCAGTGAGCTAGCTTCTGAGTCTATTTTGTAAAATAGTGGCAGTCAAATGTTCACAGCATCTATCTGTTGCCAAATGCATGGGAAGAAACAGGAGACAAACGGTGTGTATGTGCAATACCAGGGCGCTTTCACACCCTCTAAGCTGTTTTTCTGTATTGCTTCCCAAACATATCATGAGACCCGGATTCCAAGTCCATCAGTCTCACCACATTGTGCTAACTCGAACCTTCTGGTTGCTTTACGTGTGTCTGTGTCCTGCTATATGCAACATGAAAAGGGACTGAGCCAGCAGAGGGCAGCCTCTTTAAAAAGCAAGGCGGTCTAAAACGCATCAAAGAGGAAGCCACAGATACCTGCAGAGTGACTCTTACCTAGCGCCACACACCCACAGATACTCTCTCCCCATCTATACAGGTCCTACAGTAGCATGTTCCCTCAGCCTTATGTCTGCAACCATTTTATTTTCCCCTCCCGAGTTTTTGTCAAACCAGTTAGAACTCTTTGTCCTCAATGAATAGTGTTGAACTCAGTCTAACCATTAGGGTGGCACACGTCCATCCTTTCTGTTTCTGTCTCTTCCCTCAATAACACATTCTCAGAGATTAATGACTGTCTGAACCTGATGGAATCGTTTTCACCACTTCAAAAAGGCAAGGCCTCGTCTGTATTTTCATTGACATCTTTGGTATCTTTTTCAGTCACCAAGGAGTTCGTGAACTCTTTGAAAAATGTGTTTCAAAGCATAAAACACAGATAATAATATAACATTATAGCTACTGTAGTTGGTCCAAAGTATTTTATGTCTGTATTGTTTGTCTGTAGTGCCCAATTAATTATGTGTATATAATCAAAACATTTTCAGGAATAATTTACAATATGTTGTTTCAGTGGGCTATGTACTAATAAATGTTTATGATAACAGATTGAAAATTTCTCCATATCCACATGTTTTATTAAAATTATAAAGAAAAATAGAAGACAATAAGAAACTCTGGATGTAGTCTGATGGACAAGCATTTATAGAGAAACATCTATGAGTCCACACGTGTACTACAAACTGTGATGGAGGTCCACAAGCCTTGCAAAGGATCATACTAGCATGGCAAAATCATTAGTGCATAGGAGCTTAAACTGAATTTGCAGTACAACAAAATTGCTGCAAATCTTGTGTATATGAGAAAGCACTTAAGTGTTAAACACAGTTTTTATGATAGCTACTCAATAATACTAGGTTTACCTTCTACCATTTAATATATTTGCTTTGTGAATTTTACAAACAGAGATGTTAGATACTTTTAAATACAGAAATGTATAATTTTGGAAATTAGTTGCTTTCAAAAATAAATATCACCCACACTATATAGACTACATAAAAATTCCATATTTATTATATGTCCCAGGGATTCCAGTCAGATTTTGTAATATACCAGGAAAAATCTTATCCTATTGAGCCATACCTTCACCTCATAGTAAAACTCCTTTAACCAAAATTTCCCTTTAAATATCAATATTAATATGGCAAAACTGTCATAACTACCCACAGGTTATAGTCAGAAGACTGACACTTTGCAGTATATAACAAATTGTTCCACTGATACAAATTTTTCCATAGAAAGATAATCAAGCTTTAAAATTCACAGAGAGCAAAAAGAAAAATAATACCTAGTTACTGGACATACTAATCAACCAAAACTGTAATTTTCTTTAACTCTATCTTAAAGAGATTTCTGTTATCATTTCTTCTATGATGGCTGGCGTGTGTCCAGATTTATCTAAATATAATCGGTATCTGAGTACCAACAGAGTCTAAAAGAGGAGCAGAAAGAAACAGATCCTGTGTCTACATGAGCTCAGTTCTCTCTACATTCAATTATTCAAGAAGTGGAGCTAGATTTATTATGTGTCTGCTTCAACGAGGTCTGTTACTACCTATAGTATTAAGATGTCACACAGCTCTCTGAAAAACATAATGGACATTGGCTGAATGTCATTGACAGGGACCAGGCATTTCCTCCTGCAGAAAAGGAAGGAAAAGATGCCTTTTGTGTCATAGATAGCATTTAATATGTAACTCGTACCTCTGTGTCTTACCATTTCTCCTGATGTCTAGTATCTCCTGCTATGGCAGGACACCTATTCTTTCTTCCATGAATTTGGTTACAGGTTATTTCTCAGCAGTTTTGAGACTATGACAATTTTGACGTTTTAACAGAGAATCTGAATTCCACAGAGCCTAAAATATGTGTGATCTGACTCTTTAGAGAAAACAAAATCAACTTACCCTAACCTGTAAAATATACCAGCTTCATATAGGATCACTCAGCCTCACAAAGATTCCCTGGAGTTGAGTTGTAGGTCAATAAATGCCCACGTTGTGTGTGCAAAATCAAGAATCTGAGTAGCTTTCAGCTTAAATATCATCACTGTAAGCCAGAATGCCTTTGAAGTTCTGAAGGAAAATGGTTTTTGATTCCTGAAATTTTATGCTCAAAGAAAAGGTAACCAAGTGTCCAAGTGTTCTGAAGATCTTCCCACAGTCATGTTCCTCAGAGTCAAGTCTGAAGCACATATTCAAGGTGAGAAAGTTACTACATGATGCCCCCAACAGAGCAACAGTAGAATGTGGCTCCTAAGAACAACAGAAAAGCCAGAAGACTAGCAAAACACAGGATGGGGAAGGCACCAGTTAGTGAAGTCACAGCCCAGTTGACTATGTGCAGAGGATACTGCATCATGAATATTAAACTGACAGAATGCATAATGCATCTGAATGTCACCAAAGGGAATTTTGATTCCTGAAAGTTTTGATGTCATATTAATAGGAACCATGTAGCAAATTTAAATTTTTTCAATATAAAGCAAATAATGATATCAGTGAAAAAAGAAAAAAATTGCAAAAGTTTTATCATAGTTTACCATACAACTCAGCTAAGAATAGTGGCTTGATTGTAATTTTGTGAACACTGTATATCCATCTAGAAAAAATTTTCAATACTGTAATGGAACAATGGTGATACATGAAACACAAGCCTCATGGAAAAGGTGTTTTTCTTATTTACCCGAGAGAGTTAAAAGATAACACATAATGATGGGGACAATGGAGTAGCAATAAACATTTGAACACATATTATTTACAGAAAATATGTAATAAAAATGTATTTATTTCCCAGGTAAAGAAGCAGAAAAAGTAGAGTCTGGGTGGTAGGGATGGTGTCCAGAAATTACCATTAAAATAAACCAACATGTTAATCAGTAGCACTAGCCAATTATTTAAACAAGTATTCTAGTTTGAATATATCAGACACAGAGAGAGTTGCTGGTATCCCTTGGTGCACTTTGTGAATCTTCACAAAGACCTCAGAGCAGCCACAAGCAGTAGAACAGAGAAGAGCTGGTCAGATCTACCCCTCTCTTGAGCTTCTTACTGAGGATGCATTCCCTCTTAATTTTTCTTCCTTCATTTTCTCCCTTCACGGTTGTTTGGAAATTGTGTTTTCTTGGTAATTGGAGTATCTGTTTTATGAAATACCTCAAACAAAGCATGTTTAATATTTAACACTATCTTGTCCTTAAAAATAATAATAAATGGAAATCAGTCATATATTAATTTAAATCCTCTCATCACCTTACAAATTAGATGATTGTTTAACAATATATTGAGATTTTATTTTATATTTTTTTATAAGTTAGACGCCAATTGTTCATACAATTAATGGTTGTTTTAAATTACCTAAAAGATAACACATGTATTTTCTTGCTACTTGATCCGGACCCTTTTCTATCCAGAACGTATGTGATAAGATAGTTGGTAAATTTTCGGCTTTATGGTAGTAATAGCTTTTTGACGCTCATGTCTAAATATAGTTTCTATATGCAACTCAAGGTAAATAAAAATTATTTTCATTTGAGAGAATGATGATTAACAATAATTCCACTGTTTTCTGACTTGACAATTGGTTAACAAAGACATTGTTGGTCTCCTAGTTATTCCACTCTGTTTGTTATTTTATCCTATACTGTTTTATAAAATGTATATATTTTATTTTATTTTTGTAATTGTTGGCCTACGTGTCTCTGTGCACCACATGCAAGCAGTACCCAAGGAGGCCAGGAGGAGGTGTTGGCTCCCCTGGAACCAGAGTTATAGACAGTTGTAAGCTGTCACGTGAGTGTTCTGCTCTTAACTGGGGTCTTGGCTCCAGCTTCTCCTTCACTGCATTTTGAACTCCTTTTGTAATTAATCCTGAGGGTAAAGATTTCCTTCCCATTTCCCTGCTGGGCTGTTCTGTGGTTTACATATGTAAAGACATAAAGAGTGGTATTACTCACTAACTCAGTGAAGCTGGTAATCTCTACTGTTGCACTGTTGTCTTTTCCTATTTCCTTTCAGATGACCTTTGTGACCTTGGTAAGAACATGTTAGAGCCTCTCAGACTTTCTTACATTGCTTGGCAATATCATTAAATTTAGTTTAGAGAAAACTTCCTGAAAATATGCATTCAGTTCTCATACAAAGTTATTAACATTTAATACCATGAAATTAGTTTTATTAATTTATCCGAGCTAACACTGAATAACTTTTAAGTTTCACTTTATTTTAATACAGCAAGTGGACATGGAGAAATTGCTCAGTCATAAAGAGCATTGCTATTCTTGCAGAAAACCCAAGATTGGTTGTTGGAAGGCACAAGGAAGTTAAATACAGTCTGTTCTCTGGCTTCAACATCCTCTTCTGGATTCTACGTGCACTGGGTATGTACATGGTACACAGATATACATTGAGGCAAAACTCATATACACAGAATAAAAATAAATCTAGCAACTATTCACTATATTTTATATATCTAATATATAAGACATTACTAAGTGAAATAGAGATTTAAACAAGTTTGTGGTATATCTGTGTACGAGTTTAAATATCAGTGGTTAAAGATAATGATTTACAAGAATGCTTATGAAAGAATGTTTGTGGATTGATGGCATTGAAAGCAAAAATCATTCAGTGTGATACACCAGTTTCTTTTCCGTGTTTATCTTCTGTTTACCCAAGAACAGCTGGAAAAAAATGGATAAACCAAAAGTTAATTGTAATGATTATTTATGATAAAATCCTGATTTTTATGATAAAATCCTGATACATTTATTATTTTTCAAATTTTCTATAATGAACACAACATCTAAATCCTACAGAAAATGTTAGTGTGGTTATTATTACCATTATTTAACAGACCTTGAGGACTGGGGGAACGAATGGAAGGAAATTAAAGAAAAGAAGATAGAAGGAAGGGAGGTACGGACAGGGCATGCTGTGTATCTTGACACATTCCATGTCGTTTCTCAATATCTAAAGTAAATGCAAACCGAAGGGTCTGGTGCTGGTCGCTGTAGGCACTTAAAACTCATCAGCCCTGAGTCTGCAAACATTTAGAAAAGCAAACAGACAGCCAGGGCTTCCAAATAAAAGCACAGGGCAGAAGTCAGCAAAGATCATTATGGCAATCTTCAAAGGCCAGCTCAGACCACACATTTGGGTGGCAGCTCACATGGTCGCCATTCAAGAATTCAGCGGAGGAAGAGGGGCTAAGCCTGGTTTGGGGGATGGGTATAAGAACTGTGTCTCATGCTAAATCCCCATGATCTTAGGAAGTAGCTGGGTGACATCCCATTAGAAAGGGACTAAGGAACTCCAATCTAGTTCTGATATTGGGAACAAGTTCTTTTCTGACTGTGAGTCTTAGTATTTATTTTTCTGTGAGAAAATACCATGACATAAATTTGAAAGAGAATATGAAATGAAGAACTATGTGGGACTGTTTGGAGCAAGCAAAAAGAAGGGAGAAATGATCAAAAAATATATATATATTTATATATAAATATATATGTAAATATATTATCTTCACAAAAGTAAAAGAAAACAACAACAAACTGATCCTCTAGAAAACAATAAAACAAACCTCTATACTGTATAAATAAATAAATAAATCTTTAAAAAAAACAAATCTCTAGTGAAATTAAAATCAGTAAGTGTATTTTAAACTTTTATTAAAAATATCATATTCAAAAACAACTTGGAGGGAAAGGGGTTTATTTGAGCTTACATCTTATAGTCAGTTACCCAGAATAGTCGAGGCAGGATGTCGATGTAAAGGTCATAACCTCATGGCTGAAACTGAAGCAGAGACTATGAAAGAGTACTGCCTATGGGCTTGTTCTCCATGACTTGCTCAGCCTGCTTTCTTGTAGCTGCCAGCACTAACAGCCAAGGGCTGTCCCTACCCATAGTGAGCTGGGTCCTCTTGAATCAATTGTCAGTCAAGAAAATGTACTATATTGCCTACAGGTCAATCTGGCAGGAACAGTTTCTCAGATGAGGTTCGTTCTTACCAATGATTCTAGCTCGTGACAAGTTAACATAGAATTATCCAACACACTTCCTTCCTTCCTTTGCTCTTGGAGCCTTAACTACACCCCTAGTCATCGTCTCTACTCATGGGATTGTGACTGCCAGAATGAGAATTTGCTCTGGTCCATCTCAATGACTTGTGTATTCAGGATTAGTCATTTCTGGTTAATATGTGTATTATATCCTGTTGTCAACTCATATCAGATGATTACCTTGAACACAATTTATCCAGTGTGAATGAAGAAGTGTCCCTTTCTTCACATTAGCTACACAGTGGACCCCAGGAAAAAAACACAGAGAGGTTGCATGAAGCAAGTGCTTTATGAATGCAAGAAACTCAAAAAATGGACGACTTGTACTAAAGAAGAAATAGTGATACCTCTCAGGTTGCTGAGTTTGTAAAACTCTCCTGATGGGAATAGCCTTAGAGATGTGGACTAAGATAGTCAGACAGTCATTCACTGAAATTCATAGTAATCCCTGTCCACTTTAAACAAAACCAACTGAACCTTTTAAGTTGATTTGAAATAATTTGGCTCTCATTTTTTTTAAGAGTTCATGTTTGTTAGGAAACCTGAGTATTTGAAGTGAACAGGAACTAGAGAGACAACTTACAGGATTCTAGTTCAGAGAGCCAAACCAAACCAGTGCCTTGGGGAAAGCATGCTCTGAGCAGAGTGCAGCTGCGACTGTTTCTTGTGACTTGTGCGGCACCGAGCTGAGAGAGTGGAAAGGACGGGAAGTGATGTGGAACCGGAATTCAGAGCACTCCAAGTCCCACTGCAGTAAAAGTCTGCCCGAGAAGCAGCTGAGTACATAAAAGCTCATAACTAAAACCAAAACAGTGATATTCCCCATTGTGACTGTTTAGTCTTTCTGTAGAGACTCATGGGATCCTGACTATTATCTATTTTTAATATCACTTGACCTGAAAATTTATGCTACCATCTGGAAAAAGAGGAAAGCCAGTTTTGTCCCCTAATGTGACTATGTGTAAAGAAAAATAATGAGGGAAGAGTCACAGGGTGTTTAATGTCACCCATGACTTGACATTTTGCACAAAACTGAACACATTAAGCAGTCTAGACAATTGATCAATCACTTCACATATACATGGAGTTTTACCTAATGCCCCTATATTCTCAATAGGAGTAGGTTAAATTCTGTTTTGTATGCATGCTTTTTATCTTCTGAATAGAAAAGGAAAGTGTTCCTTGGGAGGTGTTGTGCACTGTTCACTGATTTCCTTTTTTCACCTCTGCTGAAACAATCAGTCATTTCTACCCTTTATTTTAGACTGAGCTAAACAAAACACCCTTCAGTGTTGAATTCAATTTTTATTCAATCAAAAGGACGATGTAAAGCCTGATAGCTTTGAGGATTTGATAGATAACTAGAATGTGGATATATATAAACCCTGTCAGTACCATCACATAGACCTTAATGGTTTACCAGACAGAGTTCAATGTTCATAGGCATACACAGGTGCAGAGAAACAGCCTGTTTCAGAGGTGATTATGGCCATTGACATATGAGGTGCACAGAGTCTAAGAACGCTGTGAGCACACAGGGGATGACCATGGGAAGTGGAGAAATTATCTTCAAGAGAATAATATTTGTTCAAGAATCATAAATATGAACAGTAATTTGCTAATTTAGCACGGAGGAAAGGTCATGACAATTCTAATTACAAAATTGATGTTTCCGTCTTCTCGTTTGATTGTATTAACCATTTAAATGTCATAATGGAAGTCATAATGCCAAGATGAAAAGGCTTCACTGTACATCCATTCAGACAATGATTAGTAGACTACTCCTTTAGTGCTGTTTGCATTGATCACTCCTATACTGGGGTTACCCTTCTATTGTTGTTATCTTTGTGAGTAAAGAGGTAAATTAATTATTACCTTGCTTTTACTTTGGTGAAGAGCAAGTGACTAGCCAATGATATAACTACTATATAATCCAGCAATTCCTCCTCTCTGGATGTGTATTATATATCCAAAGAATTTGAAATAAGGATCCCCCAAAAATATCAGAACTTTTGTGCCTATTGTGGCATCACTCGCAGTTGCAAGAACTGGAGAAAATCACCATCAGAAGATGAAAAGGCAAAGAAAGTAGAGGAAAGACATGTGATTGGATATTACTTAGATTTTATAAAAAGATAGTTCTTTCATTTGGAACAAAATGGAAGAACCAAGAGGACATCACACTAAGCAAAATAAACAAGTACAACCAGAATAGAAAAAAAAAATAACCCTTCATGACACCAACTATAAAATGAATCAAAAATAGTTAAACTTGGGAGATAGCAAAATAAATTATTCTTTCTAAGTGATAAGAGTGTGGAAATGGAAAATTCATGTATTAGTTAATAGCTGACCAAAAGTAGCTGTATGCTTGTCTATACACACATATAGACAGAGAGAGAGAGAGAGAGAGAGAGAGAGAGAGAGAGAGAGAGAGAGAGAGAGAGAGAGAGAGAGAGAGAGAGAGAGAGAGAGAGAGAGAATCCAATAGCTACTTAATTGGTTTGAAACAGAGTGTTGGAGTACAGTGAGAATGTGGTAAAGGTATTGGAGACATTAGATGGCCTAATAAGGATGGAACTCAACAAGCAACATCTACCTCTCTCTACTTAATGTTGACACTGAGCCAAGCCAAACTGTTCAGTGGGGAAAGTGAATATCCAGAAATCTTTACTAACCCTATGGACAAATGAAATATTTGCTGTTCAAAAGGTTGCCTAGCCTCTCAGACCATGAGCCTAGTTTAGAGTGATGTTGGGAACCCTAGGCACTACTGTTCCTTAGGCAAAAGCCCAACCCACACTGTCCTTTATTATACAGTATCTTACTACACGAACCCCTCATGAGACCATGTCCTTTTAGGGAACTACGAAACAAACAATGCTTCCTATCCTCCCATTATCTACAAAAAAAACAATAAGGCAAACTACCTAAGAGTCCCAGAAACAGAACCAATCACTCTTTACTCTGAGAGGAATCTTAGCAGCTAGCCAAATCAGGGAAATCCCTGGATGTCCTGCAGACTTTTTCACACACAAAAGTGCGCCTTGCCTAGTCTGGCCACTCAGTATGGCCTGATAAACACTGACGCGTGTGGTACTTCTGCTATCGCTGCAGCTGTATCTCACTTCAAGGCCTGCACTGTGCAACCCATAGAAACCCACAAGTGACCTCCTCTTTCACCCAAACTGCTTTCACAAGGGCAATGGGTGAATTCCCTCTCCCTAAAAGAGCTGCACCTAAGCACGTGAACATTCCCACAAATACTGGTCCCTCGGACAGCTCTACGGCATCACTCAGGTTGACAACACCTGCAGCAGCTATGCTGTTAATGAAGCCACCTGGAATCAGCCTTCCATCTAACTCACACTGTAGAAATCATTCCAGGAAAAAATCTTCTGTGCCAAAAGTCATCCTACAGAACAAACATAATAAACTATACCAATAGATGAGTAATTCTCAATGTAGGGACATCAGGAACATGAAAAGAAAGGTAAGAAAGCTCCTTCAGAGAAATGAGCATTATAGTTACAGACTTTTCTGGTTACTTTTTTTTTCAAGTTGACACAAACTAGAGTCACTTGGGAATAGAAAATCTCAGTTGAGAAATTGCCTCCACCAGATTGGCCACTGGCTTTGTCTCTAGCACATTTTCTTGATTGCTGATTGATGTGGGTGGGTCCAGACCACTGTGGGCTGTTTCAACACTTGGCAGGGTCTGGTCTGTATAAGGTAGGTAGTTGATTAAAGCAGGGTCAGAAAGACAGTAAACAGTGTCTCTTCATGGTCATGATTCTTGTTTCAGTTCCTGCTATGAATTTTCTTAATAAATGGATTATAACCTTCAAGATGGAACAAACCCTTTTCTCCACAAGTTGCATTTGGTGGATGTTTTATCATATCAATAGGAAATAAACTGGGATAGACACCAAAACATAAATTCAAGTATTGTGTGAGAAAACAACTCAAGCTGGTGTGGTGGCACGCAGCTATCTTGGTGTGGTGGAAGCAAAAGGATCGCATGTTCAAGGCCAGCCTGGGTTACATACAGAGACACTGTCTTAAATCAGCAAATAAGAACTCCAGATAATTATAGTACAGTAAGAAGCAGAAAGCTGAGAGCATTAAAATTCATGATCTGAATAAGAAATTCAGCAAAGGTGCCTGATCTGGGGAAGACTCTAGAATACACCCCAACATTGGGAGAAAACTAATGAAGGACTGTAGAAAGGGCAGCAAAAGCACTTGCTGTTCTTAAAGAGAACAAAAGTTCAGTCCCAAGCATCCATTAAAGAGTCTAAAACCACCTATAACTCCTGTTCCAGGTGGTCTGATGCCCCTTCAGGCCTCTGTTCTAGAGGCACGAGAGGAAAATGAAGCCTGTGGGAGAGATTTCAGATTCAAACCATGTTATCATCTGGCTCCCATAGTCATCTTGTAATGCAAAACACATTGAGTTCATCCTCAGGAGTCTCTCATGATGAGGGATTCTAATACTACCACAACTTCCAAAGTTCCAAGCCTCTTCTTCAGCAAGGCAAGAACATAAGCCCCTGTGCAATCAAAAATTATATACCTTGAACTTGCAATATCACAGAGCAAACATTCTTACCCTAAAGAGAGGAACAGAAAAACAGCAAGGAAAAATCAACTTAAACCAAGACTAAAGAAAGGTTACATCCAGAAAGATAAAATATAAAGCCAATACCTCTGTGTCTAGGTCTGGGGTTCACTGTACTATGATGTAAACTGCAGTAGACTTGTCTCATCTATGGCTCTGTGCTCGGAGAATACACAGGTTTCTCTAGGAGCAGTTATACATGGTGTATAACTGTTTTATAAAACAGGAAGATTTCCTCTGCAAATATTCCCTAGTACTGATATCTGCAACATTCTGGGATTTCTATTCCAACTTAGGCTTCAACCCCAAAGCTTCTTGTAGAGCCCACTCTGTGACTTTATTGTAGAGAATTTGAACCTTCTACACATTGCCTGTATTCACCAGTTTTCTCTGGTTCTTTAGTGCAATAATCCACAACCCCACTTCTCTTGCACTTTTAAAGTCTGCAAAACCATCACCACATAGATGATGCCAAATTTTTCTGTCAATTAAAGATAAAGCCAGGCTCCCCTTGGACCATGGCTGCTGTAGCCTCTGATTGCCTCCATGGATAAATACTAGAAAGCATTTTCCTAAGCAACCCTTTACCATCAGGGCACTGCTTCTGTTCTCTCTTTGTAATAAAAAGTACCCTCTAAATATTTATCTTTATATTCACAGATTTATGCTGCCCCTAAGGATTTAGTTAGCGAAGTTTATTGCTACAGTAGGTATTGCTTGAGGTAGAAATATATTATTGTTCAACATGCTAAAAATAAGATGAGACATCTTTATCAAATTCAACCAAGGTTCAGAGAATATCAAGGAAGAAGACAAGAAAGAATATAAAGCTTGGAAGATGAGGAAGAGTGTTGTGAAATTCTGTCCTCTATATAGGGCATTAATATTACCCACATTGACTCATAGAAGTTATGACTTCCTAAACAAGACCTATACATCAGTACCACTAATTTTCTTATTGAGATAGATAGATAGATAGATAGATGATAGATAGATAGAGAGATAGATAGAGAGATAGATAGATAGATGATAGATAGAGAGAGAGAGAGAGAGAGAGAGAGAGAGAGAGAGAGAGAGAGAGATAGATATGAAAGGAAAATGAGGATATGGTGATTTGAATAGGAATGGCTGCATAGACTCACATGTTTGACCCACAGAGAGTAGCACTATATGAAGGCATGGCTTATTGGAGGAATATATCACTGTGCAGGTAGGCTTTAAGGTCTCTTATGCTCATGCTACACCAAGTATGGCACTTAATCCCCTTATTCTGCCTGAGGATCAAGACGTAGAACTCTCAGCTCTGAGTCCAGTACCATATCTGCATGTATGCCACCATGCTTTTCACCATGTTGATAGTGAACTAAAACTCTGAAACTGTAAGCCAGTCCCAATTAAATGTTTTTCCTTTATAAGAGTTGCCATGCTCATGGTGTCTCTTCACAACAATAGAAACCTAAACTGAGACAGAAGACATGACATGAAATTGGAAAGAAGAGGGGACTTGGAGAAAGGAGCAAGAAATAGATGTATATATGAACAAAAAATTTTTCAAAGAATAAGTAAAAAAACCTCTAAAGAACAAAATAATGATATAAATAAAAATAATTATTAAGTCCTACACCAAAATAAGATCTTTTAAATTAGTGTATTTTAAAGTCTGGTGTCTTCAATAGATGGGATTTCACCAAATATTTATTATAATCTCAAGGCAAAGTTCAGTTCTAATTTGATGGCAACAATCTCATCAACATTTTCTTTGTCAATAACTTTAAACACATTCACACTCTCAAACTGCTTCTTTTCAGATACTTTTGATTCTCTTTTGAATCAAAAGATCTTTTGAATCAGATGCTCTTGATTCTCACTGTAAAGCTAGTTACACACAGTGGACAATAATCATGCTACAGCCTTAATGGCTGGGATTTTGAAATTTCTTTTGCCAAATATATTATGGTTTTGTATTCATTCAAATTCTCAGAACATAGGCAGATGAACTATGGATTACTGGTTCCTCATAAATACCGTCTTTACTCTCTTTGTTCCTATTGACATCCTTATTCTTCTAAAGTCCCACCAGAATGGAACCAGAGGCTGGAACAGCCTTCAAAGGCCCATTCTTAGTGATGTATGTCTGCCAGCTAGAGCCAACTTCTTATGGATATACTGATTCCATATAAGGAGCACAAGCTGAAATATGACTGCTCTGAGAAGGGAACTGTGGGGGATGCTTCAGATTCAAACAACAAAAAACACTACCTACATGTCTATCCTAGGTATCATCTGTCTATTCTATCGTGTGTGTGTGTGTGTGTGTGTGTGTATCACCCTTGGGGTCATAAACTGTCTAATAAAACCCCTATCCCCAAGTATGAGATACCTTCTATTAAGTTGTTGGTTAGGGGATTCTAAAAGACTCTGAAAACAGTGTAAACTATTCCAGTTATATATATTTGCCTCCCAGAGGTTGAAGATAAATATCTATTGCTAAGAACACCATGGACTTTGTGCATGGAGCAGATTTGAACTGAATCTGAATTGAAAGCCCCCTCCTTCAGGAATAGATAATTTGCCACCAGGATATTTCTAACCAAGTGGCCAAATGAGAAAACTGGTTATTAATTCTTCCCAGTTCTGATACCTATGAACCACAACAATGACCAGCATAGCAAAATGTTCCTAAGGGTGCCAATAGTGAAACTCAAATCTTCTTGACAACCAACAGCTCTCTAGTTGACCTACTAAATAAAAGAAAACCATGCCTGGTACTGGAAGCCTATCAAACTACTTGGAGTTCATGAGGCCATGGATCTTAGAGAAGAACCTATTACCATCACTTTACTAGGCAGCATGATTCTTAACTGCATTCTAAATATTTATCCTTACACTCACAAATAAGTGTAGTCTCACTCTCCTCGGAGAAGTTTCTCTTTACAACAGTAACTGTTATAGAAAACCACAAATGGTTAAAATTCAGAGAGCATCATAACTTGAGGTGCTGATATCCAATGGATACATCTATAATAGAAAATCCTATACCTAAAGCTGGGAACATTACAGAAGAGGATACGGAAAGATTGTAAGAACCAGAGGACCAGGAAATTTGTTGTGCTATCGCATCTCTTGGAAATGACAGGGAGGCTACACCCATGTTATTATAGCAATGTGGCTACACAACCAAGACAAGACTATGGCAAAAATCAATAGACATGATAATATGAATGGTGGAAATCTAATGTCCTCCTAAGACAAAGGAATACAGGAAACTAGTGACTGCCACTGAGAGAGACATAATTGATTCTCTCCAGGATTTGAGCTTCTTAATTGGTTATCTAATAGTAACTGTCAGTCTTGAAATAATGTATGCATAATCAACACTAACCAAATTGAGAAGGTGATATTTGCATGGGTGTGTGGATGTGTGTGAATGAATGTGTGTGTGTGTGAGAGAGAGAGAGAGAGAGAGAGAGAGAGAGAGAGAGAGAGAGATCTTGAGAGACTAATAAAGAAAAGAAGGCCTATATTTGAAAGGAAGCAAGTCAGAGCATAGAAGATGGAGAGAGAGGGCATTGGAGGGACAGAAGTAAGGAAAGGGAAGAGGAGAAATATAATTTTATTTAATTATAAAAAGCATAAAGACATAAAGAACAAAACCATAGGACTAAGTGCTCCAGATCTTAGGGCATCCATTTTTCCTCACAATATGTCCTAGATCTTGAACTTGATGCTTTAGTATTTAATGCGTGCTTCAGCAGGATTTTGGTCTTATTTTAAACTCGTTATGATTTTTGTTCTCTATTTCTCAATTTTAAGTGCTTATTCTTCCTCTAATCTATTGTATCCTAGAAATAAAACTTATATTCCTTTTTTTAGAGGTTCACAGTCACACATAGCTTAATTTTAGAGAAGTCTTTGGGATGGAGTTCTTAACAGTTCTGGCATGACTGGATTACCTCTTATGAAGTTGGAAGCCAGAAGGTTCAAGTGCAGATTGCTACATCTCATATGTGATTCATTTCCCAAAGATTTATGTGCTGAAAACTTAGCCATCAGTAAGAGGCCTCTTGCATTCTGAATTCCTGTCTTGCAATGAGAGCTTTCCCTCTTATACCCGCCCCAACTGCTATAACATCACAAAATAAATGTGTTACGGAAATGTACCCTGTTGACAGATACTGTTTGTTTATTCCTGGCCACCCAAAACTGAAAAAAAAATCACACAGAAACTATATTAATTAAACACTGCTTGACCAATTGTTAAGCATATTGCTAGCTAGCTTTTATATCTTAAATTAACCCATTTCCATTATTTTATATTTTACCACAGGGCTTGTGGTTTACCAGCAATATTCCAGGGTGTGTATGTCTCCTTTGGCAGCTGCATGGTTTCTCCCTGAGTCTGCCTACTCTCTCTGATTCTATCAGCTTGAAATTCCCACCTTGCCCTATTCTGTGCTGTAATAGGCCCAAAGCAGATTCTTTATTAACCAATGGTATTCAAAGCATACAGAGGGGAATCCCACATCAGTACCCAATCTCAGATATTTTATTGTAACAAAGAAAAATGAACTTCAGACAAGATTTGAGGGTCTGTCCCACTTTTTTCTCTGAAGCATATAAAGTTGCTGTCTCTCTGGCCCTTAGTCCTGTGGCTGTAGGGGCATATTCTTCCTTCTCATAGGGGTATTTTGTGTTCAGATGTTATTTTTCTTCAAGCCTCTACATCCCTAAACTTCTACTCATAATGTTGATTTTGACTCTGATTCGGGGTCAAGGGGGACACTCCCGTGAGAAAGATGAGCTTGCCTAGCTTGTGTTCTCATGGTGCCATGCCTTCCTCTTCTGTGTTTGACTCATTCGTGCAGAGACAATGCAGGGTTTCTTTCATGACGCTCTCCTCTGTACCTATTATATTGACTAAAATTTATCAGGGACTCACATTTATATTCACTAAATTTTGTGAAGAAGAGAATGATTGAACATCTGCATGTCTTATTTTAACAATTGGATATTGCAGTGGGGTCACAGTCTAGGCTTCAACCTAAAGGAATATCTTGCAGAAGCAGAGCCTGTACTCTGAGCAGAGGAGACTCTAGCCTTCTCCTTCTGGCATTCCCTTCATTTTTCTTACCCTGGTGGTCCTCTTGGCCTACAGCCACTTGAATCCCCAGTGCCAATTTGTCTCACATTATGATCTGATGTGGTCCATAAACTGTCCATAATGTGCTGGAGTATGGCTCCTGGGCTTTCATGTTAACCATGAGAACTTGCGCCTGCTTACATAACATCTATATTATTTACTGGGCTGTGTGGAGTGCCAAGTCAGGGAAAGTTAGTAGCCCTCTCATTAGAGCCATACATCTGACTCCATGACTGGGCAAATACACCTACTCTACTTAAGGTATCTATTGCAGGACTCAGAGGTATACCTACAGGCAATAGCAGAGCCTTTCCCAAAAGTCCATTCAACTAATTTTTATTTACTGACACCTAAGACTTGAAGCTCGGTGGGTTAAAAAGACTGTTCTCAAATTTTCTTCTTTTATAGCAACAAAAGCAGATCTCTGTTGTAAACACAAAATTCCTGATCTTCAACCTATTGGGTGATTTTCTGTGTGTACAAAGCATCTAAAACCTTGGACTGTGCTTTCTTCTCTTTATTAATAGGCTTACTTTTTAGCTTTCTTGTTTATTTAATTTCCAAAATTAGGGCAAAATCTATTAGACACCCCATCCTCCAGTTATATATGCCAAACTTAAGACTACACACTTTCCTTTGTTCCCCAATCTTTATGTCTCTCTTCCCTTTCAACAATGCTATTTCATAGTTTTCAGTCTTATTCTTCACTTCTAGAAATTTTAGATTCCAGATCTACACAGTGAATTCTCTTGTCCAAAACTCCCAACTAGACACTCAGAGTGAGCGGGATTGGGACCCCTTTTATTATGGGAAATTCCAGGGAAGACATGAGAAACCAAGGACTAAATCCCAACAGAACGAGCAGGTTAAAATGACACAAAAGAAGAACGAGAAAAGGACAGGTTTTAAAAGACAGAGCTGATAGATCCATAGTCATTAACACTGGTAATGTTGTGATGAAAAACTAAAGAGATGCTGTTCCTGATGCCTGTAAGTAAGCAGGCATAAGCCCAGAGTTACAGCATACCATAAGATCAAAGATCAATGAAGATTTCCTGTCTACTTCTGCCTACCACAGTGCCCTCCTTTCAAGTCACTATAAAGAAGCACAGACAATAGGAATATTTAAGAAATCTGGGGATAGCTATGTATTTGGAATGGATGTTCAAAATGAGAAGGAAAGGATATCCACTAGGGCCCCCTAGTAAGGGAACACCAAATGCTAGCCAAAGCACTAGAAAGAGACTAGTAGGAGTTAGTATTCAGGAGAGAGAGATGCTAGATCGGGTAGGAGTTGATCCACCCAATACTCAAGGCTCATTTAGGAGTTTGGATTTTCTTATTTTACAGAAACAAAAGCAGGATCCTGGTGTAGACATAGGATTCTGATCTGAAATCGCTTAAGTAATTTTCTGTGTGTACAAAGAAGCAGATGCAGCGATCCACAGGCAAGCTCTGGGCTGAGCTCCTGGAGTTCAGTTGAAGAGTGGGAGGAGGGTTCATATGAGCAAGCCTGGTCAAGATCGTGATTGGAAAAACCACAGCGAGAGCTGACCTGAGCTAGTGGGACGTCACAAACTCTGGACTGGCAGCTGGGGAACCTGCATGGGGCCAAAACAGCCCTCTGAATGTGGGTGAGAGCTATGTGGCACGATGTGTTGGGGGTGCTCTGGCAGTGGGACTAGGACTTATCCAAGGTGCATGAACTGGCGCTTTGGAGCTCATTACCTATGGTGGGATGTCTTGTTCAGCCTTGATACATAGGGGACGGGTTTGGTCCTGCCTTAACTTGGTATGCCAGACTTTGTGGACACCCCAAGGGAGATGTTATCCCATGAGGAGTGGATAGGAACTGGGAGGTGGAAGTGGGAGAATGGGGAAACTGGGTCCAGCTCTCCCACCCACCACAGGCCATGAGGGGCAGGGGAGAGGAGAGATCATCTCTCCCTCTCCCACTCCACCATATGACAGATCTCCCAGGTGTGTTCCTGGCACCACTGTCAACAAGGCCAGCTCTGTTGTGCTGCCCAGGGTTGGTGCAGGGCCCAGTCTCCCAAGTGCTGGCGAGAGGCAGGATCAGATCTCCCATTCTTGTGCCCCTGGGTCCAGATCTTCCTGCCTGCAATAGATGACAGGTAAGGAACATGGATCAAGGTGGGGCATCTTTCCCTTGCCCACATCGCTGCATGACAGACCGTGGGGCCAGCCCTCCCTCTTTATCATTTTCTGTGCCCATTCACCAGTACCCCTATTTGCCGCGACAACTCTACTATGCTGCCCTGGGGAGGTGCCGAAACAGTTCGCCCTTGTGCTGCAACCAATGAGGGGCAAGGCCAACATTGTGCAGCCCTGTCCTCAGTGCTTTCGGGAGTAAGAGGAGACATTTCAATACAGATTGGGCTATGGCTGACTATGGACCCAGACATGGCCCCTGGCAGGAGATTAGACTTGGATGACACCAGGAACTGGGTGACAGACAGTACAGGCTTCTTAGATCTGCATGGCCCCAGCAGATGCTCAACCTTCACACACTAATCTGGCTGTAGGTGGCACCGCAGGGCCCTAAAGTCCACATGGCCCTTAGTGGCTCTAGGGACCATCAACATCAATACAGACCAAAGATGTGGTTTAACCACGGACCCAGACATGGTCCTTGTCAGCAGCTTGGGCTCAGATGTCACAATGTCTCCAGTTGATGGAGCAGGTCACTCAAATTGGCATGGACTCAATAGTAGCATGGCCCTTGAACCCCCACATGGCCCCAGGTGTAGGCCTAGATTCTGTCCACACAGCTTTTGATGGGAAGAGAAGCCTCAGACACCAGGGCAGATGCTGGCTGTGGCATGGTCATAGACCCAGGCAGGGCCCTGGTCACATTTCAGGCCTGTAGGATGTCCTGGCCCTAGGCAGCAACATATGTCACTCAGGTCTTTGTGGACCTTTCCGTTGGCACAGCCCTTGGGCACCAAAAAGGCCACAGGCAGAGGCCCAGATCATGGGCATCAGTGTGGCCCTTGGTGGCCACACAGGATAGAGACATAAGCGCAGACTCAGGCTGTGGTAGAACCACAGACCCAGACATTATTCTTGTCAACAGCCCAGGTCCAGATGTTATTGTATCAGAAATTGGCATTGCAGATTGCCCAGATCAGCATGGTCCCAGTGACAGTGTGGATCCCAAACACCAACATGTCACCAGGTGGCAGCCCAGACCCAAGGCATCTACTAAGCCTTCAATGGCAGCAAGAGTCACAGACTTCAACTCAAAGGCTAGTCACAGCAAGGCCACAGACCCAGATAACTGACCCCTGGAAGCAATCTGGGACAGATGTCACCATGGTCCTGGGTAGCAGCAAAGGAATCCTGGATCAGGATAGCCCCTGTGAGGGTATATCTCTTGAACATCAACATGGACACAGGAAGTAGCCCAGACTGGGTGTTCACAGGGCCCTCAGTGATAACAGAAGTCACAATCATCAACACAGACCACCACAGCTGCATCAGGACCAAGGGCCAAGCCATACTTCTTGGCAGCAGCCCAGACCCAGATATTTCTATGGTCCTGGGTGGCAGGCAGGACATCTACCTCAGCCCATTCTTTACCACACTCACCGGCCTGGCACCAGAGGTGGATCTGTGTTCATCCTCTGCAGTCCACCAGGCCTAGAAACACCAAGTGACTTTTTACTTTCATATTTGTGTGGGTTTTGAAGGATGAAAATACATAAAATGGCAGTCTATTAAAACGAATTAAGTCTTTGGGGAAAAAAGGTGCCTGCCACCATGAAGCCATATAGTGTGATAACTCTGACTACTCCCTGACAAGTTAACACCAAGCTGCCAGAAAATTTATATAAGTAACAGATGAAAGATGAATGGCAGCACAGGCCTGGCAGGAGCCCTGGTGGCTGGGAGGCTGCAGTGGAGGAAGAGACATAGATACGTCATGCAGAGAAAGCTTGGGTATAGAGTTTGTCAAAAGGGTATTGGGAAGGGTACAAGGGTAAGGGGTTATGGAGGGTGGAGAGAGAGAGACAGAGAGAGAGACAGAGAGACACAGAGAGACACAGAGAGAGAGACAGAGACACAGAGAGACAGAGAAAGAGAGAGACAGAGACACAGAGAGACAGAGAAAGAGAGAGACAGAGAAAGGAAGAGACAGTGGTTATCTCTTCAGAAGACGACCAGGCAGAGAGGGAGGGAGGGAGAGAGAGAGAGAGAGAGAGAGAGAGAGAGAGAGAGAGAGAGAGAGAGAGAAAGGGAGGAGAGGAGATGGAGAGGAGACAGAGACATGAGATCAGCTTGCCTCGGTGGCAAGGGGGATATATTGGAGGTGGGCGGAGCTTGTCTCTTAGAGAAATATGGTATCCAGGAGACAGGGAAGACCAGCAGAATGATAACATATTCATATTTCTTTTATCATAAAAAGGTAAGGAGTTATGCATGGCAGATTAAGGGGATGGGGGCATTAGGTTCTCAAGACTGCTTCCTGCTTTTCTGTGGGCATCAGTCTTGGGAGACCCGAGAAAGCTGGTTGCTAGTCACATCCTGGGTTGCTGGTTGCTTTACTCCTATCCAGAATTTGTGGTGTGGAACTGTCTGGTGTCTCTTAGACATGTCAAGGTGTTGGCAAAGCAGAGGACAAGGTTCAGTTTAGGAAGAAATTTTTTTTTCATGTCCTGGTAATTGAGGAGGTGGGTGTCAGGACCAGAGAATTGAAAGACAGGTGTATCTCACCTGTTTAAGTAAGAGAAGGATGTATCTGACCTGTTAAAGTGAATCCTTTAATTCTGCTCCCTGGAACTCACAAGAATGCTTTGAGTTTCTAAAATATAAGTTTTAGACACCTGCACTGTATAAACAGTAGCATATTTAAGCCAGAATGACTGTGACAGATGTTTTTACACATTGAGAAGTTTATTTAGAAAATTACCAAAGAGAATTTGAAATCTTGATCTTGCAGTATTGGTGTAGTAGTACTCTATTGGAGTTAGATTAATAGCTTATCAGCATTTTATTAATAATGTTAAGACTATGAAAACAGCACAATGAGAGAGAGATTTGTTAGCTTCCATTTGTCCTCAGAGCTTTATAACTTGAAGGTATATATCTTAATAATTTACATTTGTGTACCTTAAAACACTTTTTATTTAGAATACTGAAATTTGTTTGGTGAGATTGTCCTTTGTAAACTGGCAAAACCTCTCAGCTGTCAAATTGCATCAGAGATCTTTGAGAAGGATACAATTGACTTTAAAAATGACAGAGAACTTACTTGATTGACTACCTAAAGACACTCCTCAGGGTCCTCCATGGTCATCAAGGGCAGGGTCATCAGGCTGTCTTTGTCTTCTGTTGTAAGTGCAAGGACCGCCAGGCTTTAGAAGATCCTGTGAGTTAAAGCTGTAGGAAGACAAGTCTACTTTTCCCTGAGCAGCTAGGCCATCTATTCCAATCAGTTCTGTCCACTGTCTGGAGATCTTCAGTTTAGATGAAAGGCAGTTCTGCAAGTGGTTAGCACTTTTACTTGATGAAGCGAATTGCGGATGGACATTGTTCTATGCACATCTATCTTCTGTCTTCTTTGAAGGAATGGGATGCTGCTGATAAGAGCCAACCTGTCTATTCCTTATGAAAAGACTTTTAATAATTAAACACTTAAATGTCATATTTTCCCAGATCTCTGAGCACTTGAGAACTGTTTATCTGGTATAACTAAGTTATGACTACAGTATAGAATCTTCCTGGAGAGCTGGTTTTGAACTTAGCAGGTGATATTTGTACTTGCAAAAGACAAAGGAAAAACTGTTTACAATAGAAGCCTAATAGTAAAATTGACAATAATGGAGAACAGCTTAATATATTTTAAAGCAGGGTTGGATTACATATGCAGAATGTTGTAAGAGATTTAAAAGTACATATCAATTTAAAATATTTGAGACTTGTTGCTTTCTTTGTCAGGAATGAGATACAATGAACAGAGCTCATTAGGCCTGGGAAATGAAAAGTGAGTGAGAGAAAACTGGCTTTTTATCAGGAGAGCAGAGTCGTTGCAGGGGAGAAGATGTATACTGCAGGTGGGTCTCTGTGTATAACGCATGCCTCAGCAGATCCTACCAACGTGGATCATCAGGCAAATACACCATACATAACAGAGCATAAAAGTAATTGTTAAAAGCTAAAACAGATCATGTGGGGAACCTGCTGTCATTTAGCTAGTGGCAGAACCTCATGAATCTGTGGCTCCTCCCTTTCTTAAACTCAAACCAAATGGCAGTAGTCATGATTGCCCATGTGGTGTGACTCTTTACATTTAACCATCCACTGGTAAAAGTTCATGTACATAGTTTGGTCAGCCTGTTTCCCATAGGGGAGACAGAAAAACGAATGACTGGCGCAGGCTGTTATCTATTCATTCACAAGATAATGGGGGTCGAGAAAGGGCAGTCCCCTGAGAGGGGACTGTATCCCAAAAAGGATTCATAGATCCCAAAGCCCTGGGCCCATAAAAAAAAAAAAAAAAAGGATGCACCACTCAGAGGCAGGGCGGGGGGGGGGGGGGGGGGCAGAGTTTAGCAACAATAGGCAGACAAACAGAGAAAGGAGGCTGCATTTTCAAGTAGCAATCACTGGCAGAATATAAGCTGATGATAGGCAGTTATGCATCTTGATATTTGAGGGAAGAGCCACAGTCTCTATGAGTGAGGGAAGAAGGTCCAGAGACCAAACTCCGACATTCCAGAGGTTCAGAGGTTCAGTGTGGACTGCAACTCAGTTTGGCCTCTAGTCGTCACTTACAAGGTCCAGGGACCATGAGAATGAGTTGGGCACAAACTGAACCCTTACATCTCAGGTGGAGTTGGGAGCCCAAGCAATGGACGTTAAGCCCAATAGGCAAGTTGCTGACCAGTACTGGGTCTTTTTATGTGGCAAAACCACTGCAGTGATTGCACACTCATAGAGGCATGGCAAGATGTGTGAAAGGAACCTACCATTTGATGTTGTGAAAGGAACCTACCATTTGATGTTGGGCGTAGAATTCCAACGATTGATTTTCAGTTGGAAAAATGACCATATAGAAGGGTTAAGGGTTACAGGATCCCTAGCAGTCCTCGGCTACAAGGGAGGGCCTGCTGAGCTGACAGCACCAATGAAAGATTTCTGGCTGTGCAACCCTGGCAGGTCCACTGGCGGGTGGAAGACCATGGCCGGTGGGAGACAGAAGATATGCCATATGGAGAGAGCTTGAGTGTAGAGTTTATTTTGTGGTTATTAGGAACGGTATAAGGGTAAGGGATTATGGAGGGGAGAGAAAGAGAGAGAGAGAGAGAGAGAGAGAGAGAGAGAGAAGAGGAGAGGAGAGGAGAGGAGAGGAGAGGAGAGGAGAGGAGAGGAGAGGAGAGGAGAGGAGAGGAGAGGGGGAAGGGAGAGGCAGTGGGACAGAGGGGGGGAGATGGAGAGCAGCTTGCCTTGGTGGGAAGGTGAGGGGAGTTTGAGGGTGGGGGAGATTGGGGATGGCTGGCTGGAGCTTGTCTTTTAAAGAGACAAGGTACCCAGTTGACAGGGAAGGCCAGAAGTTTAACAGTATAACAGCATTTACTTCATAAATGAAGTATATTTGATAAATAAGATTTGTTTGATAATTAATATGTTTCAGGTAAATGTTTGATAATCAATATTTATGAATTCCTAAGGTTCTACTTAGGTTCACAGTAATATTTGCTCACTTTAAGATTTAGTTATTTGAATAAACTAGGCCAATGAGCAATTCTTATCTCTGGCAAGAGGAACTTGTGATCTTTCCTTCAACACGTGACTGTTGCCTTTTAACTTATCAAGGTCAATACTGGCTTCCTCAATCCCTGATCACAAGCCACACCTCAGCTCAAGTGTCCTGTTTCTCCATTTAATCCTCTGCACAATTAGAGTATAAAAGCTGCAGCCACTTTTCAATAAAGTGGCAGTCCTGACTCACCCTTAGACTGTGTTAGTCTCCTTCCCTTTGCCAAACGCCTTAACTGCTCTTTGGTACTGGAACTCTACTGGAGTTGGGCTCTGCCATATCAGAGTCTCAAGGATCAATGCTGACCATTGGAAAGACTCCTTTGGAAAGGGAAATGTTAACTCAGTGTCTAGTTCTACAAACCAGGAAAATATTTAAAAAGAAAGAAAAGATAAAAAGGTCTGCCAGGTCAAGATAATGTAAGGCCCTTCACCTAGTTGCCCAACTTTAATTATATTACAGTATCACCCCATTCCTACAAGGTCTGGAGGCTAAACATATGAGAACATGGTCTTAGAAGAGCCAAGCAGCCTTAAAAGTTTTGAGAAAACAACCCTCCCTTGTTTCTTTTCACTGCCACAACTATCAGTGGTTGAGATATTTAATTTTAAATATCAAGGTTCGCTATAGCTTATATCTTTAATGGTTTTAGTCCGTGTTTGTTCATTCACATTGTCTGGGTCCTGAGTGAGGCAGCTTCATCATAGCAGGAAAATAGGAGGCAGAGGGAAAAAAAAACTCACCTTATGGCCAGGAAACAAGAAAGATAGTGAGGGGTTGGCCATGGTTCATCAGTCTCTTTTGAGGGCATACCTCTAATGATAGGAAGTTCCCTGTTAGAGATCAACTCTTGCAGCTTTCAGCCAATGCCATCTAAAAACATTTCCCTTTGGGAAACATTCAAGCTTTAATTTACTGCCTGTATTTATAGTTCAATGTAGAGCACTTTTCTCACATACTCCAGACACTGGGTTAAATACCTAGAACTGAAAAAGTTATGCAGTCAATCATGGGATTCAATGGTCATTATCACCTCAAGGTTCATTTGTTACAATGACCAAGATTATATTTCTTAGTAAAGTTACATTCATTAATACTGGTTGGTTATAGTTTTAGCATAAAAAAACAGTTAACCTACAAGAGCTGCAAACAAAAATATGGACAATGTAGATTTATTCATTAAAGAAAGAGCAGAAATGAATGAGACATTGTCTTTCAGTCTAAGTCATCTCAGCAGTGAAAAATTCATGTTTGTTTCTCTGCAGAGAGACTGGAGAAATAGGCAGACAATGGAATTCTAATGAAGGGGGCGCTTTAATATTATTTTATTCACGGCATGGGAACGCTGAGCATGAGATAACTCAGCACGCACAAAAGATTTTTAAAAACCCCCCTTGAGGCAAGCATGTAGAACCTCAATCTAGAAAGATAAGCGGGGATGTATGTGGCAAAAGAAATTGTGTGTGGTTGAAGATTATTCTGCAAAGATGAAGCACTGCGGGCAAAGGAACTCCATCAATTTTCAACAATGGCAGACTCCGTGATGATGGACCTTTCTTACTCCAGATTGCGTTTTCCTCCCACTCTGCTACTGGAGAGAAGGAAAGAGTGAGTGGAAACCATAACCTGGATGTTTATTTTCTGATTGGATATCTCCTTACCTGTTGTTTCTTTATTGATCCCCAAAGGCCTTGGGGTTTACTGAAATGCACAAGGTAGAAGCAGTGATTAATGTGTCCCAGACCAGGGCGCTCATGGGGAGGATGCCTGCCTCCTCACAGAGATGCCATTGTTCTTGGAGGAGACTGTGCCTCTCCCTCTCACACCCCAGCCGGGGCTTCCCTAAGCAGAGTGTTTATGTGTTGAGTGCAACACTCCATGGACTCCAGGGTCTAATGGGGTGTGAGAGGGAACCTGGGGTTTTTCATCTTGTTTTCAGCTGTACAAACACCCTACACCTTCCCCTTCTACTCAGGGTCTAGGCTCAAGCCTGCTAATATCCCAGGCTGTAAGGCATCAGCAGGGACTCCACAAGTGGCAAAGGAGGGACCCGGTGCCTTCCACCCTAATGCCAAACACATTTACAGTGTTTATTTTCTTAGCTCCCACCTAAGTTCTGAAATAAACATGTGGATGCTGGCTGATATTTGGAGGACTCTTCAGCTGCTTGATGCAAAGGCAGCAGGATGAGCCCAGAATTATCCAAGCAAGTGGAATCTGCTTCCTAAAGGAATATAAGAATGGACAGATTGTTTTCTTCCACTTATAATAGAGCTGGGATTTTTTTCCATATTTTATTTTATGATATTTCAGATGCTTTTTTGATAAATGGATTGGTTTAGAAATTCTTTGTATTGCTTAACAAGCCCCTTCTCCTGGAACAAAACTAGGTTAAAAAGAAAAGAGTCACAGTGGAAAGAAACAAGCACATGCAGGAGTCCCCTCAGGTATCTGTCAACCATGATGCACACTTACCATGGCATCTCAGTTCATTCCCAAGTCATGGGAGGTAAGTGTTATTATCCCCTTGCCACAGATGAATCACACACACACACACACACACACACACACACACACACACACGAGAGAGAGAGAGGGGGGTATCTATACTTTCATTTTTGCTCTTTTTGCCTTTCTATTAACTAAGCTGCTTTACTACAAATATTTAGAGAGAAGGAGAAGAAAATAGAAAAGAGAAGAGAGGAGAGATGAGAAGAGAAGGAAGAGGAAAAAAAGAGGAAGAGGGGAGAGAGGGGAGAGAAAAGAATTTTTAAAAAGTAAAGGGAAAGGAAGGAATAAAGAAATGAAGGAAGGAAGGGATTGATGATTTATGCCTGTAATCCCAACCCTCAGGAGACAGAGACTGGAGGATTGCCACAAGTTCAAGGCCAAACTGGCCTACACTGGGATCTAAAATTTTGTGCCATCCAGAATTACAAAGGGACGCCCTGTCTCAGTCAAATGAAAACACAAACAACAACAATAAAGAACAAAGGAGAGGGAGAAAGGTTTAAGGCAAATATCAAAGATATATGTGTTTGTATGTATATAGATGTATATCAGAGTGTTAAGCCATCAAGAACTGTGAGTTATGTCACATACTAACACTGTTTACTATTTGTGTGTGAAAAACAGCCTTTTTTCAGAATCAAGAGACTGTGTCACAAAAGGTTGCTTGAACTCTGAACTTTGCTACTTAGTACTGAATTTTATTTTAGAATAAGCTTTGCTTAGTTGGTTTGATTATAAATCCACATTATATTTTCTTCTCAGTCCCTCATCAACTCTTCGATGGCAACTTCTACCTGCTATTGTGAAACTGTGAAATTGCAGGTATGTTCCTGGAAAACTGAGTTGATATTCATGTGTGCATTCTTATTCATAGGACTGTGGACACAAGAAAAGTCGGCTGATGTAGAAAGTACTTGGTTCTTTAACATTTCTGTGCTAAGTTTACTCCATGAATTTCATACCTTGTTTCATAAAAGCAGCTTTCTGAAAACACTATCATAGGAGAACTGAAAATAAAAGGCACCTAAAAGTTGACCCAAATTTTCTCATCTCTGGTATTTGCATCTTTGTGTGAATAAGCCATCCTTTCAAGTGTGAACAAGCTCAGTGACATGGTTTTAATCAGTAGAACATTCAAGAGTGAAGGATGTCACTGTTTTCATTATTTCACCCTATACTGGACTTTGCACCACCAGTAGACTTTCTTGGGACCATCTGTATGTGACTTTGAAGCATTAAGTATCCAACTCAAGAGGGCCATGTGACATATGTATGGAGGTGATTTTCAGCTGGCAGGTAGCAATAACTTTGACTATCAGCTCTACACAAATAAGGAACGGAATGCTGTCAACAATTCTACGCATGGAAAAGATACACTTTCAAAATCCCTCAATAGTACACGTACATACATTCTCAATGGAGCCCCATCTCCTGCTGTGATCGTTGAGAGATCATCTTGCCAGCTTCTGCTATATTTCACTACTGAATTCTGTTTTCACTCGATTGTCTAACATTCCAAACGCTACATCACACGTTATGTTTGCAGAACTGTTCAAATGGTTTTGTACTTGTTGTGTTAGTTGTATTAGTTTGCATTCATTGATTTATAATTTAGGAACCCTAGGAACAGCAAGGTCTTTGCAAATTCTCATTGCCAGGCTCCCTCCTAGCAAAACATTCACCTGGAATGTGCATCTTTGAGATGGGAAATGGGCTAGCACAAGAGCATCTATTTAGTAACACTGCTTTTGCAACTTTTTCACAGATGTTTTTCAGTTTGGGGATCTTAGTTGAAATTCAGAGTTGAGCAAATCCTGTTGTTTTACTATTTTCTTTCCCTAATACGTACTTGGGAACAGAGTGCTTTTCCTGTCAACACTGGTCACGTCAGCCACACAATGAGAATAATGTCCATGCCTGCCTGTCTGTGCTGTTAGGAGAGCTGTTGAGAAAATGATCCTAGCAACAGCAAGTCTTACAACAGCCCCTTTAGTCCCAGAAGATAGGTCTTACCCTTGGGCTGACAGAGCAAAGGAAGCCAAACCTTAGATGCAAAAAGCAGACAACCCTAAGGTCAAATCTTAAGTCTCTCATTTTCTAGCTTTGCAATTTTGTATAATTCAGAGTCGGTGCTATGATTTTCTCATCTGTAAGACGGAGATGATAATGGTACTGTTTCGATCAGCTCACTGTGATTCTTCACTGAGAAAGTACATTGCAACTGCTTAGCTGGTGCCTGCCAAGTACAAAACCCTTGGCAGCAATAACTGCTATTAATGTGAACATGACATCTATTGTTCTATGGATAAAACAAGTTCTAGGATGTTTGATATAGAATCATGATTCTCCTTCTCTATAAAAAAAACATGACTTAATGAGAAATGATTTCAAGGATAAATCGTTCTTTCCAAAAACAATTTAGCTAATGTGTGACATTATAGCCATAACTTTGAGAGATTCATAGAGAGGGGGAGTCATTCAATTGTGGACCCACTGGTGACACCACCAGGCTCAAAATTATAGTTACAAACTGTCATCTATACAGAGAGCCCTGGTTAAACTAAATGGGCCATAAAACAAAACCAGAATTCATGAACCTGAGACAGAGACAGGCAGGGAGTGAGGGTAATAGGGATATGAAGAAGATAAGACAAGGTGGAGGAAATTAATAATCTGAATGTATCATATAAACATGAATGAAATTGTCAAAGAGCAAATTTAATATAAAATACAATTAAAAATAGTGTATACTGGTGACTAAATGGCCCACATCCATGCACATATAGCCAACACTAACTGGGCACAGTGGAAACAGAAAGGGAGAGAGAGAGGGAGGAAGGGAGGAAGGGAGAGAAGGTGAAAAACTGTGGTGATGTTCTGCTTATGATCTAACAAATAAAGCTTTCCTGAAGATTAGAGGGAGGTGCTAGCTACTAGTTAGCCATAAAGGCTGGGCAGTGGTGGTTCACACCTTTAATTCCATTACCCAGGAGGCAGGGGAAGATGGTTCTCTATGATTTCAAGCCTATATTAGGCTACCAAGATCGATAGTCTAAAAGAGAATCAGAGCCAGGTCATGGTAGTTCATACCTTTAATCCCAGTACATAAGAGTCATATGCCTTTAATCCCAGCACTAAGGAGGTAGAGACAAGAAGGGATGTGACCGGGTAGAGAGAAGAATATAAGGCAGGAGGAGACAGGAGCTCACCCTACTCTGTCTGGGCATTTAATTTGAGAGTTCATGGAAATAGAATCTTGCCCCTTTTGGCCTTAGAATTTCATAGAGGTAAAAAATATAGTGGCTGGCTGCTTTACTTCTCTGATCTTTCAGATTTCAGCCCCTTAAACCTTACTCCAGATTTATATTTTTGAGACCAATTAGAATTTGTGCAACAGAAGGAAAGGAGGGAGTTGGAAGTACTGGGAGAAGGAATAGCCAGAGGCGACCATGGCAGGGGTGTGGCCTAATACACTATATACATTTATGAAATTCTTAAAGAATAACATTTAAAAAATAGATTAAAAAATAAGGGACCAATGAGGTACAAACTGCATACAGATATATTATTTATGGTGAAGATATTTGATGCCTATTTGGATATATGAGGCAAACATAGCCAATTATATTGCCATATGATCTTTCATTGGGTGTAACTTCATATCTCACCAATTTTGTGCTGTGAAATAATTTTTCTGTACACTGTTAAGATGTGTCTTTGTCAAGGCACCCCTGACCAGTTTAATAAAGAGCTAAATGACTAATAGTCATGTCGATTGCGTTGGGGTGGGTTACTCAGTCTAGGGGTTTGTAACCTACCCTGCAATCAGTTATTCCAGGGTCTCGGAGGGGCGCTACCTGGAAGGGAATGAGCTAAGACAGAAGAAGGAGGCCAAGCAGATTTGTCAAAGCCTCCGTTTTATTAGGGACGGGTTACAGTTTATATATGGTAAGGAATGGGGGGCAGGGCATGGAATCTCGCCGCGTGGTCCTGGTCACTTAGCTCGGTCAGGTAGGCCAAGAGTCACAAGTTGCCACACCTAGTTCCCTGGATAGCTGGAATGTGAGGCGGGTTCCACTAACAGATTAACAGTTAATTGGGTGTGGGGCAGATTTTGTCAATAGAGCATAATTATGGGTGTGGGGTTCTCTGCAGACTCCCCAGGGTGATGGTTTCTGTAATGATTTTTAGGGAGGAAATGGCTCCTGAGATAGCCACAAGATTTAGGTGTGATTTTCAGGCACAGAAAGGATATTGGGAAAAAGAGAGACAGAGAAATCAGCCAGACATGGAACAAGTTCGACACACAGAATGAATTAGAGGTAAAAGTCACATAGTAAAGCATAGATTAATAAAAATATGGGTTAATTTAAGTTATAAAAGTTAGTGAAGAGTAAGCCTAAGCTATAGACTGAGCTTTTATAATTAATACTAAGTCTCCATGTCATTATTTGGGAGCTGGCTGGTGGAACAGAGAAAGAAGCATTACATTTTATCCTTTTCTTCTGAGAAAGAAAAATGACTCACTCCAGAATAGCATAAAAAAAAACAATGTTCTCAGAGTATAGTTTGCCTACAACTGGACACATCCCTATGATCTGAACACACAAGTGTAAGGGAACATTTTTAGAAAAGTCCCATATACAGAGTGCTTAACATCAATAATCAATATTTAGTACCACTTTATGTTCATTGTGTGATTACCTTTTGTAAGGAGAAAGACATGAATACATACAATTTTGGAACATTAGCCATCATTTTAGTCTCTGGCTACATCTCATGTACAATACCTTTGACTCCATTCAACTTCGCTTTGGTTTGAGTATGTCTTAGCATTATTAATCTGTGATTTTATTTTTTAAGAGAAGGCCTAATTTTATAGCCAAAACTGACCTAGAACTCACTCTGTAGCCCATGTTTTCCTTTAGCTCAGGGATATCCTTCTACCTCAGCCTCTCAAGTGTTAGAATTATAGGTATAACCTACAGCACAAGACTAATGTAAAAGAACATATAAATACCAGCAAGATACAACATACAACCATCTACTCATAGATTAGAACCTTTCAAACAATGAAAATTATTGGATTTATTATATATTTTTAAAGTTTGTCCCAAGATCTGTAGGAAGAACACACAGCAGCATTGGTGTTGGATCCATCACTCCATTAGACTTCAGTGTTATCAAGTTTGGCACTTTGTGTTGGTGACCTTTATTTAGCTATGGCAAACCACCTTAGGTTTCCAATTTAAGAGGAAGAAATGTTTTATTTGTTTGTCTCATTGTTTTCAAAGACTTAGTCTGCCTTCATTTGACCCTTTGCTTTTGATCAGTGCTGACTATCATGGAGAGAGCTTGTAACAGATGAAAGCTACAAAGTCACCCAGGATGAAAGAAGGAATCCACTTTTATAATAAAAAATAAATCATATCCAATGGATTAATCTACTCATGAAATCAGGGTCCTCATAATCCAATCACATCCCTCAGCACTGCTGTATTGGCAACAAAGTTTTCAGTGGACTAGAAGGGAGATGTAAGCCACAATATGCACACATGAGAAATTCGCAGAGAATAGGAAGAATGTAATAATAAATTAACAATAACAACTGCCTGAGTTCTTCATTCTCTTTTCTAACCCTCAGAATAATCTGTCACTTGTAACCACTTATAAGCAAGCATGCCCAATAGACAGCAAAAGCCATGAGTCACATCATACAGATCTGTATACCTGATCATTAGATGGTGTCATCAGTTGATCCATCAATGGTATAAAGTAACTTGCTCAGCATCTCTCAGCACAAACTGTGAGCAGCAGAGCACAGCACTGTAAACTAACACTATAGTAGTAGAAAAAAAAAACAGGGCAAATATTTTGAGACATGTTTATGTTTGATTTTATGAGGCATAGGGACCTCTGTAACATCTGCTTAAATAGCATAGAAAGATCATGTCTTATTTGACGTTACACGCATTTTAGAAGGAACAATCAAAATTTATCCAAAACACCTCTCACTTTAATTTGTTCCAAGTTAACTGTGTTTTGGAGATTTTATTTCCTAATGATTTAGAAATAATGGATGGACCCACAAAAGTATATTGTTTGATAAATGACCCAAATTTTAAAAAGAAAAAATTAATACTTTTGGTAAAGTGTTTTCAGTTTTTTTAATCATTTATTTTTATTGAGCTCTACATTTTATCTGCACCCCTATCCTCTCCCCTCCCCTTCAGCCTTCTCCCAGGGTCTCCATGCTCCCAATTTACTCAGGAGATCTTGTCTTTTTCTACTTCCCATGTAGATTTTTAGGCACATCATTGTTGTCTAGGTTCTCTGAGATTGTGATTTGTGGGCTGGTTTTCTTTACTTGATGATTAAAAACCACTTACGAGTGAGTGCATGTGATAATTGTCTTTTTGGGTCTGGGCTACCTCACTCAAAATTATGTTTTCTAGCTCCATCTTTTTGCTTGCAAAATTCAAGATGTAATTTTGTTCTGCTGTGTAGTACTCTATTGTGTAAATGTACCACATTTTCCTTAACCATCCTTCAGTCACGGGGCATTTAGGTTGTTTCCAAGTTCTGACTATGAAATAGTTCAGCACATATCCTTGTGGCCCAAGTGAGTATCCTTTGGATATATATTCAAAAGTGGCATTACTGGGTCTTGAGAAAGATTGTTTCTTAATATTCTGAGAAATCGCCACACTGACATCCAAAGGGGTTGTATCAGCTTGCATTTCCACCAGCAATGCAGGAGTGTTCCCCTTATCCCATAACTTCTCCAGCATAAGTTTCACTTTGCAGAAATGTGTTTAAATATTGAATCTAATATATAATTGTTTCTTAATGAACAATTTAAAATGGAATAAGGTCATTGTATGCAACATGTATTTCAATTTTGAGCCCATATGAATATCTAAGAAAATCCAATAACTGTATTTCAGAATTGTGTGTATTTTATTGTTAGATAAATATTTTTCTTCAATTATACTTTTGGCCAATCTGTTTTAGTTGTTTCTATCCCCATTATTTCCTCTTCTCTCTACTATGGAAACCCTTCTTCTCAAAAACTTCTTTCCCTCCCTTCATGTCTTCATTTTATATAGCCCAAAGTATTTAATTGAAACATATAAGTGAAAACATCACACACACACACACACACACACACACACACACACACACACAAACAAACAATACCTGTTTCCTGAATAATATTAACTGCTGATAGTCCTGGTGAGAGTGTGTTGGTTTGAAAGCAAAACGCCCCCCAAATGGAGTGAGAATATCAGGTAGTGTAGTCACTTTGAAGTAGGTGTGGAGAAAGTACACCACGTTGGAGTTAGGCATTGAGGTCTCTATTGCTCAAGCTTTCCTCCGTGTGACACTCAGATCACTGCCTGTTGCCTTCCAGACATAGGAATATCAACTACTTTTCCAGCACCATTTTTTCTACACACCATTAAGCTCTCTACCATGATGATAAAAGACTAGACCTCTGAACTGTAAGTGAGCCACCACAATTAAATGTTTTCCTTTATAGGAGTTACCGTGGCCATGGTATCTCTTTACAGCAGTAGAAACCCTAATTAAGACAGAGAGCTAGGGTCTCATGACCTCTACCCTATCCATGACAACATTTTGAAGGGCCCAATATTGTACAGGACTTGTGCAAAGAACAGAGATTCTATGAGTATATGAGTGCAGCAGCTATGCCATGTCTAGATGCATTTTTCTGTGTATCTCCCTAGTCTCTGTCCCTTACATTCCTTTGATGTCCTTTTCCTTGATTATTCCTGTACCTTGCAATGGCTAATCCATGTCATTTTTGCTATTGTTCAATGTTTGAAAGTGTTTTTTTTTTTAAAAAAAATTTTAGAATACACATATATAAAGTAAGTTTTTTAGAAAGCTAATTTTAAGGTACCTGATGGCCAAGTGTAATCTCTAACACATATAAAATGCTAGATATGTTTATGCACATATGAAATCTTAGCACTCCTATGTGGTGATGGGAAGGGAGACAGGAAATCATCCAAGCTAATTAGACTGCATTTGAAGCATCACAGCACAGGTCTGGCTTAGCAAAGTGGAGGATAAGATACCTGAAAAATCGCCCTCTTACATACTTCCACAAGAATGTCATGTTCGCAGCTGCATGCATGTGTAAACCACACACACACAACACACACACACAATTAATTCAATTAAAAAACTAAGTGGGTGGAAAAAATAAAATTTCTCAGAAAAAAACACATGCTCATTTGTCATAAACAAAAAGGAAGATCGACTATTATATAGTTGAATGTGACAATGTATGAATTCAATTGCTTCAATATATGACAATAATTTTGTCTGTATTGTAGACAAAGCAAGTTTGACATCCAGTTAGGAGGAGAAACTAAGTCAAACTCAGCCCGATCAGAGAGATAAGCTACATAAACCTGAAACCCACAAAATGTGCTATGGGTTTCAACAAGGTATCTTCTGTTACCCTCCCCCCCCAGTGCCTGTTTCATAGCTGATGCTTATTCTGAACCCTACTCCCCGCAAGTAACCATATAGTAAAATTAAGTCAACCAGTGCAGTCACAAAGTGAGCCTACAAGAAAAGTCTGGGAGACAAGTTTTCTGGTTGTTGTAAACTGAGTCCACTTTTCAGCAGTTCTCAAGTCACAGATGAGGAAATTCAGCAAGTCTGGTCATTGGCAGGTGCATTACTTTCCGCAAGCTGGAGCCAATGCTGACACTGATGACATAATTATTGGCTTCTTCAAACTCAAGCACACCCTACCTTTTATTCCTACTCACTTAACTTTTGCATTTCCGGAGTGTTAACATTAAGCTTAACTTAGCTATCTACAACATCTCAAAGGATGTGTCTTCTTGCATCTACATCCTAATTATACCTCACATGATATGAAAGGCTTCCAATGCTTTATTTTCTGAGAAAGATGTGCAGGATACTTTGTTCTTTTCTCCCTTCTTCTATGTTTATCTAATTGCATTTATGGCCTATGTGAGTGTCATTCTTAGAAGGTTCTACTCTCCTCTTGCATTAATGAGGTGTTCTGAAGTACTACAAGATGCTGTCCACATAGGTGTCAGCTGTATCCACAGGCATGTTCATTTCTCCAAAAGAAGCTCCATTGCTGTTAACAGCCCTTCCTATGCCTGCTCCTCCTCCTCCTCTTCTTCTTTTTCTTCTTCTTCTTTCTCCTCCTCCTTTTTCTCCTCCACCTCCTCCTCCTCCTCCTCCTCCTCCTCCTCCTCCTCCTCCTCCTCATCCTCCTCCTATTCTTATTCTTATTCTTCTCCTCCTTTTTTTTGTTTTGTTTTGTGTTTCAAGACAGGGTTTCTCTCTTGTAACAGCCCTGACTGTTCTGGAACTCACTTTGTAGACCAGACTGATCTCAAACTCACAGAGATCCACCTGCCTCTGCCTCCAGAATGCCAGTATTAAAGGCATGTGCCACCACTGTCCGGCCTCTCATGCCTTTTTTAATCTGATCTCTGCACTCAAGAAAATTCATTTTGTAATTTATGCATTTGTTCATTCTGGGCATTTAACTGGTGAGGGATTTTGTAGCTAACTTATAATGTTTTCAAGATTCACAAACACAGAAACATGGACTAATATGTCATCCTTCTTATGGCTAAATAATATTCCATTCTATGGATATACTGTGTTCTGTTTGTTGAGTCATAAGGAAAAATTTAAGGAATTGCCAAAAAGTCTATCAGAAAGGATGCATTGTTTTGTATTTTTGTCATAAATGGTGTCTTTTATTTTATTTTTGTAAGTGGAATGAGAAGGTTATTTTCCTTACTACATAATAAAATTAAATGTATTAACTATTTCAAAAAGCTTATACATCAAGCTTTTCTGTTGGTCTTTAAATATGTTGTCACATATTTTATAATTTCTTTTCTCTGTGTTGTATGACCTAACCTTTGTATTTATCATAATTTTCTTTCCAATATGTTGATTGTTTGGGGCTTAAAATATTAGTCAATAGTCCAAATGACTTATAAAGTATTTTTTGAATTTGATTTGTGGCATCCTAATTTTAGAAAATAATCAATCAGTATATCTTTTAAATGGACATCATCTGTAGAAGTCCTCAGAAAGCTATAGATTAAATATTATTGGTCATAAGATTTCTTTTTACATTTGCTCATCATATTTACTATTGGTCTTACACACTTATTGAAAAAATATAAAAGAGATAAGTTATGCCCCTAAGGGAACAAAAAGACTGGAATATAGAATTTGGTGCAATTTGATTAAAAAAAAAAAGAGCCACGCATATAGAGGCAAATATTTACAAGTCTGAATCTGTCAATCTCTCCTCATGTGAGATTGAATTTTGAAGTAATTTGTTCATGCGTTCAGACTTTGCACTCTTGAATATATTTACTGATGCCACAATTTTACAACTGAATGTCCTTATGGTATATAATGCTACTTTTTTATTAATGAAGTTCATTGAACGACATTTTTTCTAACTTGCATATCAGTGCCTTGATGTTCTTTTTTGATTGAAAATGGAACCTTGTGCTTTATTTTTAAACTTTTGTCTACATTACTTTTATTGCATTTTTTAAAACAAATACTAACTGGATTGTCTTTTAATCCATTCTAGAAATGAATGCCTATTGTCATAAAATTTTTCAGAATCATGTTAAGGATTTTTATTTATGATCTGTTCTGCTATTCTGTGTTCTGTTTTATTTCTTTGGCTTTGTGTGATTTATGGATAAAGGTTTTCATATGACTTTGAATTTAATTTGTGCCCTATTGTGCATGTTGAACCAGATTTAGAAAAGTCAAATAAAAACTTTATTTCATTTTGTTTTAAATTTATAATCTCCTAAAAATTTATAGGCTGAGGAGACAGTTACTGGGGATATGCATCAAATATATTTATTTCAAAGTACTAGCCATTTGGGAAGGAAGGGACCACAATCAGAATTTCCCATGAAAGTACTGATGGATGCTCTTAAAAGAGGCATTTCTATGGCAATTTTACACTGTGTCTGTCTTTGGTGACTTGCTATCAGTTTGGATACTTTATGAAGGTTTTCAGAGAGCTCTTGGGTGGTCGTCTCACAGCACCTACCAGCAATATTTGGTTCTCAGCCAAGTTTTTCTGTGAGTTTGGACTTTGATAGAAGGTTTTCCATTAACAAAAGTGCAGTGGCAGAAAAAAATATGAAGAATGACAAATGCAAAATAATCACAACTGCCTGGAATCCCATTCCCAGGGTATCTATCGCCCTCTACTGGCCTCCATGGGCACCCCATGCCTGTGGCATATACACAGATACCCTTAAAACAGATGGATAAAATTAGTCTTTTTATTAACTTTTTTTCAATTATTTTATATCCCTCCAGCAGTTTCCCCTGTGAACTCTCCTCCTGTTCCTCCTTCCTGCCTCCTTTTTGCCTCCCCTACCCCCTAGTCCATTCCTTCTCTGTTTATATTCAGAAAGAGGCAGGGCACCCATGGGTATCAACAAAGCAGGAGATATCAAGTAGAGGTAGCTTATTTTAAAAAAAATAGAAAAAAGTCGAGCAGTGGTGGCACACATCTTTAGTCCCTGCACTTGGGAGGCAGAGGCGGGTCTCTGTGAGTTTGAGACCGACCTGGTCTGCAGAGTGAGTTCCAGAACAGTCAGAGAAACCTTTTCTTGAAAAACAAAACAACTTTTCTGCTACCCTTCCCACTCCCCTCCCCCCCCCAAAAAAAATAAGAAAGAAGAAAAGAAAGGAAGAGAGTGAGTACAAACTGAGAAACTGCTCTGACTACAAAAATAACTCCTTTGTAAGTGTTTTCTGGATCGTAATATGGCTGTCTTTTCTAGGACAAAAAAAAAGGTTTTTTTTTTTTCTTTTTTTTTAAATAGGCTGCCTAAAAACAGCTTGGACACTTGGCCAAGCTTGGGAGAGTCCAGTTGAAGAGAGCAAGGGGGGATTATATAACCAAGGGAGTGGGTTCAAGATCGTGGTGGGGAAACCCACAGAGACGGCTGACCTGAACTTGTGGGAGCTCAGGATCTCTGAACAGATAGCTGGAAACTCTGCCCGGGACTCTGAACCAATAGCTGGAAAGTGCATGAGACCAACTTAGCTCTGCCTGTGAGCAACAGTTGTGTAGCTTCATCTGTTCGTGGGGCCCCCTGCAGTGAGACCAAGATCTGTCCCTGGCACTTGAGCTGACTTTTTATTTTTTTATTATTTATTAAAGATTTCTGTCTCTTCCCCACCGCCGCCTCCCCTTTCCCTCCCCCTCCTCCAACCAAGCCCCCCTCCCTCGTTAGCCCAAAGAGCAATCAGGGTTCCCTGCCCTGTGGGAAGTCCAAGGACCTCCCACCTCCATCCAGGTCTAATAAAGTGAGCATCCAAACTGCCTAGGCTCCCACAAAGCCAGTATGTGCAGTAGGATCAAAAACCCAATGCCATTGTTCTTGAGTTCTCAAGTAGTCCTCATTGTCCGCTATATTCAGCGAGTCCGGTTTTATCCCAGGTTTTTTCAGACCCAGGCTAACTGGTCTTGGTGAGTTCCCAATATAACATCCCCATTGTCTCAGTGTGTGGGTGCACCCCTCGCAGTCCTGAGTTCCTTGCTCATGATCTCACTCCTTCTGCTCCTGATTTGGACCTTGAGATTTCTGTCCGGTGCTCCAATGTGGGTCTCTGTCTCTGTCTCCTTTCATCGCCTGATGAAGGTTAATATTCAGGAGGATGCCTATATGTTTTTCTTTGGGTTCTCCTTTTTATTTAGCTTCTCTAGGATCACTAATTATAGGCTCAATGTCCTTTCNCGTGCTCTCTCTCCTGGTGCTCCTGATTTGGACCTTGAGGTTTCAGTCCAGTGCTCCGATGTGGGTCTCTGTCTCTGTCTCCTTTCATCGCCTGATGAAGGTTAATATTCAGGAGGATGCCTATATGTTTTTCTTTGGGTTCTCCTTATTTAGCTTCTCTAGGAAACCTACTCTCTATGGGGAGATTCTTGGCTCAGCCTTGATGCAGTGGAGAGGAGCTTGATCCTGCCTCAACTTGATGTTCCAGGCTTTGGCGATTCCCATGGGAATCCTTACCTTTTCCGAGGAGTGGGTGGGTTGCTGGAGGGGTAGAAAGGAAATGAAGAGAGGGAACAGGAGAAGGAGAGGAGGAACTGTGCTTGGCATGTTAAATTTAAAAAAATATTAGAAAGAAAAAATTTTAAAAGCTTGGAGCAGTAAGTAAATATGACTTTCCCCTATTCTAATTTTGAATTATTTTGTCTTTGTCTTCAATTTCCTACACTGAGAATTTTTTTGAGCAAGTTGTCTTAGTTCTCTGCCTAACATAATGGGTGGTACATGCTGCTTATATGCTGTGTGGGGCAGGGAGTGAGCAGGTTGCATAGACGAGGTTGAGTCTAACCTCCTACATCCCAACCTGTAGACTCTTCCCGTCTTATATAACTGAACCTTTAGGGCAGGATGGATAACTTTTAATTTTTTTCCACTTACTTTAGGCAGTGCTGAAGGATGTAAGTAGGGGACAAAATTTAAAATGTTGATGATGACAACCAGCGAGTGGGCCTCAACCCTAAGACCCAGGAGCTAATGTCCAGTCGCAGCAGCAGGCTCATGTTTTTCCTGGCACACTCTGGCTCTGAATGTAAACACACATCGAAGTTGGTATTTCATTACTTTAAGTATTTGTATTAGGGTGTTTTGTGTATGTCAGTGGTGTGTAGGGGAAGAGAAATTAAAAGGACATGTCTTGTTATAACATATTTGAGAAAAGTTCTACATTTCTTCGGTATGGTTTATTTTTGGTTCCTTTCTCAGCATGCCATCCTGACAATTTGGAGAGAGAAAAGTCTGTAACAGACAAGACTTCTTTGACACAAACTCTTATATGCATAGCAGATCTGATGCAGGCTGACTAAACTTGAATCCTGGCTTCTTTTCATTGTAGCCATATGACTTTGCCAAGTTTAATAACATTTGGGGTCCATTTTCTTATCTGCAAATGAACTGTTGAAAAATTTAGGGACAACAATGGTACCTCCTTCACCAGGGTGTCAATATAATAAAAACTGTCAAGCAGTGCAGTAAATATGAATGCCTGTCATGTTTAAAACACTGTATCCTTAGCTGTTTGGAACAAATCTACCTCAAAGTTCTGTTTTAAGAGAGGAAAACCTAATAAAGTTTATCTCTAAAAGTAAATAATAGCTGTAAAGGAGTGGGGGACTGAAGAAGGAGGGCATAAATGCTGACTAAAAGACACTAAATTTCAGTTCAGTAGAAATATGTGTAGGGTATCTGTCCGACAACATGGGACATATTGTTAACATATTGCGTTGGGAAACAGGAGAAAGGGAGCTGGAGACACAGCTCAGTAGTTAAGAGAGCTCAGTGACCTTCATAGGACACACATCAGGCAGCTGCAACTCCAGTCCCAAGAGATCTAATACCCTGTTCAAGCCTCTGTAGGTACCTGCTATAACCTCTGTATATAACTGTATATTTTTAGCTAACACAGAAAGATACTCACACAAACATAGATAATAATTAAAATTTTAAAAAGAATAAAAGTAGAAAGTCAATGTTAACTGCATTCACCACAAAAGTGACAACTGTCTGTTCTTTTAACTTCTTATCAATTTTACATAAGCCAGTGCCATCTAGGAAGAGGGAACTTCCACTGAGAAAATACCTTTATCCGATTGACTGGTAGGCAAGTCTGCAGGGTGTTTTCTTGATTAGTGATAGATGTGGTGCCCCCTGCACAGGTGATCCTATGTGATATTAAAAAAAAAGCAAGTTGAACAAGTCATGGGAGTCAAGGCAGCAAACAGTATTTCTCCATGGCCTCTAATTCAGCTCTTGCCTTCAGGATCCTGCCTTGAGTTCTTGCCCTTACTGCCTTACACAACAAACATTGATAAAAATAAAGTAAGTCTTTTCCTCTCCAAGTTGTTTTCATTCCTGGTCTTTATCACAGCAGTAGAAAGCAACTGGAGCAATATTTGAAGAAAAGAATATGTTCGTTTTCTAGAGTTGTTTGTTCTACAGTCAATGTATACTTCAAAACACTAGTCCAAGTGATAAATTCATAAAATATTAGCTTTCAATTTTAAAATATATTAATAATGATCCATTTACTAGCATATAACTAACATTAATTATTATTATTATTTACAAATGTGTCTTGTGCAAGGTGTTGCTGACTATTGATCTGTACTCTACTGAGTGACTATTGACTCTGACTGGACCCATCTATTTCTTTTGTCTTAGTTAAGATTTCTATTTCTGTGACAAAAACACAGGGACCAAAAATAACTTGGGAGGAATGAGTTTATTTCACCCTTCAGCTTATAACTCATCATCCAGGGAATTCGGGGCAGGAGCTCAAGATAGGAACCTGGATACTGAACCTGGTGCACAAACTCTGAAAGAATGGTGCTTATGGACCTGTTCACCATGATTTGCTGGGCCTGATCTCTTATACCACCCAGGATCACCTGCCCAAGCACCACTTCCAGTGCAGTGGGCTCAGCACATTAATTGTTATTCAAGAAAATGTACTGTCACTTAGGCTATGAACAGATATCATGTGGGCATTTTCTCAGTTGAGAAAATGACTTGAATTAGTGTTAAGTTGACATAATGTGAACTCTGCAATGCTCTCAGAGGTTAGGATGGGCTTTCTCTAGTGTAGGCTGATGCGACCACTTAACCATGGGCGCTCTGCTCAAGCCTTCCATCCTCCTTCCAGTGCTGGCCAGCCCAGAAAGTTAATTTCAAGGACATGGTAGAGGACACATATAAGCAGGATTCAAAGTCAAACATGTGTACAATCTTTTTGGGTTCTTTTCTACAAGTCCATATCTGGCCAAAGAAATCCCAGTGAAAGAATAATGAAAGCCATGTGTTCTGTGATGCCCTTCCTTTAGGATTTACATATTACTTAGATACAGGAATGTGAGAGTTTGGGATCAGTATTACTGCACACTGTCAATTGTCTGACAATGTCATTTTTTCCCCCCAAGTTCTTACTCAGAAAATATTGTGTATTTCCACAGACTACTGATTGGTACTGTTTCTAAACTAAATCTACTAATATTTGGTAAGATGAGCTTCTACCCTTATCTGTCTTTTGGAGAAATTTCCGTTCTTTTACCTCTAAGCTCACAGAACATTCTTCTATTATCTAGCTACAGAATTTCTACTTCAGGAGTAAGTCTTCCATAATTTACTTGTAAGTTCTACTTCTTCATTCAAAAGTTCTTATTTTTCATGGGAGTTATTCTTTTCTTGATTTTTAGCATTTATTTTATTGTTTTTAAGATGTATTTTATTTATGTGTGTGCATCTTTGGATTGTGTGCATCTGTTCGCATATGTGTGCACACCACAAGTTCAAATGTTTCTGAAGAGGCCAGAAAAAGGCATTGGATCTTGTGGCTCTGGAGTTCTAAGCAGTTGTAAACTGCCTCCACTTTGATGCTGGAAGCCACACTCTGGTCCCCGGGAAGAGCAACAAGCTCCTTTAGTTGGTGAGCCATTTCTTTAGGCCCTCTTTTCATTTCAGGAACATATTGAAGTTTAGGCAGATAGTTCATTGGTGAAATCATTTGCTGCATAGGTGTGAGACTCAGAGTTCAGAAACTCAGAACCCAAATAATAGCAGTGTAATCTTGATGCCGTAAATGTATGTGCATACCCAAAGTTGAAGAGAGAAGTCCTTTCAATTGATTACATATTGAGGCACAGTCTCTCAATTGAAATCAAAGTGTGTGTGTTTGATTGGTCCAGATAGTCAGCTTGCTCTAGAGACCTCCTGTCTTCTGTGTACCAAGTTTATACAGAATTTACATGGGTTCTGAAGAACACACATGTACACATACATACACATGAAAGAAAATATAATATATTCTTTGTCTTCTAGGTACAACATCTGGTGTGTTTAACATCTTCTTTGGAGTTTCCTTGTTTCCATATGAATAACATGTTATTGTTTCTATATGACTTCATTTACTCTTTCAATTTTTTGTCTTAACAATGCAGATAATGTTGTAGGTCTACTTTCTATTTTCTTATATGATTCTGATTATTTATTTCTAGGAGACAGTTACCTTGTGGGTAACCAAATGGAAATTTTTCTATCTTCCATATAATAAAACAACCAGAGTCTCCATACTGTATACAGCTCCAGCTGTTAATCTAACCAGGTCCCTTAGGCCCCTCTTTCATATATATCATTCATCAAATCATTGGCATAGGTTTGTACAGTGCATCTAGCTGAAGGTTCTGTTTACTTACTAACATTTCCCTTGATTTGGGGAATTTCTCAACTAATTCCCAGTCTTTTAGAGTGTTTCCACCCAGTCCTCTGTGCTTTAAGCCAGCAAATTCTAATCTTCACAATATTTGGGGTATGAAAATATGTTAAGAATCAGCAGTTGTGAATTTTTCTCAGCTCAGCCCTGTCTCTACAGAACGATTTCTCATCTTTGTTTGCTCTTTCTTGAGTTCTCAACAGTCTCCCAGCAGTATTCACAATCACTCAGAGATTTACACATGGCCAATTTTTTTGTTCGTTTGTTTGTTTAACATTCTTACAAAACTCAGTTCTCTTGATTGGCTCTGGAGCTGGTAAAGCCGATTTTCCCAGCTTCCTTGTGAGGACACACTGTAGGGAGAGAATGTCAAGGCTGTGTGTCAGTAAGCCTGGGCAGCCACTGAAGACAGCAGAGGAAATGTCCAGCAGGGAGTCCAGCTGCTGCAATCCCCAGTGTTCAGACTGTCTTAAAGAACAACAAATGTGAATGAGTTAATGCTCTTTTTACACTCATTTGTGAGATTGTCCTAGAAATCCAGTGGTGACTACGTGTGTAAGGATTTCAGAAGGCAGAGGGCAAGGTGTACGGAGAAGAGGAGAGAGGTGGCCAGATGAAACAGAGGGGGTTACAGGGAATGTAGGGACTGTGTGAGTCAGTAAGCAGCAGCTGCAGATTCAGGGTAGTGTAATCCTAAGGAATGTGAAAAGAAAACTGAGTAGCATACTGAAATATTGGTGAAGAAATTATACAAAACTTACAGAGGATTCTTAAGCCTCCCTAAAGTGACAGAATAAACTTGTCTAATAATGACAACATGATTTCCCCTCCTCTGCCCTCTCTCAGCTTCTCAAGGAGAGTGCACTGACCACCTCCTCCAACAGCGCACAGGGAGGAACACTCTATCTAACTAAACTCATTCTTCTGGTTTCTGCCTTAATCCCCCAGTTTAGCTGACAGACCACAGACTGGAGGACTGGAGAACCTTTCCGCATCTGAATGCTGAGGCTTACAGAGACCCCACAGGACCACAGTGACACCTGGAAGAAAACAGCAGCATGAACTGCACATAACGGAGGTTGCCTGGGACTCTTTCTGAATTCAGAGAGAAGGGATGAGACTCAAAATCTCTACTCGGCCAGTCCTGACCTTCCAAGCAAGAGTAAAGAAGGATTTTCAAAAAATAATTGAGGAGCCAGAGTTTATTTGTGACTGATCAGTTTTTATCTAACTTATGGCTATTACTAAACACGTAAAGTCCTCTGTTGCTTTGGCATGCTAAGAGAGCGTATATGTAGATGCATAGGATGTGGAAGTGTTTAGTAACTGCAGGGCACAGGAGACCCCAAATGGCCATTTGGTTGCTAAAGAAATTGTGTGAGAAACTTTACAAGTCTGTGTTCTGGATCCAATTATCCTAGATTTCAATTCAAGCTTTGCTGTGGAATAACTACTTTGACCAGCACATATTATTTCAAATCTTGTACATTAATCATAAATTGAAGATGATTGCAGCTACCACTGCAATAGATAAGAAAACTTGTGAGAAATAGAAAGTTATACAGTTCCACAGAATATTGAATAATATATTGCAAGATATATAGTAGTCACTAGGAATTTTGTATAAAAATAAAAACATAATGAATAAACTAGAAAATCAAATTAACTCTGGGGTAGGCATATCTGAATCAGTATCATAAAAACTGAGCTTGAATGGTGACATTTCTATGAGCTATTCTTATCACCTAGAATCTACTGCTAACTCTCATTGAAGAACCATTTCTGAACTCAATGAAGGAACATGCGACAAGGTCTACCTTCCTTCTCTGTCTGAATCACACACAGTTGATTGGAAGGTCATTATTAGATTATCTTTTTAACATCTTTGTAAACTTTTCAATGTTAGACAAAAGACAGATTTATTTATATTAAAAAGCTTTGATTATGATTTTATAAAATGAATCTGTCTACAAATATCCATTGCAAATTATCATGTCCCATGTCCTGGCAAGTAAGGCACTTACTGTCCTTTATTATGTGAGATACTGGCTCTGTTGTTTTATTTATAACTCCAAGATATCTAAGAGAGCAGTTCAACTACAAGCTTTATGAATCCTTGAAACAATGTGAAGTCTAATGTTTTAACTTTATATTTGAGAAAAGGGAAAAATTCAAGTTCCATAGAAAATTTATATGTAAATAATGGAAGGAAAATTAATTCAGAAGAATTCAGCAAAACCACTTTTATCTATAATATATGACCATGCTTTGGTATATATTATTCAGGCAGTAGGGGTCCTCTTATAAAATCCATAAAGGAGTGCTTCTTTAATGCCTAGCATAGGGCACATATTAGAATAAATGGAATGCTGAACTTGGCCCCAAGTAAGTATTCTTTGTGTGCTCTTTAGATTAAATTTCTCTGCAAATGTGAGGCTGAGGAGATAGCCCAACAGTCTAAAGCTCAGACTGCTCCTGCACAGAATGATAGTTCTGCTACTATCACCTATATGTATGGGCAAACTCCAAGGAATCTGATGCCCACTTCTGGTACCTTCAGGCACTTACATACACAAACCTGTACACGAGCTTACACTTATAAGAATTCTTAAAATAAATAAAAATCAAACCTTTATATTCAAAATTCCACAAAATTCTTAAACAATGATTTATAAATAAACAATATAGATTGTTATTTTCTTAAGAAGTTTAAATAATCCTTTGGGCTTTCAATTTACTCTCTAAGTAAGTTGATCTCTTTCTCTACAGTAAATTCAAAATGAATTTTATACTTAGTTGCTGACTTTTTAGAGTGAGTGGAAAATAAGTTTTCTTTTGTTCTCCACTAGTAACTATTTTTGGGAAAGGAGAAATGCCATTAGTGTCAGTTTTATATCAAAATGCTGCTAAGGTGCTGAATTGCCTTCTCCAACTTTCTCTGTAGCTTGTGACTATCTAAACAAGATTGTGCATATTGATTGTTGACTTTAGTGGATCAAAAGATGCCTAGAGAAACAGTAAAAGCCCATTTAATTTCTAGATGTGTCTGTGAAAGTGTTTCTCTAGAGGATTAGCATGTAGGAGACAAATATGAGAAAGTAACACCCACCTTGAATGCAGGAGGTACCATCTTCTATGCTGTGGTCTTCGGTGGGATAAACGTGAAAAAACTACCTACTGTGAACAAGTTTCACTCTTCCTGATTAAGGATGTGTATGGGTACTGCCATCACCAGTGGACACCAAGGTCCATCTTCTTCAGCCTTCCTATATGAACTCATACAAATGACTCTTCAAGGAGGTCCCAGGTTCCAACCTCAGAGAGGAGGTGGTTGTTTTATCATTGTTTGCTATTCCCTAGGTCTCACCCTTCATCAAAGAGGCTTCTTTTTCTCACAGACATGGACCATTAAAGAGGTCTACAACTGGTCAAATGCAGAGGACAGTCATTCATGGACCCCCATGAATGTTCAGCATCTACAATTGATGCATCTACAACACAACCCTTATATTAAGGCTCAGGAAATATTTTCAAAGATGAAGCAAGAAGATGAAGAAGGTGAAATATTTTCAAAGATGAAGAAGCAGAAAGAGCCAAAAGGTTCAGGTTTTCTGCTGTGAGATGCTACTGTGTTTTATATATGATAGAGAAGGTACACCCATGAAATCTCAAAAATACTGTCATCTATACAAGAGCTGCACATTGTCACCGTGGAGGAGAACTCTCACCGATACCTACCACTACACAAGGAGATAAAAGGAGTCAGTGCTGCTGAGAGAGGGAGAATCGGTTTTATCTAGGAGCAAGCACCTCAACAGTTTATCTAATCTTCTAAAGACACATAAGCATATAGATAGTGCAGAATGTATTCAGCATGCTATATTTACATGTATTAATCAAGCAATAACTTTTAAAAGAAGAGGTCATGAACTGGGTGGGGGGCAGAAGTTGAAGGGAATAGGTAGAGGTAGGATAGGAAATTATGTAAATGCAATACTCAAACATAAAATTCTTTACAAAATCAATTGGAAAGCAAGAAAACTAAAACACAGACTCTAAATATTGTAGTATTGTAGTAAAATAAAGTGCAGGTTATTTTACTGTAAAAGAAGAGGATGCTTTTATTTTAAAGTTTTGAGACAGCGTTTATTTATGTAGTTTTGGCTGTCTTGGAACTAGCTCTGTAGACCAGGCTGACTTCTAACTCACAGAGATTAAAGACATGCCCCATCACTGCCGGGTGAAACATTTGTATTTTATGCCACCCAGAGCATTATAATTTACTATATGACCATGAGTTGACCCTCAACAGTTATTATCTATTTTCACTATTCCAAACCTATAATCTTCCATTTACCCCAATAATTTCTATTCTTATTCACAGAAAATTGTTGTAGGATGCCGCTTGTTTGTTCCCTGCTTCTCAGTCCCAAAGTAACTATACAAAAATGTATTATTTAAATCACTGCTTGGCCTAATTAGCTCTAACTTTTATTGCCTAGCTCTTACATCTTTTATATCTTCCACTATTTTGTATTTTACCACGAGCTTCATGGCCTACCAGCAAGGTTCCACCTAGCAGCTTGCCTCTTCTCCTCTTGTAGCTCCATGGTATTACTCAATTCAGCCTTCTTCCAGCATTCAGTTTAGTTTTCTCTGTCTAGCTTTACTCTGCTAAGCCACTGGCAAAAACAGATTTATTCATTAACCAATAAAAGCAACACATAGACAGAAAGACTTCCCACACCAGCAAACAGTATTTAAAAAAAAAGATTTGACCTCTACATATATCATGCTGATAGGGTTTTGTTGCTTTCAGGCTGACTTAATGGACAGAAATTGGGCACTTGCCTGAATATGCAGATATTCTTACATAGACACATTTGTTATTGCATTTAGCTCTGTGTTTACCTTTTGAAAACTCTTGAGCTCATTCAGTAACTCATATTCAAACTTTTTCTGTAGGGTTGATGTGGTTTTACTCCCTTTCTATAGTTCCAACTCCCTTCACCAAGTCCAGAAGCCTGGATCTTTTGTCACTGGTATTTTAATTTATTTATCCAGATACAAACAAGGTCAGATTGGACACATAGACACTGTCCTCTGGCTTGGTTCTTCTGTCACTAGGTTCCTCTTGTTTTACTTCTCCCTTGCACTTTTATTGGCCCCCTTCTTTCTTGACTTCCTTCTTATTTCAATCCTGGCCACACCAGCTGAATTTTTACTCAGCCTGTAATTAGGTTATTTTTTCTCATCACTTGACATATAAATATTTTGGAGCAATACACTGCAATCAGCTTCCTGGCACACACCCAAAGAAATAAACTGATTGGCCCATTCAGCTGGAACAAGGTCACAAGTGCATTTGAACAGTGAAGGGTATATGGATTAATGGAGTAGAAAATAAAAACATTCACAATTTATCAAAATATTTGTTCAAAAATGCACTATTTCTTTCACTAATGAAACATTACTAAACATTATACCATAAATATTGTGCTAAATCCTTCATTTTTAAAAGTTACATCAATCTCCTCTGACATACTCTGCCAGCTATTGTAGAGAAACATGTCACCTTCTGCCTGAATGTCAGGTTATCCATTTCTCCATGTAGTTTTGGAGCTGTGGAAATTAGCACTGTCAATCATTTTCATATTGTCAAAGCATAGCCAGGGATCAGCACAATGACATTTGATGAACATTTACAAAATCACTGAAATGTAGAGTTAGTAAATAATGCCAATATTAGTCAAAATGGACAAACACAATGACTAGGTGAATGCTCTACAATTTGACCTGTGTATTTTTAATTTTGAAGATTATTTTGACTGAAGTAGTTTCATTAGTAGTAATGCATTTTAAATGCACTCTGGTTGAGTCTTGTTGAACTTCTGAACCCAGCTCTGCTTATAACTATGACCTGAACCTCTTCATATCTGTGATGACTCTTCAGATTTTCATAGATAAAAACCTTGTCTCCCAGACTTAGAAATCATATCTGTCCCCCACGTAGGATGCAAGTTGAATGCAAAAAGATAAAAAAAAACTTTAAAGAACTGTACATGAATGCCTCCCCTAGTAGTTCTTCAATTGATACTTACTTATGTTCCACAATCATCCATACATTTTTATATTACTGACATGAAAATGTGTAGCTCTTATCATTTATTTTCATCTTCCCCCTTCTCTTTCTCTTGTTTGTGAGACAACACTTCCTGCTATAGCCCAAACTTGCCTCAAACTCCTGATCTTTTGATCATAGCCTCAAATGGTGGTGTTAAGGTGTGTACCACCACACCTGGTTTGCTTTTCTCTTTCTTACATAGAAGCCACCTCCAAAGCCACACACAACTGCTTATATCAAATTTAGCATAAAAGTTCACATTAAAAATTTCTTTTATTAGTAGAGACTTTGGAAGATATGAAAGAGAAAAAATATCATACAAAATAAATGTATTTAAAATAATACAAGAATGAAGTGATTAGATCAGATAATAGTTCATCTCATCTGAAACAGGAGCAAGTTTTTTCTGACATATACCAGAGGAAGCTTCTACCCTTCACATGGTCCCACAGACTATGAGCAGGCTTCCCAAATGTGTCTCTGGTCCCATCTCACAGCTCAGGTTCTAGCTAAGTGTGGCCTTTCTTCACTTTAATGTGACTGCATGATTTACATGGTTCTGAGCATGAAGTATAAACCGCCAGATTGTCAATACTTGGTTGCATTAAAATGAATTAAACACCTCCTTAATTTAGAAAGATTATGACATATAAATGGTAATATTTCAAATACACAGCTTTTCATGTAATACATTATCAGCATGTACCTCATTACTCTGCTCTCTCTCACAACAAAATGCCTTGAAAGAGTTATGTACTGTACTCTCTATTTACCCTTCTCTGCACAGATGTCCTCAATGGCTAAGATCTCATATGCCTCTAGATACATAAGTTTACAGTTGCAATTCCACTTATTTTAGGCTGGATCCAACAGGAGTATTGGACTTGGATAATGGCTCTACATATTTTGAAGCTCTCTTTTTAAAAAAAATTATTCTTCTTTCAAAGGGTACATCCTGACCTCTGTTTCTTCACCTTCCACCCTCCGAGTCCCTCTCTGACCTCCCATTCCCCTCCCCACCAGATCCACTTCTCCTCTGTTTCCATTTAGAAAAAAAAAAGAGCACTCCACATTGGGATAACAATCAAAAATGGTCTAACATGATAAAATAAAACTGGACACAAGCCCACATATTGCAGCTGAACAAGGCAGTCTAGTATGAAGAAAAAAGGTCCCAAGTGCAGACAAAATAGTCAGAGACACATCCCACCCCCACTGTTGGGAGTTCCACGAGAACACCAAGAAATACAACCATAAGATAGATGTAGAGGGTCTAGAACATACCCATACAGGGTTCATGTTTGTCACTTCAGTTTCTGTGAGCCCCTCATGAGCCCTTCTTAGTTAATTCTGTGGGTCATGCTGTCATGGTGTCCTCAACCCTTATGGCTTTTATGATAGCTTCCTCCCCTTCTTCTGAGGGATTCCCCTGTCTCTACCTAGTGTTTGGCTATAAATCTCTGCATCTGCTCCCGTCAGTTACTGAATGGCATCTCTGATGATAAGTGGGCATTGGACTAGGCACTGTTCTATTAGTACAGCAGAATAGCATCAGAAATCATTTCATTGACTCTCTTCCAGTCATGTCTGATTCTATTCTGGATCTCTGAGCTGTCTTGCCTCTGGTTCCTGGCTATCCTGCCAATGTTAGGCCTGGACTCTTCTTGTAATGTGGGCCACAAGTTGTAATAGTCATGAGTATGTCATTCCGATAAATTCTTCACCTCTATTTCCCAGATGGTAGGTCAAAGGTTTTGATGCTGGGTTGGTGTCCAGGTCTTACCACTGGGAGCCTTTCCCGGTTATAGAAAGGGTCCAACTTAAACTATGTATCCCCCATTACTAGGAGACTTTGCTAGGGTCATTCTCATAGATTCTAGGGAGTTTCTACTGCACTAGGTACCTACATTGCCCTCCCAAGTGCCCCTGAATTCCAGCTGTCCCTCCTAGTATTCTCTCCCTTCATCTCAACTTGATACCTTCTCTTCCCATCCATATCCATTCCCAATTCACTCACAAAGTCAATATGGTTCCCCAGAAAATTGGAAACTGGTTTACCTCAAGACTCAGCCAAACCACTCTTGGGCATATACCCAAAGGATGTTCTCTGTCTTACCACAAGTACATTTGCTCAGCCATATTCATTAAAGCTTTGCTCATAATAACCAGGAATTGGAAACAACCTAAATGTCCTTCAACTGAAGAATTAATGAAGAAAATGTAGCACATTTACATAACAGAGTATAACTCAGCTGTTAAAAACAATGACATTATGAAATTCAAAGGGAAATAGATAAAACTAGAAAAGAGCAGGGTGGTGGTGGAGCACATCTTTAATCCCAGCACTTGGGAGACAGAGGCAGGCAGATTTCTGTGAGTTCTAGGTCAGCCTAGTCTACAAGAGTTAGTTCCAGGATAGGCTCCAAAGCCACAGAGAAACCCTGTCTCAAAAAACCAAAAATCAATCAATCAATAAATAAATAAATAAGAATATCTTTCATGATGGAATGAAGAGGCAGAAAAACAAGTATGATGTGTATTTACTTAGACTTAAAAGTGGATATTAACTGTAAAGTAAATGATAATCATGCTATGGTCCACAGATCCAGAGAGACTACGAAAGAAGGAGGGCTCAAAGGGGGATTCATGGATTTTCGTGGGAAAGGGAAATCGAATACAGTTTGAAACTCTTATTCTCAGTCATGCCATGAGATCTTAGAAGTTCTCTTTAATCCCTGGAATTTTCCCTTCATTCTTCTCCCCCCCCCACTTTTTTTTGATTCTAGGTTCCATATGACTTGCATCTTCCCACAATATTTATTGCTTTATTTGCACAGTATGTAACCTTAAACATTCATTCATAGAGAATCCAAAATATGGAGGCTAGAGAGATGGCTCAAAGGTTAAGAGCGCTGGTAGCTCTTACAGAAGTCATGATTTAAATTCCCAGCAATCACATGGTGGCTCACAATCATCTATAATGAGATCTGGCACCCTCTTCTGGTGTGTTTATATATAATTAATAAATAAATCTTTAAAACATATCTAAAATGTTTCATCAAGTTCTATGTTTTTCCCAAACTCTTAAATGCAATTACTCCTTAACTTCATGTGATGATTTATCTATATACAGTGATTTGGTTTCCTCCCCTTGTTTCCTGATGCACACCTTAAACTCAATCTTAATTCTTTTATAGGCTTCTCCATGTTATGAGGTGGCACCCCCCATATACTCTCCCACACCAGAATATACCTTCTCTACTATCAGTGTATCTGCTTGGCTGTTCTCCCAAAACAGATCTCAAAGTAGCTGCTCGTTTGCATATTCCTTGGGCTAGTTAGTACTCATTAAAACTTCTAGCTCAAAAAAAAAAAAAAAACTGAGTGGTAGGACAGTGACAGTTCTTGGTCTTTCTGTGAAAAAGCCTGAGAACCCAAGTGAGTTGGGGTATATGTTAGTCCACTCAGGATTCTGTAACAGAATGCCTTAGATGAAATAGTTTATGAGCAATAAACATTTCTTGTTTTGGCCTCTTTGTTAAGAATACCCATCTCAGTTCTAAAAATACAGCTTTACTCCATACAGTAAGGGCTGGGTTCCAATATATGATCTGGGAAAAATGGAGCCACACAGACAATTCTTTCTAGCAGAGAATACCTTGTGTGCTATGTCTCCTCTCTGGTCTTAAGGTTAGGAGGTTGGAATTCAAGCCGCTCACCTGCTAGTTACCAGTTCTGTGACCACAAAGCCATTTATGAATGATGAGTTACCCACCTATAAAATGGTAGCATAAACATCTCTAACACATTGGATTTATAGCAAACAACTAAGGCCAAAAATAGGGAAAACAAACTGTGAATTACAAGTAGTTTTTAAGTATAGTGTGTACTAGTCCTTAGATTGGGCCTACTGGCAGATAGACATAAGGAGTCAGTGATCAGCCCTCACATCATCAAGACAGCCTTGGCCCTGGAAATGTTGGCATGTGCTCATTTTCCTCTATGATGGAAAAAAGAATAAATAAATCCTAAATGATTAATTTGGGCTTCCCTCTGTGCCTCCCGTTAACAGCTCAAAGCCCCCAGCACACAGCAGATTTGGTGATGAACTGCTGTGGTAGAACCTTCAAGAGGGCGGCTAACCCTTCTCCAAGTACAACCAGCTGTGAAAACAAATTTAATTCCACCAATGCTGCAAAGGAGCAAAGCTTTTTCGTAGGTTAGAGATATAATGTTCACCCCGTTCAGAGAAATCCAAACTAAATACCAATGACTTCTGGGGGTAGGCACATTAAGTATAACAGACAGATTCTCTGCTAGTTTACTGACGGTAGAGGAAGAGACATTTGTCATGGTTTTACTAGAAAATGAGACTGTATCAAAGGGAGGAAAGGTGAGAGGTCACCAGTTCTATTGGTGCGATTATTATCTTTACATAGCTGGAGTGGCAAAAGAAATGATCCCAAGCAGAGGAAAACAAAACAGACCTCACCGAAGCACTTCAAGATGAGCCCCAAGAAGCCATCATTCTAGACCCACTGGCTTTGTCTTCATTTATCATCACAGGCCTGTTGACAAGAGTTGATTGGGTTCTTTGGCTATCCAACCTGCATCAGGCTTCATCATGGAACACTACATGATGGCCTTTTGGGAGATGTTTAGCCTTTGATAGACTTCTTTCCTATCATTATAACTGTATTCCTGTAACTGAAGGATGTCTACTCCATCAGCTTTGCTATTCGACTCAACAAATAATCTATAGTGTCATTGCTGCCACTTTGTAAATTAAGCAAGGAAGGTTTTAATACATTGATTTTGCATTGTTGACATCAGGGATGTGTCTGTTTTTGTGTTAATAAATGTGATATGAGAATTGTAAGTAAAGAGGCTGTTTGTATCAGTATCTTTTTTAGTCTTTCAAATACATGCACACAAGACAAATGAAAAGTAGCATCTGTCTATTTGTTCCTTAGAACACTTTTGTATACAATTTATGATGGAAAGCAAGTGAACCTCAATGAACTCTTGATTACTTCAAGCTAGGCTTGCTCAATGTTGCTTTTATGTCCCTCCACAGAGGTAGTTGCTCCCTCAAACAAAGTCAGGACTGACCCCCTTAGATGAAGCAATGTCTGAAGTCTTGTCTTTCCCCTCCTCCCCCATGCTTAACATTCTATTACTTCCTGGTTACTTCTCTTGTAGCATCTCCATATGCCCATGCACCCTATCTGACCTTAGCATTGCAAAGGCTGGTCTTCCTGGCTGTTGTTTTACATTCCTGCAGAAGCACAGCAGTTTAACATTTCTTTAGATAAGAAAACAAGGCTCTTTTCTGCACTTTTCTCAGAGGCAGGAGCTAATCCAGGTCTTCAATTTTTATGTCATCTTCCCCTGCAATAACTAGTTTTCATCATGGATATAAATGAGATTTTTAAAAACCTAAATTTAAAAGATAAAATTAGACTATAATATTTTGAAATGAGCTGAATCTTAAAGCAAAACTTAGGCTAAGATGTACTGAGTATTTTTAATACAACTTGTGGCATGGTCAGCTTTCATGTATACTATCATGTTTCATCTTTTAAAAGGTTCCTGCAGGGACTAGGGAGAAAGGAGTGCTAGAGAAAGGAATAGCAGGATATGAACTACATAAAGGGAGAATAGAAAATTCTGATGTAAGTGTCAACTAGGGAGAGTGGAGGGAGGTCACCATACATGAGAGGGAGAAACAAGGGAAAACAACACTAAAACTAGTTGAAAAGAAATAATAAATCAAATTACTTTTATTTACCCCAAATCACACATAAATATATAAGTGTATTTGTACACATACACACACACACATCTGTAGTTTGGAAGAAATTCTACCACTTAAACTGACAATGTTTTCCTCAAGAGCCATGGATAATCTAAAGAAAACCCCAGAACTAGACATGAAAATCACTCTTTGAATTGTTGGTCAATTCAAAGCTAACAATACAAGCTAACACTGCTGCCCTTAATTGCCTCCCAGAGGTTAAAGATAAATCCCTAGTGCTGCTAATCATGCACTTTGGATCATAACTTGGAGGATTCAAGCTGAATCTTACCGGAAAGCCTTCTCTCTGAGGTCTAGCTTTCATAGTACCAGAAATGACTATGCCAGCTGTGAAGTGAGGAAAGCAACCAAGTATCCCTCCAAGATGTGATGCCTATGAACCACAACTGTGATCAGTATGGCAAGATATCCTGAAAGACACAAAAGTGGCACCCATGTGTCAGCAGTAACCAACAGTTGTCTAATTGAACTGAAGGTCTCCTCAATGCAAAGGCATCATTTCTGGGACTGCACTCCTACCAACTCTCCAGAGCTAGTGAGGTTTTGGATATTAGATGAGAGCCTATTACCAACACATTACTAAACCAGAATCATCACAAACTGAATTTTAAATACTTTTCCTGATGCTCATAAAAAAGTATAGCTCTTACCCCTCACCAAAGAAGCTTCTCTGAAGCAGATGGAGATTGTTAACAGAAATCCACAAGCCATCAAAATGAAAAAGACAATTTATTGTGGGGTGATCAGATACAACACAATTCTTGCATCTAAGACTCATCTCATGGAACATCAAAGAAAAGGAGCAGAAAGATTAGAAAAGCCAGATATCTAGGAAGTCTGCTGTGAAATGGTGTCTCCTAGAAATTTCACAGTAGCTCCACTCATGATATCTCAACCATATGGTTGCTCAAACAAGACCTTAACAATGACAATACAAATAGGCATAAAACTCTCATAGGGCCTCACCCCCAGAAAGAACAAAACGCAGCTAAGCAATGTTGAGAGTGGAAGAATTTGTTTCACCCAGAATAAATCTATTAATTGGTGATCTAATGCTGCGTTGTCAGCCCTAAATTCACATACAAACAAGTAACACTAATAGGACTCAATAGGTTTTGAATGTGGTGTGTCTGTGTTTATTAAAGATAAAGAGGCTATGCATTTGAGAGGGAGCAGGGCAAGGTAAATATGGAGACTGTTGGTTTGTTCTCGGTTGACAAGACTTGAAATAACCACTCAGAAACTATATTATTTAAATCACTGCTTGGACTATTAGCTCTAGCTTCTTATTGGCTAGCTCTTACATCTTAATTTAACCCATTTCTATTAAATTGTGTATCACCATGTGGCTGTGGCTTACTGGATAAAGTTCCGTCTGGCATCTTTCTGGGATAGGGGGGCACTACAATGGCTTCTCTGACTCCACCTTCTTTCTCACAGCATTCAGTTTAGTTTTCCCCGCCTAGCTCCATTCTGCCCTGCTATAGGCTCAAAGCAGTTTCTTTATTAACCAATGGCATTCACAGCATACAGGGCGGGAATGCCATATCAGGATTGTAAGAAAGAAAGGGAAAATAGTGGTATTACAATTAAATTTTTTAAATAATATATTTTTAAAATAAGAAAAAACAATTCAATCAATTATGTTTTTTTTTCTCAAGAGATATTTTGAATCTAATAGAAGGGAAGGTTTGATACACCTTGGAGTTTTTAAGAGAGTGGTAGATTTAAGAAGGAGAAAACAGCAGAGTGAAAGCCTACTGTGTTCCTACTCCCTGGGCCATAGATGTAACTTTCCTGCTAGGTCTTCATGTAGTAGGAAGGACAAATGAGTCCTCTTGTGCCAATAAGTACGTTAATCTTTTATAAGAGCTCTGTCTTCATGACCTTCCAAAGCCCTACTTGCTGTCTCACTGGGGTTCTGATTTTAGGATAGTAAATTAGAGGAAACAGACATTCAGACTACAACAATATGATGCATTACCTGTAGCTACCTGTGAGAAAGTTTTGCCCCTACTAATGTATCTAGTCATTTAGTGATGGTCTATATTTATACGTGTCCATCAGAGTCTCTTCTGAACTTGGGGCATATGCTTAAGTGATCACCTTCCCATGTGTTCCTCAGCTTTCTTCTCACCAGGTGGGAGGGTCAGAGAGAAGTACACCTGTGTGGTTGATAAAAGCCTCACCACACTTGGGGATCCAGTACTTTTTATTTTCCACTGAGAATGACCTTAATGGTTTCCACAAACAAATATAAACACATTCGTTCCTTCTTGAGGAGAGGGGTAAAGGCAGACTTAGTTTGCTAGGTTTGTCTAGCAATGTACACTTAATGATGACGCAGATATTTATTTTAGCTTTTATTTTAACTATTAGTATGTCCCACTCATGGGATATCAGAGATGTTGTTATTCTTTAATAGATTTTTATTAACACAAAATAAAAATTTTCTAAAGGTCTATTCTTTAGCTGTAAATCTTGCACTAATGCCTCACTGCTGTCCACATGATTCAATGCTTAGATATCTGACTTGTCCTTTGAATGCTCTTCATATAGATTAGAAATCAACTCCCACTCTGTCTATGAATCTGTCTTGGTTTGTATCCACTGGAACCTCCTTTAACCCATTATCCTACACTGCCAAAATGTGTTCATTTATTTGACTGTTTGATTCTACTAAGGCTCTCTGAATTGTGCAAAAATCCTCCCACACTATTTACTAGAAGCTTCCCATGGCAAATACTCATGATAAAACAGACTGACTGTATTATCGTCAATAATTTTCTTCTCTTTTTTTTTCAAATTATAACTTCCTTCATTACTGTGTCCATCCCTACATTGACTTTTCAAAATTTTTCCTCCTTTTTTTGTAATCTTTTCTGGGATGACTGTCTTGATCTTTTTAACCCTGGAATGTAAAATTTGAATCAGCACACAAAAAAATGAACCAAAAACTAGAAGGAAAACCAAATTGCTTTTTGAAATTAGAATACTAATGACATTATAGCCTTCATGGGACATTGTTGGGCTTTTAAATCATCACATAGAATGTATTTAAATAAAAACATTGCTCATTTGCTTAGATATGGACGTGTAATGAAGTGTACTCATCACAGCGCTTACAGCTTGGATAGCTTTAAGGACGCTAAAATCAGTTTCTAAACACTTCCCTCAAGCTCCTCAATTTAACTCTCTTGCCACCTGGTTCAGAGACAAGTCATGTAGCTGAGTACACATGTCCAGGCGTTGCTTGGATGAGATCAAATGTTTCCTGCTGGAGACTCGGAGGGCTCTCGGTGACCCCTAGAACCGGTGTGAGAGTGGACCAGCAGCCAGATGGCTTCGCGTTTCCACATTCCTTGGCTTGTTTTCTTCTTGATGCAGATACACAAGTGCATCCCAAATCCTCTAAGAAGTCGGGATTTCAAGACAATCCTCTTTACTTTTGCATGACAGGAGACATGAAAATGGAGTCTGATGAAGAAAGAGGAGATTTAAAATATCTGCCACGGTTGGTTTCCAACAATATCAGAAGAAAGGGTTTCATGTATAGTGCGCTTCTTTTTTTTCTTTTTTTTTTTTTTTCAACATTCAGTAGTTCCACCTGGGGACAAAAGGGCCACACATACCTACTGCTGAGGATGAAAACAGGTCAGGGATCACAGACCTGTGGCCACACAAACAGATCGTCCTGTTTCCTGACACATCCTTTCTACTGCAGCTGCCTCCTCAGAGGAAAATCATGAAGCCTGTTGTCCTCTCTTTCATTTGACCCAACACCGTGAAAGCAATTGGAATGGGAAAGAAAACATCCTAGGCAAAAGATTTCAGTGAGAGTCTAAACAGATTTTCTTTGTAAACAATTGGCTCACTTAGGATCAAGATTTAATACTTTAAAGGTAAACCCTGGACTTGATTACATTTTGATAAATGAATGAGAAACTACTATTATATTACTAATAATGTAGCAGATATTGAGATTTATTCTTTTCCATATGTGACATCATTCTATCCACATAGTACCTTTGTGTTTTTAACAATTTAAAAGTAAACAAAATGTTTCTGAAACTATTTAATAAATGATTAAAACCCATATCCTTATGATTCAACCATTTCATAATTTAATGAATATTTATTTGCAATTAACTATGAAAATGATGATTAACTACTGAAAGTGAATGATCTTATTTGACTTGTTTTGTGTATTTTTGAACTAATGCTTCTGAGAAACAATGAGATTGAAGAATTACCTACTTTTACTAGTCTTAGAAATGATAGATTTTTGAATTTTTCTCTCATGACAAACTGGATGAGAACTATATATTTTAACCATTTAAAAAAAGGTTGTGAAGTTGGGATAACACTTAAAAATTACAGAGTACCCCCATTAGAGAATAAACAAACAAACAAAATCTTGATGAGCTGACAGGATGGCCCCTCCAGTGAAGGTCCTTGACACAAACCTTCATGACCTAAATTCAAGCCCTAGATCCAACATGAGTGAAAGAAAAAGTTGATTCCCAAAAGTTTCCCTCTTATCTCCACATGCATGTCATGGAGGACACATGAGTGTGCACACACATACAGTAATAATAAGTGAATATCTAACAAACTAAAATATTAAAATCACAAATAACTCAGGTGCTATTAAGCATATCATTTACCTTCTCCACCACCACCATTACCCCTGCCAAAATTAAAGACAGAAACCAAAGAGCTAAGAAAAATGCCAATAACTTAATACGTACTCACTAAGATGAATTGAACAACTGGTCTATAGCACTGATGACAAACTTGGCAAACTGCAGTAATATGACTTGCCTTCTGAGTGTTTCCACATCAGAATCCTCAAGGTGAGAATACAAGTGAGAAGCAATGCTCTGGGCTCCAGGGTGGGTCTGTTGGAATTTGTGTCTCAACTCTCCTAAATGTTAAGTATCAACCAAAAAAAAAAAAAAAAAAACTCACTCATCTTTCCAGGTCCAGAGAACGGCAGTAGTTAGACCCACTTAACTTGATTATGAAATGATTGAATGGATTGGACCCTCTATATAAATAGTTATCTACATGTAAATAACTATTGGGATGAATAAAAAGGTTAGAAAATAAAAATAAACATTTAAGGAATTATTTCTTGAGTCTAATATGCTTTGATTTGGTTCTTAAATTTTCTACATGGACCTATAGGTGTGACTGATCACCCATTCAACAACACTACTGAAAGGGCTGGAACCTTTAGAAGATAAGTACTGGGGAAAGAATATGTCCTTGAGGAGACCATGGGGACCAGGTCCTTTCTCCATTGTGTTCTGATTCCAAGCTCTTAGGAGCTAAGCAGATGTGCTGTGCTCTGTGCTCTTTACCACAAGGTTCTGTCTTCCAGGCAGCCCAAAGCAAAGCAGCCCCTGGCCCCAGAGGGAACCCTTTTAAATTAAGTGTCAGAATAGCCTTGTCTCCTATTAAAATTGCTTATATCAGTCATCATATCCAGCAAGCTCACCAATTCATACCATTATTTTAATACAACACTACTAATCACCAAAACACAAATACAGAAAGCAGAGTACTTTGATATGCACCTGTAATCCCAGCACTGGAAACAGAGAAAGGTGAGTCCCTGAGGCTTGCTGGTCAGCAAGCATAGCCGATTTGGTAAGTTTCATGTTACTGAGAGACACTATACCAAATAAAAAGGGTGGACGGATCCTAAGGGATGACAGCCAAGTTTGTCCTCTTACTCCAGGCACACTAGCATTAATAATATTAATCAAGACCTTTATAATTATTTGTAGACAGGGCCTGATTTCAGGATTATAACATTGTGGTGCTTGTATCCATATCCCCCATAAATGATCTAAAGCTTATTTTGCCTAGAACACCGGGAAAATACTCAGAACTTAGGCCAAATACTCAGAAACAAAAGAAATAGCTCTACAGACAACACCTATAATGTTTTAAATCACGATGAACTAATAAAATGAGGGCATATTGAAGTATCAGTGTGAAAAAATTGAATTAAGAGTTAGTGGTAAAGACATGCATTAAGAAAGAATATTGCTCATACCTTAGCTAAAGTAATATTGCTTCTCTGATCAGGCCTAAGATTATTTAGATATTTAAAACAGCAGCTGGTCTCCTCCATCTCTCAAATGGAAGTTATTAACATTTTGCCTTGGTATTATCATGCAAGGATAAGTAACTATTATTATCATAAATAATTTGAAATTTTCTCTTTTCCTGAATCAGTCATTACCACCAATTACCTCATTATATAAATCCCCATGAATTATAACCATGAAAGATGTGTGTAAGAATGGCCTTAAAGAAACCAATATGTCATGCCATACATTCACAAAATAATCAGAAACTCTGAGGCCATATGGTGAAGGGTCCCATGTTCCCCACCTCCTCTCCCCAGTCGCGCTTCGACTTCTCTTCCTACCCCACATTTTGGAGTATTTATTTACCTTAACATTTAGATGAGGCCCTGCTGCCCTTGAAGGGGGTGTGGAGACATTCAGTCCTGAAGAAGGACTCAGGAGAAAACCCTATTTCATGCCCATTGGCGTTTGGAAGGCTGTCCAACTATCTGTTGGGAAGTTTCTCACACAGAATAAACAGAGAGTTAGAGGGTGGCCATGCCGTTGACTTCCCTGCTGACTTGGGTGTGTTGTGGAGGCTCTCAGCACCTTCGGCTCTCCATCTGCAAAACAGATCATCAGAATGTAACAGACCATTTATTCTGATGACCTTGTTTTACTGATGTAGAAATGGTGGTCCTGAAAGTAAAGTCATGTTCCCAAGGTCACAGAAGTGAGTTAGAATTCCCAATCGGAGACCTCACACTCAACCACATCTTTCCCTCTTTAAGTCAAGCATGAGTTTGGGACAAGAAAGAATCTGGTAACTGTGGGAACTGTGTCTGTCTCAGGTACTTTGCAAGGTTTCAGCCAAAGGCTGAGCTCCGATTGCTGGAGTGTAACAAGATAGGCCACTGCTTCAGCAGACCAAATACTCAAGTTGTACTTCATAGTTGTGCTTCTTTTTGCTGCCTCTGTTTCCTTTAGGAAACGAAGATTATACTACCTTCTTAAAGCAAAACATGACAAATGCCAAGGAAAAGAAGACAGGGCTGAGCACAAATTGGGAGGCTCTCAAAATTCATTTTCCTTTAAAAAAAAGTCCCCCCCATATTTAAGCAGTTGTTGCTGTTTGAATATTTTTCCATGGAATTATAGAAAAATAGCATTAATGATGCTTTGGCAAAAAAGAATGGACAGGAATGTCCTGAAAAACAATCATAAGACTTTTAGTTCATGGATCAGTAGAATGCATCCTCCACCTACAGCAACACAAGTCACATGCACACATTCACTACAATCCCCTTTCCCAATACCCCCCAAAGAAAAGCATTACAGAGAAAAGTTAATGGTTCTTAAAGGCATAGGCTCGTAAGGACAAAGAGGTGAGAGCGGCGCTGCAATCAGAAGCCAGGAAGCAGATGCCTCAGATGTGACAACTAACTTATCAACTAACTTATCAAGCTCACACAAATGGCTCCTCATGCTCGCAGTGAGGACAGATGAGAAGAACTTTAATTGACTCCATGAAATCCCCAATGGCTAGGCAACTGGCCATGACCTGTGACTCTTGGTGTGTTGGGGACAGAGAGAAAATATCCTCCACCTCACGTGAAGAAAAAGGTATAGAACTATTGGCCTGGAAAAAGGTAAAACGAAGTCTCAAGGTAAATGAGACTGTCACAGTTAGGCATGAGTATGGATGCTGCAATGAAGCATAGAAGATAAGCGGAAGTATACAGATAACCTGTGAGATACTAGGCTTTGTAGTTTTTGTCCCAAGAGCATGTGGAGCTCCCAGGCCACTGGTATTTATTTTTATGCCATCTGGGAAGACATTAGACTTGTTTAGTCATTAGTGTACAGATAACAAACCAGCAAAATAGCAAGATAAACCATTGGCTTTCTAGGTAAGATTTTCCAGGAAAGTAAATCAAAGACTAGAATTTGAATAATAATGATAAGGTATCAACATAAACAAAAATACTATGTGTAGGAAGATTATTGAACTAAACAAAAAGAAAAAGACCCCATCTATATGTGAAAGGCAACACAAGGCATCTGCAGCAGAAACATCTAGAGAACAACCGTGCCACATGGAAGCACAGAAGCAGGCACTAAAGAATTCATGAAAACATCATAGTTATTCTTACCCTAAAATGAACATGCAACTAATGGATCCTTGGCATTCAAGCAAATCTTGCTTCTTTATAAGAGTAAAACAAAGCAAACATGCAAAATTAGGGTGCTGCTGGCTGGGGTTTTGTTGAAATCGGTAAGCGGCGGCGGGGCTGCGTCCCCAACACCCCGGCTGCTTGGCTAGCTCATGCCCGAAATAACAACACACAAACTGTATTCATTTAAAGAACTGCTTGGCCCATGAACTCTAGCCCTTACAGGCTAATTCTCGCCCCTGGACTAGCCCATTTCTAATAATGTTTGTAAGCACGCCAAGGTGCGCTTACCGGGAAGATTCTAGCCTAAGTCCATCGTGGGTTGGAGTTGCCTGGGAGAGCTGAGCATGGCGTCTCTGCTCCAGCAGAGCTGTCGGGTCTGTCCGGGAGCAGAGCAGAGTCTGACCTCACTTCCTCTTCCGCCCAGAATCCTATTCTGTTTACTCCTCCCAACAATGTCTAACCAATGAGGGCCAAGCAGTTTCTTTAATTAACCAATGAAATAAACAGATTGATATATGACACTCCCACATCAGGGTTTGTTCAATAGGTAAAGTCTTGCCTGGTCTGCACAATGCCCAGAGTCGATCCCCGGCATCTCATGAAGTAGGCATTGTATTCCATGCCTGTCACCTTCTCGGGTGGTGAACACATATGATGGCATGGTGAGTTGGAGGCCATTCTGGGCTATATGAGATTCTGTCTCAAAAATCAAACAAGATCTTTTATGTCGATAAGCTGTAACACTGCCTGCAAGGTTTTATTCTTCTCGTTTCTTTCTCCTTTAATGGTGGACAAATCATATCTGTACAGTCAATAAATTTGGCACATTATTTTTGAGTCTCTTCTAATATATATTGCATTTAAATCACCAATACTAGAGGCAATAAATGCTGTCAGTGGCCCTCCTAGAGTATCTTGTCCTAAGGTATATATTTCCTCTGACACATTTAAACAATTATAACAGAATTACTCATTAAAAGCAAGTTATTATATCCAAGTCACCACTAGAGGGAAATGTTGGTCTTTCTACTGCCATGGGAGACCTGGAAAGTACTATTGAGAAGGCTGAAGTTTGCTGTTGTTTCTGAAGAACTGACCTTATCTTGCTGTTGGTTAGACAACATGAGTTTGGCGACTGGCCACAGATATTTCTTAACTTTTATCAGAGCCGTCGAGAAACATGTTGTGGTTTCTTTCTGTTCTCAGTGCCACAGAGGATTGCCTCCCTAGGTATTAGATGACTAATTAAAAGCTCACCTAATTGCCTCGGATCCAAATTGGGCATCAGGAAAAATACTCATAGCTTATTTGTATAGCTTAGGAAAAGATCACAAAAGTTGCCAATGTCCATTTGGTCTCTCTCAACACCGTGGCTTGATGCGACCAAATGCCTAATTGTTCCTCATTGCCTCCCATGTTTTATAACACAGAGTTCCAGTTCATAAAATACAGTCCTGTCGACGTGTACCTGGGGAGGCTCTTGAGCCCACTGCACTGCATCACTGTGTGAGTTGACGTGCTGTCTCGCAGAACACCTGGACTCTGTATCCTTTATGGCTCTAAGTCCAGCCAAGGCCTCATCCTTCCCCATATGGAACTGTGAGCTGCTTTAGCTCAGCAGCCCTCAAAGGCTAGGACAGCGGGAGGTGGGGCTTCTGCTCAGAGATAATAACCATGTTCAAAGAGGAAGATAAACTAACACTGTAGATCCAAAGCAGTTTCCACCCTGATACTGGACATCTGTGCCTAGGAGAAAAACAAGGTCCGGGAAGAGCCACCAGACTTTCATTCTTGCTGCTGGAGGGTCACTTCTAGCTTCTCCGTGGATCCCAGGCCCTGCCACTCTCCTCCATCTTCTCTATATTTTCATAGTGACTTCACTTTTCTTGTGTAATTCTGTGAACTTTAATGTCTATAAAGATGCAGTTAAGACACAATCAAGACTCAGAAGTAGTCCATCATACCAGAAAGTGTGTCTTCATGTCTAACCTACCATAGCAATCACAGATTTATTCATATTCATTGTCACCAAAATTTTGTTCTTTGAGAAAATTCTACAAACATAGTCATGAAGTATATAAACTTTAAGGGTTGTCTCATTTCATTCAGCCTGTGTTGATGTTCATCCACGTTGTTGGGTGTGTTCTTCACTCTTCTTTATTGCTGAAATTATACCATTATATGGATGTGCCACAGTTTGTTTATCCATTCACCTTTTGAAATAAGTTTGAGCTGTATTGTTTGAGGCAATTGTAAACAGAGCTTCTATAAAACATTCCTATGTAGTGTATGAGCGAGTATATGTGTGTGTTTGTGTACCGAAGTTTGCATAACTTTAGGATAAATACTAAATCATAAGCTTTTGGAGTCATCTGAAAATTGTGTTTAACTTTATGTCAAATTGCTATTACGTTTTTCGTAGTAGCCATATGTTTCCACATATCCATGGACAACTTATAAAATTTTCTATTCTTTTGCACCATTAACACAGCAAACTCTTCTCCTACTTCAGTGTTAAGTTAATTTTTCCTAGTGTCTTAAAATATTGAGCATCTGATTTTTTCCTCATGTCCAAAAACGTTCTGTTCTGCATCTTTCATATTTTTACAATTATGTACAGATAGAGAATGCACACTGATCATATTCCCTATTGCTATCTCTCATACCTCTTACACTCTTGCTAGTTTCTGAGGGTTTTTTTTTTATTTTGCTTTGTTTTTTGTTTGTTTGTTTTTGCTGTTGTTTTGGTTTATATACCAAGTGTTTACTATCCTATCCCATGACTTTTGGATGCAAGGTTCGTGCAAGCAGCCATAGCTTATGTGCAATTATGATTCTGACAGCCATGTTCCATCCAGAAAATAGAGCTTCAGTGAACTCTTTGCTCTCCCTCTTCTGACTCTTATGGTCTTCCCACACCTTCTTCAGTGATGTTTCATACGCTTTGCTAGAAGCAATATACATATATTATCTTAAGCTCAGCACTCAAAATTACTTTTACTGGCAACTTTATCAGTTGTAAGACATTTTAATAAACTACTCCTCCGCAAAAAGAAACTTCTCTAACCCAGACTGAAAATAGTATTACTCTATGTGTATAAAAATAAATGTTTGATAGGGAATTTAGTTGTGTGACTATTTAGTAAACCTTCAGTAGTTGATCTGTATGGCTAGTGATCACCCTAGCTATAGACTTATGATCAGGTTTACAATTTCAAGCATTTTGTGATTGGAAATATATGGTTCAGAGGTTAAGAGTACTGAGTGTTCTTCCAAAGGACCCAAGTTCAATTCCTAGCACCCACATGGCAGCTCACAACTGTCTGTAACTGCATTATATGGGATCTGACTAATTTACATGGACAAATATTCAGGCAAAACACTAATGCAATAAAATAATAATGCATAAATTAAAAAAAAAACATTTACCAGCGTGCATTCTATTCTTTGGATCCAGTCTCAAATCCAATTGAGAAGCGAGTGATTAAACATTTATTTACAGTGTGGGAAAGCACTATGAAGGATTATGTGGGAGAAAAGCCAACAATGATTTTCCTAAGTTGTGAACCCCATGTGCTACAGTTCTGACCTGTCAGGGAAGATGAGCTTAGTGGTGCAATAGTGGCATGAATGCCTGCGGTTAACCAACCACATTCTGATACAAAGCACCTTCTGATGTGTTCATTTACCTTCTTGTCTTTTGTTTGGTGAAAATTACTGCAACATGATTTGAGTTCTGTTTCATCTCACGGTACTGGAGCTACAGAAAACAGTGAGCCACCATGTAAGTGTTGAAAATCAGAACCAGGTCATCTAGAAGAGTAGCCAGTGTTCTTAATTACTGAACTATTCTCTTTAACCCATTGGGTGAATTTTGATAGTGATTTCTAAGTAATTTCATCAAAATTATAGAATTTAAGGGTTCAGAGTTGTTCATAGCATCTGTTATAATACCTTTACTATTTTCTTCTAGGAAATAATCAAATTTGTAGTAATTATTAAATTTTATCCAATCTATTTTTGTTTTTTTTTCTCATTTCTTGGCTTAGAGATGGGAATAAAACTTTAACTTATCTTAGAAGATACAAAAAGGATTTTTCTGCTTGATTTTACTAAATATCATTAAGAACTTCACTGATTTCTGTATTTGTTACTATTATTTCATCCTTATTATCTATTTGTGTGTATTTGGTTTCTGTGGTTTCTTAGATGGAAAAGTTTATTTTTCAGACTATTTTTCCCTCTTGTCATGTGAGTCATTTTTCATATGTCTTATTATTTTTGTCCCCCCCCCACATGGATATAATGCATCCAGGAATCTCTTCCTAGTGTTTGACCTCATAGCTACCAGGATTATAAGCCAAATACAACTTTCTTCTTCATAAAGTGCCTAACCTCTGTTACATTTCTATAGCTTGGAAAATTTACCACTCCTTATATAAGAAGATCAGTAAAGTACAGTATATTGGCAGTATTCCAACAGTACACAAGTCTTTCAAATAGTAGTGATGTTGATGATGATTTGATTGTGGTGGTGGTGGTCATAGTGGTGGTAGAGAAGGAGGAAGAAGGAGAAAGAAAGAAAGAAAGAAAGAAAGAAAGAAAGAAAGAAAGAAAGAAAGAAAGAAAGAGAAGTAATTGTTTTAGCATGATATAGATTTACTTTTTTGTATTTTTCTTTGTTTATATTAGTATGAGTTGTATTCATGAAAACAGAATGCCTGAGATGATCAACTTAAAAAGAGACAAAATCATTTGCCCCACCTGCTTTTTGAGGTTGTGACAAGACAGTTTATTATGGTAGAAATGCAAGACAAAATCATTTGTCTCATGGCCAGGACATGAAAGAGAGCATGAGAGAGGCCAAGGTACTATAAAGCACTTCCAGGAGATGCCATATAGAATGTACAACATTCACAGCAGGCCTGAACTTGTAAATATCCCAACACAATAGGAACTAAGCTTTTGCCATGCAAATCTTTGTGTATACTTAAGCTCCAACTTGCAGTGGTGTTCAAACATCCCCACACCTTCCTGCTCACATGTTCGCGGGCCGTGTTAATAGTACAACCGCCGTCCTTCTCTATACCACGTCCAGCAATAACCACAGCAACAGGAAGGCACTCCTGTTGCAAGCAACTCTGAAATGTAACATTCACTCCAACATTCTCCTAAACTGTAAGCCTTCCTTGGGGCGCCTTTCTCCAGAACTTCATCTTCAGCTGATTATTATTTTTGTTTTGTTTTAAAGATATCACTTAAACAATTTTTCTCACTTCTGAAGAATCCACAGACAATTTCCACCACTTTAGACATTCCAAGATAAGCTGTTATCTCTCAGACATCCACTTTCTTCTTGCTATTTCTTTTCCTCTTTTATGGTATTTCCTTTTCTTTTTCCTAAGGCTTTCTTGATTCCCTATATCATAATCACCACTGTCACTAGTCTTTGCTAGTCTTTGCCCAATTTTTAACCCATCTCTGAAGTCTTCCCCATTTTTCTCTGTCAATGCTAAAATAATTCCTGGTCATGATCTATAACTAGGTCTATAACTATGGAAAGTTATAGACATGCACACACATATTTAATAATTCAGTTAATCAAATGGGTAACTAATACTGTAAGATCCTTGCTGTTTGTCTTGGCTTTGAATTCTCTTTCAAGTATATTCTGGTATAGAAACACAATTACCTTTGTTCCCCCACCACCACTCATCATTATTGAACTTAACTTTTTATAGGGAAATAAGTTTTTTCCTTTCTGTCTTTCATATTACCTTGAGTGACTCCCCCCTCACCAATTGCTGTGGGACAATGGTCTGTACCCTGTCAATTGCCTTTTAAATAAATACTGATTGGCCTGTAGCCAGGCTGGAAGTATAGGCGAGGTGACCAGGCAGGAAGTAGAGGAGGGAAAAGAAATCTAGGAAGAAGGAAGTTTCAGAGCAGCCATCACCCAGATGCAGAAGAAGCAGGATGTAACTGCCTTGCCAAATAAGGTACCGAGCCATGTGGCTAACATAAATTGATGGGCTAATATAAGATGTAAGAATTAGTTAATAAGAAAAGCCTGAGCTACTAGGCCTATCAGTTTATTAATTAATGTAGACCTCTGTATGTTCCTTTGGGACTGAATGACTGAAGGACCAGGTAGGACAGAGATCTCGGTCAACAATCAATGAAAGTATCTTTCCTGTCTGGCCCTTGTTGGCTCTGACTTCTCTTACTCTCATCCTCTTAAAGTGGGAGCCAAGGCCCTGAACCATCCTCCATCAATACTGCAAGTGTCCCAAAGCACCTTAAAGGGCTGCTGGGCCAGTGCCACCTGAAGGCATCTAGTAGCACAAACCAATTAATTTCAGCACAAAATGTTAATCAGAAAAAAAAATTACTCAGAGTCTTATTTATTATTTACCTGTGAGGTTTTGCCTGATTTAAAAAAAAAAAAACATCAAATTTGCTTGTATTATCAGAGTGTTGTTGAGTGTTCACTGCATGTAGTCATTGCACAGAGTTCTGTCACGCTGAAGGGATTTCTCTCCTAAATACTTTATCAGCTCTTCGTGTTGAGAAATTTTTAAATCTGTTTTTTCAACCTTCAAAAGTAGGTAGTACAAAATTAGTATCCATGGTCACCATCATGGGCAGTACTCGCTTGGCGTTTTCTCTTCCTATCCAGCTGTGACTTAGATCACATTAATTTACAACTTTAAAAATAGAATTTTGTTTATTTTGTTTTGTTTATATTTTAGAACGATCTTTTCTCATTTTACATACAATCACAGTTCCCACTCCCTCCCCTCCTCCTGCCGCTCCCACCTTCCTGCACCCCTCCCCCATCCACTCCTCAGGGAGGATAAGGCTTCCTAGAGAGCACCAACAAAGTGTGGTACATCACTTTGAGGCAGGACCAAGGCCTTTACCCCTAAATCTAGGCTGAGCAAGATATCCCTCCAAAGAGAAAAGGCTCCAAAAGCCACTTCATGCACAAAGGGAAAATCATGGTCCCACTGTTAGTGGTCCCACAGAGGGCCTAAGCCACACAATTGTCACTCACATTCAGAGGGCCTACTTTGGTCCTATGCAAGTTCCTCTGCTGTCAGTCCAGAGCCGGGGAGCTCCCACTATAGCTCAGGTCTGCTGTTTCTGTGGGTATCCCCATCATGGTCTTGACACCTTTGCTCATGAGCAATACATACCTGCTTTGTTTGTAGTTTCACAGCCTCTCTATTATCTAGTAGCACATGATTCAAGAAATATTCCCCCACATTTCCATTCAAAATTCTCATCTATGTGTTTCAAATCTGATACCCTTTCCCCTACCTCTTCCTATGAGTGACTTTTACAGTTAACTCTTTCTTTTCTATAATTTATAATTTATTTTTTAAAAAATTTTTTTTCTCATTTTACATGCCAAATCCATTTCCCACTTCCTCCCCTCCTCCTGCTTCCTCCACCTTCCCCCATCCTACCCTACCCCACCCCCCACCTGCACCTCAGAGATAGTAAGGCTTCCATAGTTAGTCAACACAGTCTAGAACATTGCTTTGAGGCAGGACCAAGGCCCCTGCCATTATATCTATATATCTAGTACAGATAACTCTTTATGTTTCATTTCCTTCTCTTTTTCTTACACACATACACATGAGCGTTTCTTTTCGCCTACATTTTCCCTATTTAGACAAAGTTCCAAGGAGTTACCAAAATATCCCAAACAAAATTCTCAGTAATATATCCAATCACTCTTTCCCTCAACTCAATTAGCAAGTCTTATCAATTGCACTGTATTTGTATACCACATCCCATATTGCTGCCCATAGATTTGTGTGTGTGTGTGAGAGAGAGAGAGAGAGAGAGAGAGCATATGTGCCACACATGGTCCAAACTCTTGCCTTTCCCACCTGCTTCCAGAAAAGATATTCTATTTAAAGCATACCAAAGGTTTTCCATTTTATAAGACTAAGCACAAATTCTTCCATGTGGTATATTCTAATCCTCATGCCCCGCAGCTGAGTCCAGAGCTGTGGCCTCTGCCTTCTTAGTTCAGAGCTTCTCTTGTCCTGATAGAACTTTCAGTTCACTGAGAATTCTCACAACAATGAATCTTTTCTGACAATGTTTGTGGATGTGTCTGAGGGGTTTCTCTCTCTCTCTCTCTCTCTCTCTCTCTCTCTCTCTCTCTCTCTCTCTCTCTCTGTGTGTGTGTGTGTGTGTGTGTGTCCACATGTAGAAGCATGCACAAATGCACTCAAGTGCACATGAGTATGGGGGCCAGAGGTGAGTATTTGATGTCTTTTTCAATTGCTTCTCTATCTTAGTTTTGGGAAAGTTTGGAGAATTTCTCTAATTCTGGAACTTATTGAATGGGCAAGCCTTGTCTTTACCTACCGGATACTGAAACTGCAAGTTTGTGACGCTATGGTTTCTTTTAAGTTCAGATCTAGCACCCACATAAACAGCTGCACACATATGTTAATGCACACTAGACACAGAAAACAAAAGCATAAAACCGGGTTGCGGTCACCAGCTCATTGCTTCTTCTACTGTGTGACTATGACTACTTAATAAAGCTTTCAGGTTCAATATTTATGTTACCCACATAAAAAAAGAGGCAAAAGTGAATAGCAGTAAGAAATATAGTTTCTGGATCCTTCTATCTGTGTTCAAGTTCACTTTAAAGGTGTGTGGCTATAAGCAAGTTGTGTAACCTTTCCAAGCCTTTCTCTCACCATGCACAGAATAGGAAAAATAAGAGTATCTACCTCTCAGTTGCTTGAAAGCTTAAATATTATATAAAATAACACAACAATGTATTCAGTTCATAGTCAACCTTGCTGCTGGTGACAATAACAGCAATAGAGCCAACCTGCACATGCTAAGGTGAAGATTAAATAAAGTAACATAAGTAAAACTCCAGGAATGTTAGCCAGAAACCACCAAGCGTCCTGTAAATGTCATTTTTCTTGAGTCCTTAATTTGTGCATAGGAGAAACAAATAACCCTTCCTAGGTAATAAGCTCCTCACCAGTGGGAGTGTTAACTTTACCTCCAGGATGTTATAGCAATGCTTTCAAGTCAGGTGGAAAGTAGTATTAAAAAACAAAGTCCCAGAGCTTCCCTTTAGTGAGTCTACGATTCTACATTTGAATTTGAAATCTTTGGAATGGCAATTGTGTGTAAGCAAAACTTGTGTGAAATTTTCATTTCATTTTGCAAGATAAATGTAAGTTCTATCATCCTACACAGCACACAAAATATTGCCAACATACACACACACGCATGCACGCACACACAAATGCATATACACAGAGGCATCATTCATGTGTCAGAACATAAGTCTTTTCACCACAATGACCATGGCTGTCAGTGAAAGAAATGCTCTTGTTCAGTCCAATGCACTTGGGAAGCCCAAATAAACAATGGTGTAATATCCATCATTTACTCTGCACCCTCTGGAGCAAAGGCTCGCACTTCATACCTACTTGTCGTCTATCATGGCCACATTCCTGGGATGTGGGCTGGCCCTCTGAGAGGCAATAGGGTTGGGCTTGTGATTTCAGGCCCGTGGTGGGTTGCTATTTTAAATCCTTCCAGGACCTGTCTGAGCGGCATTTAAGGACAGATTTGATATGTAGCATTGAGAGTCATGGGGCAGCTGTTAGCCTTAGCTTTTCTCTATTTCCACCAGGGGTTTGACCCTTGTGGGTTAAGAATACTGGGGTTATGAGTGAGATGCTTTGCATTGTGTTTTAGCAAGAATGCCTTTGAGTGCATTGCCACCTTGAGGATAACATTCTGGAATGCAAATCCCACCTGGTGCCACCTATTAGCTATGCAGTCTTGAAAAAAAAATCTTTACCCTATCTGAGCTACTGTTTACAAGAAAACAAACCCACTAAGACATAATTTTCCATGCTGTTCTGACAATATTGTATAAAACATACAAGCTCTCTTCTACTGATGGATACTAAGTTCAAAATATCTATAATAGTCATGTGTTTCCAAGATTTTTGTGCCTGCCCATCTATGTTATGGGTTTGATTTTGTCTTTCTTAAAATGTACATACTGAAGACTAACCCTCAAGAACACAGAATGCTAGTGTATTCGAAGATGAATGTCTTAAATGGGTGATGAGGAGGTTAAAATGAAGTTATTGGGGCAGGTATTAAGTCAATAGCAGAGACAGTCTTATGAGAAGCAAGGCTCTTGTTACAGAGAATGAGGTGCTCACATGAGGGCACGTAGAGAAGGTAGACAGCCACAAGCCAAGGAGCGAGGCCTGAAGAAACCAGTGAATGAATGCCTTGATCTCCAGCTACAGCCTCCAGACTTATGGGAAACAAGTTCATGTGGTTGAAACCACACAGTCTACGGAAATTTGCTGTGAAAACCCTGTCAAGGAGAAACATCCAACTGGAGTTTGTTGTAGTCATAAGCCCTAATGCTCAGGCCAGTAGAAAGACCAAGTGCAGAATAACTGATGGGCCGGGACACTTAAGGGTGATCATGCAAAATGTTGCTTGTATGATAAGACTGGAATGGAAACCAAAAATCAAAGAATTTTCCATCTGGGGTCAGAAGAATGAAAAGAAGATCAGATGAGAATCAGGGTCCATAGCCTGAGTTTCATAGCGAGAGTCAAGCCATGTCTAGCTCTAGGAAAATGATGGCCAGTTGCCTTTCTGCCTGTCATATGTGCTGACTTACATTTTCACTAAAAGTGACTTTGGTATGTCACCTTTCATCTGGAAGCCTCAATTCCATTCTGTGTGTGCCTGTGCACTATATGTATGTATGTGCTTTTGCAAGTGTGAACAAATGTGGAGGCCAGAGGTTGATGCTGAATGTCTTCCTCTATCACCCAATATCTTGTTTTCTAAGAAAATGTCTCTCACCAAACCCAAAGCTAACCCATTAACTACAGTGGCTGACCAAGGATCTCCAGGGATATGACTGTTTCTTTGCCCCGACACTAAGGTAGCATGCATGTACACAAAAGACAAGGAGTTTGGCACTAAAGGCCACCACTTGAAGTTGTCCTCTGGCTTCCACATGCACCTGCATACACCTTCAGAAGCATCCATACACTCATGAACATCTATGTACATTCATAAACACATACACACAAAGTCTAAGTTACATTACTCTGAGTGCATAGAAGAAGCAATTTTATTAGGTGTGCAAGCACTTATGCCATTAGGTTGGCATTTATGTTCAGGTCTGGTGAAACTTGCCTGAAACTTTATCCTTGGTTTGATTGAAATTTACCCTCCTCGGGTCATATTTGCAATATGACTCACTTATTCTCAATCTCGCTAAACTAAAACCCACAATGTGCCCCAGTGGCTAACCATCAAAAAATCTATTGGTCAATGCCAGGATCATGAAAATATGGTCTTTTGCCAATTTCATACTTTTTTTAAAAAATTTATTTATTTATTTATTAAAGATTTCTGTCTCTTCCCCACCGCTGCCTCCCCTTTCCCTCCCCCTTCCCCAATCAAGTCCCCCTCCCTCATCAGCCCAAAGAGCAATCAGGGTTCCCTGCCCTGTGGGAAGTCCAAGGACCACCCACCTCCATCCAGGTCTAGTAAGGTGAGCATCCACGAAACTGCCTAGGCTCCCACGAAACCAATAGGTACAGTAGGATCAAAAACCCATTGCCATTGTTCTTGAGGTCTCAGTAGTCCTCATTGTCCACTATGTTCAGCGAGACCGGTTTTAACCCAGGCTTTTTCAGACCCAGGCCAGCTGGCCTTGGTGAGTTCCCGATATAACATCCCCTTTGTCTCAGTGTATGGATGCACCCCTCGCGGTCCTGAGTTCCTTGCTTGTGCTCTCTCAGATGCCCTTCAATTGAAGAATGGATGAAGAAAGTATGGAATATATACATATTAGAGTACTACTCAGCAGTAAAAAACAAGGACTTCTTGAAGTTTGCAGGCAAATGGATGGAAATAGAAAACACCATCCTGAGTGAGGTAAGCCAGACCCAAAAAGAGGAACATGGGATGTTCTCAATTTCATACTTTTTAAAAAATTAGTTTCAATTTAGCCAATCCACAATTACCAGAAGGACTGGAAGACAACAGCCATGCATTTAATAGCGGTTGAGGCTTAGACGTCCTCTCCCTCTTAGCTCTCCACTATGTGCCCTCTTGTCTTCCTGGGTCCTGGTAGACAGCCTGCTTTTCTCAGGCTCTGTAAGTCACAGTGACTTTGACTTTTAATTGCGCACATGCTGCCTTTTCTACATTTCACCTGAACATCGTGTCTGAGCCTGACTTTCCCTCTACTGCTCCTAGAGTATGGCCATCCCGTTGACAGATGACTCTCCCAATCGGAAACGCAAATATCACAGTAGTAAGATAAAGATTCACTGTTTATAGTGCATTAGCTGTCTGGATTCAGAGGATCCTGAGCTGCCCAGAGAGGACAGGTTTGTGTGTGATACCTTCAAGGGTTTGCCAGCTAATTAAGATGATAGAGTAGAGTTCATGGAGCAAATACAAACAGAAACACACAAAGCACAATAAATATACATACATGTTTATATGTATAAAGATGTATGTATGTAAGTATATACACACCAAACACACACACACACACACACACACACACACACACAGAGACAGAGAGAGAGAGAGAGACAGAGAGAGAGAGAGAACACCACCCTTGCTAAGCTTGTAATTCAACATGGAGGAGGTAACCTTCAGGGTAAATGAGTAACATACATAGCCTGTTAATGGGGCCATTAAAAACAAGAAGAACAGAAGCTATGGATAAGGCTTGTGATTTCAGTTAGAGCAGAAAATCAGCCTCCTCCTCCTGAAAGATGGCTTTTATGCAAGTGTGTCATGGAGGGAGGCTTTAATTCTCTATCACCTTCTCAGTGATGGATGAGGACAAGCAATGAGGGCCTTCCGCTGTCAGCAGCAGTAAGAATTCATAACAAAGATCTGGACACTGATCTCGGATATTCTCTTGGCAGTACCAGTCTGACTTCCTTATTTTGATCACCTGGGAGCCATGATTCTTTCAGAACCTGTTCTCTATGCTAAACCTTTAGCCATTGAGCGCTAATTGTGCATAAAGATCTCTCAAGGCGACATTCATTTCCAGGCCAAATGTTCTATACTAGAAACATTTGCACATTCATACTTAGGGTGACTCTGTTGAAAACATTGAGTTAATCATGTATGTCCTTGCTATCTTGAAGCTTTAAGCCATATTTGCAAATACATTTGCAGAAAACTCACTGGAAGGAAGTTATGCACAAGACCAGAGAGAGGAATTTTCACAAGCCTCCAGTCATCAGTCTTTTTAGGAGAGATGAGCAAAAGTACATGGACTCAGAGCCTCGGGACAGGAGTATTCTGACTCAGTTCTGAACACCAGTTCTCTCAAGTTTTTCTCTGGAAAAATTTGTGTGGCTCAGACATCCTACACCACATTAGACTCAACCCTGAATGATGAAACCTAAGACGTGATAGATTTCAGGTTGCCTGGTCATTCCACATAGCCCTGGTCTGCAGCCGGGGTAACTGTCCCACCTGGACCTAGAAAGAACCGGTTATGAGAAATTTCCCAGTAGGGTTTGGTGGCCTGTGCAAGTTAGGGTTTCTACACAGCACGACTATGGTTTTTTTGCTAGGTCTGAAGATTGCCAGAATGCTTGCAGGGATTAAAAACAGGAAATCCAATGATCCACATAAATGGTATTTCCCCAATGCAGTATCCAGCACATTGGAAGGACACAAACCCTAGAATTGTGCATGGAAATGGGAGCACTCCTGATCTTCCCTTCAGGTCAATAGCTCCTCTATGTGACTCCTATGTCATTTGATTACACCCAGTCAGTCTGGGTCATGTCAACTTAAGTAATTTGGGTTCAGAGTGTCTCCTACTGTCCAAAAGTATGGTCATTTCTGGACTAATCCCTCTTCTGACCTGCAAAGTAGAGTATATTTATCTAAAAGTTTTTGAGATGTCTCAGACCCAGAGTTTTGCTTCCCTTGTAGAAAAAAAGAGCATTTAGCGGTTATTGTATAGAGTAACTGGAGTGGTTCTGGTGAACAAGTCATGTACCCTGCCTGATAAAAATCTTTGATGTATGTATTTCAGTCCAAATTCTATGATTTTACGGTAGCACTGTAAGCCATCTGAGTATTTCCAAAGGTCAATTTGTGAAGGGACTTCCCATGTGGTCTTATTTTGTCCACATGATACAACATAGAGTTACCTAGGAACAAGGAATCTAAACTGAAGAATTGCCTCCTTCAGACTGGCCTGTATCTGTGTCTGTGAGTGACTCTCTTGACTGAATATTGATACGTGAGGGCCCAGTCCGATGTGGGCAGTACCATCCCAGGATGTATCAGAAAGCGGCTAAGCATGAAGTGATAGAGGGAGTCAGTAAGCAGCTTTTTTCCATGGCTTCTGCCTGCTAGTTACTGCCTTGAGCTCCGGCCCTGACTTGTCTTAATGATGGATTGTGACCTGAAAGTATAAGCCAAATAAAGACTTTTCTCCCTTACGTTGCATTTGGTTATGGTGCTTAACACAACAACAGACAAGAAAGTGACAAGAGACTAAAAATATTACTTCCTTAAATTAGCTAATTTACTGTTACAAATATATTCATAAAAGTCATCACACTGAAAGACAAATAACTAGATATTCATAAATACCCATTGTCCCTAGTGCAGTAATAAAATACTCAATATTCCATTCAATCAAAAGAATGGGTAAATTATAATGGATCAACAAAACAGATGATAACACAGTTACTAAAAAGTAATCCTTTTCAACAATATATTATACTAATAAAGATTATTTTCATTTTAAATAATGCGATGCTAAATATTAGTATATGAGACAATACACATAAATAATATTTCAAATTTGTGTCCTTAACCATAAGTATACATACCGGTATGTTTGTATCTAAATTCATATTGAAAATTTACAACAGACATCTCTGGGAACGTTATTGGTGATATTTATCTTTATTTTTGATCATAATAGGATGATGATGGTGTTAAACAAATAGTTGACAATGACATTAATAAGTATTCTATAATGCATAATGCAGTTCCCACAGCAAATGGTTGCTCGTCAGTGATGGAAACAGTACTGAGTGAGATACTCTCCAGTACATGTCAGTCATTAAAAATCAAACTAATGCTCAAGTCACATGACCAGAGAGGAACAACCTTTTGAGATCCCTTCACATGCAGAATTCTTCATCTTTGTTGAGGATTCAATTTAGTTCTCTGCACTTTTAAAGAATAATTTTCTCATATCTATTGCTAATATTTATACAGAGCCTCTCTTTCTGACCCAAAGAAACTGAGTTCTCGGAGAATAGGCAATGACCAGAAATAAACTACCCTTTTGTCTTAACATATCCTTTCCAACATACATGTTGAGAGCAGAGCATGGAACTGCTTCAAGACATGAAGAGGATCCTTGTGTTTAAGGCATCATTCTGAAGAAAACAAAATGAATGTTTTTGGAAAACCAAACGTGACTGAAGCATCCCCTGGCATGTCATCACATGTTACCTTTGCAAGACTCTACTGCATTCATCACAAAAATCTTAACCAAATAGGAAATGATTGGCTAATGTGGTCCTAAGACTATATGGGCCAAACTTAGGAGAAAGTGATTATGAATGGTTCTAATAACCCAGCTATTTAAAACAAAAAAAAAGTCTCTTATTTTGGATAACAACCATACAAACACCTGTGCCTTGGTCTCAATGTGGACTGCCTAACCTTTTGGTCAACTTAATGAAGGCTTGTTCCTGAATTAAGCCATGGTTTATTGGCCAACACCTACTCCCAGTGGGTGAAGTATCTCCTGAGAAAGACTAGGATCAGCCCATGTCTGTAACCACCACCCTCCTAGCCCTGTGCCTGTGTTAAAACGCAGCACACTACAGAGAGTTTTCTCACCTGCAAAAGAGTAGGTTATGGAAACCAAAATATTTCACGGTGAAAGGAGGAAATTAGTTAACACAGGTGCCAATTGTGTAGCTCTCTGCTAGGTACATTGGAAGTACTGTCTTATCATACGATTTCCTCACCTACTGCTGTGGTTTTGCGGTGCTGATATTCAATGTGTAGATTTTGAACTCTAAGAGTCGACCAGATGACCATATTTTGCACAGAAGGCCATAGGACAGTTGGACAGTGCATCATCACCTCCCCGAGCAGGGAGTCATGTAGTCTGCCAGTGTCTGCCCTGTTTCAGTGGTCATTCAGGAAAGTGATCCAGGTGAGACTAGTGCTGGGATCTTACGGTCCTGGCTTACTGCCTGTGTTTGACAGTTTCCCTTTCTCTTGGTGTCCATCTCTGAGGTATCATGGCAGCCTGAACCTACGGTGAAGTCAATCAAGCATGACAGTTTTTAAAGTCTGCCCTGAGTTAAATTATTCCTCCACACCTTACCCTCATTTCAAAGGCTTCAAAAGCCCCTATTTTCAGGTTACAAAAACAATACTAAAAACCAACTTCTGCCAAATCACAAGTAATTGAGCAAATTATGCTTCCTAATCACCCATTTTTCTTGCACCTCGACTGTCAAAATCCTTCTCCTGACATGTACCCAAGGGCCCCCAGCTTCCCAGCCTCTTCTCTGGTGTCATTCTAATTGGCACTAATCGCTACAGCAAAATTCAAGCATCAAAAGTTTTCACCAATCAGCGTATCCTTTGACCCCTGACTTCTCCATCCAGTTAGACACAGCTAGTCCACCTGGCAGTTTATCCCAACAGCTTATTTTGTCTGCACCTCTTCTGTTATTAGAACTCAATGATGGCCAGCTGCATTCAATGTCGCCCTTTCCCCTGTGTGGGTCCATCCACTCATGTCGGGCAGAGTTCCTGACTGCCCTGTGCAGTTATAGTCAGTGAGGGAAGACCAGCAAGCAAAGACATTCCTGTGTTAACTGCCCCCACCCCAGCCCTTTCTTCCTCACACCTGGAAGGTGAGAAGCCAGACACCCTTGGTGAGACTGGGATTTCATCACCTTTGTTTTGGTGAACGATCACACAGGTGACAAAACTGAAGTCACAGCCAGTGCTGTCCTAGTGGAAAACAGGGCCCTCAGAAAGGAGGCTTAAGTGGTTTGTTTTCCTGCATTCCCTGCCCAATTAATCCACCCAAAGTCACACCATAAAGAAATATTTTTTTTCTCCACACCATAAAAAAAAAAGATTCTTTTCTTTCTTGATGAGAGAATACACTGGCCACCTGAGAGACACTTAGTATTCTGCTATCCTCTTTCCTAGAGGAATTAATCTTCTCACATCTGGGGTGTCTGTCTGCAAACTCATAGCAGCACCCCCGGAGTACTTTCCTTCCTGCTCAACCTCACTATCACTCCTCACATCTTTCCTAAAGGCATTGCAGCAGGGCAAGAAAAAGATTATTTCAGCCTTAAGCTCTCTTTGAACTAACCCAGGATGGGCATGATAAACACAAAACAAGTAAAAGCCTTCTGTCATCTCATGAACTAGAGATGATGACAACAGCAATCAAGATGTGAGCTAGAACCCCAGTGCCGGCACCCTGAATCTCACAGCCTAACACTGGAAGCAGCAGTTATATTTCTGCTGATTCTAAAAGAAAAGAACACATTGGATTAAAAAGAAAGAATTAATGACAGAAAAAAAATGCATGGAGATTAGAAGCAGGGGCAAGAAAGGTTCTAGAGCTTCTGTCTGGAGCCTACCTGTCACAGCTTATCTTTTTTTTTTAATATAATTTTTTTATTGAAAAAAAAAAAGATTTCCGCCTCCTCCCCGCCTGAAATGACCCTATCCTATAGCCATACTGATTAATATCTTGCATATCACCATAGAACCTTCATCTGGAGATGGATGGAGATAGAGACAGAGACCCACACTGGATCACAGCTTATCTTAACTGGCAACTCTATTAGCTTAGCCTCCTAAGGGGTAGAAGGAGATCTATCTCTGTAGGCTGGGGGGCCCACAAGACATAAGCTGAGAGGAGAGAGAAGTCCTGCCCCCTAGGAAGCTAGTAGCCTCTGCCATCTATTCCTGCTGCTCTGTTGCACTGCCTCACCATGGACCCACATCCAAAGAACATGACTATCTACTCAAACCTGTGAAACTTGAGCTATGATAAGTTTCTGAATCAAATTGTTGATTCAGATATTTGGCCTCAATGATGAAGTCTGTAACACAGAGCATGGACATGCTGGAGGGACTGAGATAGAAACATGCATATTATGGTCTTCAATGCAAATTAAATAGAGATGGCATAACAAAAATGCCGAATGAATATGGTGAAGTGATGCGAGAAATAATTAGAGGGTGCCTATGTAGATATGGAATGAGAAAAAAGAGTGAGAAAGGTAAGTGATGCATGCTATCAGATCTGATTCAGAAACAGAGATGAGGACATAGTAGTAGACATAAGTAAGGAGTCAGATGCTGTAGGAAAGCTTGCAAAACACCATCATAGCAGGAGTGGGTACATCAATTGCCCCTCTCCGTTGGTGTGTTACCACACTATGTCTGCTTTTTCTTCCGAAAATTGAATCTTCTGAGGCCTCTTTATGTAAAGTCCAGCATCTTGCTATACTTCCTGCCAAATGCTTCCAGAAAATGTCAGAAAAAGCACCAACTTCGGCCTAGACAGGTTCACTGAATTTAGATTTCATTAAAGACTTTGTATTATATTCTTGGGTCTGTGGTGAGCATTTGTCATGAATTATCTGATTTAAGTTTTCTCAAAACTAAGTATGATTGAAATATCAGTTATTGTCATCAAAATTCTATCTAACAAATCACTCTAAAACTCAATGCCTTAAAATCCTTCATCATTCCATCTCTACAGGTCTATAGGACATTTCGGTTGCTGTACTGGGATTTATTTGAGCCTTGGTGTAAGAGTACGTCTAGAGTTCACATAGGCTATAGGAAGTTACCCAGAGTGATGGCAAAAAGCAAAGAACAACAAAGAATTGTGACATATTTTAAAGCCTGGGTTTAATACTGACACCTGCTCATATCTGGTCAAATGCCACTGCTGAGTGAAATACTTATAAGACCATGGAATGAAAGGGTGAAAAATTCAGATCACTCATTTAATCTATCAAGTAGGTAAGAATTCTATATTTTAAAAGGTCAATATTAATATTCCATGTTTTTACTTCTTCACTTTTCATAATTTTCATTATATTTTATACCCCTATTAGTTGTGTGAGAATTTCATGGATTGTATTCTGATCATATTCATTCCCTTCCCCCACCTCCTCTTAGACTTAAACCACCTCCACACCCACCCAACTCCATATTCTTTTCTGTTTAAGCTCATAAAATACAAATCTATTATTGAATATGGGACCTGCCTGGGAGTGTGGTAGACCCAACTGGGGGTCACAGCATTAACAAAAGCTGAACTCATCTTCTCTCAGCAGTTATCAAATGTCAATTGCTCTTCATGACCACCTCCCCTGCTCCACACTGAAATTTACATTGTTCAGGCCTTGTGCGTGTTGTCATAATGTTTCAGGCCACATTTAATCCCTGTCTGATGAGAAATCCATACCACTGTCCTTATTTTAAAGGGCCCCATAGCTGTGGAGACAGATGTAGCGTACAATAGTGGCATCTATGATCACATCTCTACAGGATGTTAGAGATGCATGGAGCTGACTCACTTGCCAGAAAGAGTAGGGAAGGCCCCATGAATAGAGGTGTCCTTTAGGAATGAGAGGTATTTTTAATAAAGAAGAAAAATGGACAAATTGTAAGTAAAGGGTACTTATTCTGTGTCTCCTATTAAGCAATAAACACCTGTTAAACAGAGGCACAATTACAGTCTTAATAAGTGCAGAATCGTAGTTACAGGAACAGTAAGGAAAGTGCTAGGCATCATTAAAAACAACGATGAAGCAAGGTCTGAAAGAAGGCAGAGATGCTAGCATAAGATATGCACAAATATGGGCAGGTAGACAAGCAAACAAATGGACAATTGTACCCCTCCACATATGTACACATACACTCCTCCATGCACATATATACACACACGTGCAGGCACATCTAGTGTCCAGCACTCTCAGCATAAATATTTTTAAGAGGAGAAAAAAAAACATGGAAGCAATTTCAGCCACTTTCCCTAATTGTTCACCTGATGGCCCTGTGGGATAAGATTTCAGCAAGGATGTCACACACAGTAAAATTCACTCTGTGACCTGTGACCCTTGCATTTTCTCCTCATTCTTCAGGTGTGCATTCACTTCCCCACAGAAGCCTCCATGTCTATTATCTCTGAGTCCCTTTTGCCACCTGTGTAGATGACTACCTCGAGGCGGCCGCATCTTGAGGTCTGGATAATGTAGGATGCTGCAAAATATTTTGAGACTTCTCAAGACTCTGTTCAGCCCTGGTAAGCCATGGCACCGAAACAACGAGAGCGAACTTCCTACCTTTTCTGAGCCTATTTCATGTGCCAATTGCGGTGCATTCTACTTTATCCTTATTATCTCAAATATTTCTCACAGCCTCAGAAAAAAGGGGAGAAAAGAAATCACCCGAAAAGTAAACAAAAACAAACAAACAAATACAGCAAAAGGGAAAGAGTGGATCTTGTTCAGTAAATACCTAATTGTTTCTGATTCTGAAGTCCAAGCAGACCCATTGCCAAGGTAAGCAGTAATGTGACGTCAGGAAAAGGCTGGTATCAATCCTGACTTGAGGTAAAAATGTAGAGCTTTTGCTCCCTTCCCCATCTGATCAATGTCCATTGAAGGGCAATGAAAGAAAGGGGTGTTCCTCTAGCCAATGTGGTTTCAGTCCTTGAAATGTCATCAACCAGAGCATACTGCAGTTGTGAACTAGTAACTGCATAGCTTATATAAGATGTGCACTCAGTCCGTCTAACTAAAGGAATGTGTGGTAGGGGATCAGAGTTATCTGTGAACACCTAAACTTTTCACTACATACATCGATTCTCATGTATATTTACTCATTATGGTACAGAAACTTGAAAACCAGACCTCCAAAGGCTCTTAAGGTAGTAGGAGTACTTAGCCTTTTGACTGACATGATAATGCAGTCTACGGAAGTATTTGACCACATTCACAGCTGTCCTGGGATGCATGTGTATCATGGACTGTAGATTGTGAGTTAAGCAAGCCTCAAAGGCTTCCTCTCCAGGATATGTAGGGGTGCTAGAGCCATTAGGAGATAGAGATTACTGATAGGTTTCCATTCATTGGAATGCATGCCCTCAGAGGAGAAAATAATGAGTTCTTCCTCTTTCACTTCGTGGCCAGTAGACTTGTGACTCTTCTCTGCCACATGTACTCTGAGGAGATGCAATACACTACATGAACTTAACGCCAATAGCACTGACCAACTATAGACTGAAACTTGTGGAAGTGTGAACCTAAGTAAACCTTTGCTTTGTATAGGGTGAATATCTTAGGTATTTGTTATAGCTACTGGAAGCTGACTAATATAGTTATCAATTCTCTAAACAGAGAAAGAAAAGGAATTTACAACAGAGCAATAAAAGAAAGTCTCTCATAATTCACATGTTTAATAACATTCATGCTCTATGCTTGATTTCCTCTTTGTGACTTTGAGCAACTTAACTGAAACTAAGATCTATGACTAGAGGACTGTAGTTTGTTTGGTAATGTGCCCACATGGAATCTCAGAACGTGACCGTATTTGGAATGGGGACCATTTCACATGCAATTAATATAATTTTCTAGTGATATTGTTCTAAAGTTAAAGTGTTCCTAAATTTCACAACAAAAGATAACTGAGAGACACACAAAGGAAAGGGCCTTATGAAGACTGGTCAGAGCATAGCCTCAAACAAAGAAGCAACAATAATTTCCTGGAAATTCTGAGAAGCCAGAAGAGAGGCGTAGAACAAATACCTGTGAGTTGCTAGAAGAACATGGGACATAATGTCATTCCTTTTACTTGTGGACCCCACCACTTGAAAGCATACATTTATGGTGCTGTAAGTGGATTTGAGTGGTAGAATGCTTGTTTAATATATGGAAGACCCTAATTTTAATCACGAAAACTGCCAAAACAACAAAATGCTTTTGTTATTTTATACCAATTGATTTATACTCATTCATTAAGACACCCCAAGTAACTATGCACTGACCCATAAATTGATGGGATTACTTTAGTCAATGCAAGTAAAGTATATGATAGGTTTGACATACAGTAAGAATAATCAAGTTCTTACTCTTGTAACCACGAGAGTTATATTTACACAGACATGCCTAGATGTTTTGGGATATTATTTGTTTCTGACTTTATTAATCTACTCTGTGTAAACAGAATTCCCATTATCAGCCTGGGAACCCATGCATGATTCCACTCAGGATAAAAACGGTATGAAAGGACTTAATTTGGAGAAATTGTCAATTCTTACCAGGTTTCACAATGGATTGAGAACTTTACTTCCCTCTTAATGACTCCAAATTAAGTCCTAGAAATAATCCACAGGATTTCTGTGGAAACAAAATCAGAACCTCTTTTCCAAAGCAACATATCCCTAAACCCAAATTTTGAAGTCAAGATACATTTAAAATAAATATGTTGGTCTAATTTAGCAGCCCATACAATAAAATGTCTCTCTGTACTTAGCTCATTCACAGTCAAAGAATTCAAAGAAAACACAATATACATAATCCAGACTGTGTATTTCCATCTTTGTGTGGCTTATTTTTCTTTACTCCTTTAATCTATGATTGTCTGAACTCTGTCTCTTTACAGATTTTGCTTTATTTAAAAAAAACATTTACTTCTTTTTATTACTGTCTATATTCTTTTTCTTCTCTCTTCCAAGTCTACATATATATCCAACACTGTGACCCATTTAGAGGTCATTTTTATCTAAATCTGTCTTTATTGCATTGCATTTCTGTAATTATTTTCTGACAAGGAGTGTTTTTTTTTTTTAATGCTAAGCAGGCATGATAAGGACTGCCTCTGCAGTCTTGCCTGTTGGGTCTGCCCAGTCCAACATGGTGGAGGCATGTTTACTGCCTCTGAGAGCCATGCATGCTGCCCAGCTTCAGGGATAGCAGGTCTATATCACCTGATTAAGCAACAAGTAACATGCTGCTCACAAACCCTGCTCAGTCTCCTGAAAGTGCCAGAGTTTGTACTGGAAGCATGAACAAGGAGGCTGCCATTTCAAAACTGTGTGAGTTGTTTTGCTGCTAATTCTGAGTCAGGATGATCTCTCTTAAAAGAGCCACAGTGCCCCTGCTCACTGCTAGCAAACAGAGCTTATCTGAGAAAAAGTGCTAGTTACCAAGAAGCCATGCTTAACTCTATTCTTTTGTGTCTAGAAATCCTTTCCAAGCTTTCTCAGGCTTTACATGAATTTAGTCAGCCCCACCCTGAGTGCCAATCTGTTGAATGAGGGTGCTAGTTGGTTTTCAGCTGCCCAGACCCAAAATGGTTACACAGAAACTATATTATTTAAAATAATACTTTGCCATTAGCATCAGCATATTGCTAGCTAGCTCTTATACCTTAAATTAACCCATTTTCATTATTTTATATTTTACCACAAGGCTCATGGTTTACTGGTAAAGTTCTGGGACCCCTGCCTCCTTCAGCAGCAGCTCCATAGCATCTCATTGACTCTGCCTACTTTATCCTCTATCTCTGCTTGGAATTTCTACTCTATTCTGCCTTGTGATAGGCCCAAGGCAGTTTATTTATTAACCCATGATATACAAAGAGGAATCCCACATCAGGGCTCAGTGGTCTCTATGGAGATTTTCTAAACTTGAGTGGATTTAAGTATCTTGTTTTAGCCTTTCCAACCACTAAGTAAATACATCATTCATAGGCAATGACAAGCAAAAATGTAAGTTAATAAGACAGCATGGTCAAGGTCCTTTTTTCTATAATTTGCACGATAGACTCTTCTAGAGATGAGAGGCAGAGAAGAGGAGATCTGTTAGCAAACTCAAGAGCAGCAGAGGTTTCTCTAGGACACCATCCCTCTGCTTCTTGTCTGCCAAGCAACAGTTGCCTTACTTTCCTTCCAAAGTGCTTGAGATTATTTAGGTAAACTTACTTATTGGCAGTAATAAAGGTTTCAATTCAAACCCTCTTTTGGGTAAAGTGATTCAGAGTGAGAAGTGTTATGTTTGATTTTTTCCTCACTGTGAAATCCAGATTTTGCATGGCTATAATGTTTCTACCAGGAAAGCTAGTGGGACCAACATTTAAGTCCAGTTCAGCTGTGCCTAATACTATAGCCTGTCTCCTCAATGTCTCCTCCCCCTGTAGCTCTTTTCCTCAGCTTTCCATATGTACACTTGGTTACTGCAGATAAGGTGAAGGATTGTTTTTTTACCCCAGGACTTAAGGAGTCTCTTAATTCTGTTTTGAAAGTGTACAGAGGTACTCTAGCATTTTTTTTTTCAATTTTGTGTTTACCAAACAGTATCATACACTCCATCAGGCAGTGTGCTTCTCTGGGCTCTCTCCAGAAAATTAAAAGCATAAATTAAATATAAATGGCCAAAACCACAGGACAAGCAAGGCCTTCTTAGTGTCCACAGAGAGAAGTTCTATTACCTCCGCTTGCCACAGAACAGAAGAAAGTTGCTTGGGAGTCTTGCTTTCTAGAAGGGGTATGTTTTATGATAGGTCCCCATCACCACCCTGCCTTCCCCGAGGAGTTCTTAGCTGCTTGGATTTTTGTCTGCAATTGAACTGGCAGCCAGGGGTTAACACATTCTTAAGACCCCTAGAGTAGGTACACTGAAGTTCTAGCAAGCTTTAGACTGTGTTTCTGAATTTTAACTTTACCTCATTATTCATGGTGAAAGAAGTGTTCTCGGAGGAGGGTAACTTTGCATTCAGGGAGAAATATTCACCAAAAGTCATCTTTATTCACAGAAATTCTACTCTCTGATCACAATAAAACACAGTACAAATTAAACATTTTTTTAACGATCAAACTGTCCAGATTGCTTTTCTATTCTCTTGAAGTTGAACCAGATAGATTAACACATGTAAAGAGATGTTGAAGTGTGATGTCCTCCTATATGTTGGGAATATGTGTTGCTTGTTTTCGGTAGATGAATAAAGCTGCTTTGACCTGTGGAAGTGCAGAATATAGCATGGTAGGAAATCCAAGCAGAGAGAGAGGGAGAAAGAAGATAAAGAAGGTGGCGTTATGAAGATGCCAGCAGCTTCCAGAGAAGGCAGGTGTGAGGTAACAAGCCACAAGCCTTGTGTTGAAATATAAACTAATAGAAATTGGTTAATTTAATTGCAAGAGCTAGCCAATAATAAGCCTGCATCATCCGCCAAAGAGTTTGTAATTAATATTAAGCTTCAGAGTGGTTATTCAGGAAATGGCAGGTAGGAGAGAAACTTTCAGCTATAACAGATTTCAGTTTCTCTGCCTTACCAAAACTTTAAAAGCTGATGCACACATTCATTTAAGGTTTCTTATCATCTCCTACCTCTGACAATGACTACCCATCCTGAAGTAGATTCAGACTCAGCAGGAACTAGTGTGGTGACTGATTAATAATATATTTGTGGTAAGGGACAAGTATATAATAGCACTATTGTCATACACTTTCCAACCCTGGTTCTACTAATCCTTGTACCTATGCTTAGCATGGCATTAGGTGAACAGAAAGTAGGGACTCCACAAATACTGGTTGAACTCAATCATGCTAAACTTTCAGCTTTCTCTACTCAATGTTATCCTGTACTGTTGGAAAGAAAAGGAATGAGAAGAATATGAGGGAACTAAAATGGGGGCTTCTAAGTTTAATCATACTACATTCTGCTCAATGACTCTTCTGTGAACTCAACATCTATTATTTCATACAAAAAATAATCACGGATGATACAGGCTTATTATTGATTACTTATTCACTCCTCAAAGAGCTAAGTAATTTTAACCATCAGCTGCTGGCTAATGTCTGACTGAAGCACATCACCTAGCATGGCAGCTTGACTCTGTCCAACTATATTAATTACACATACACAGGAATCTTTTCTTGGTTTGATCTATGCATTGAATCAGATCTCCTCAATTACTAGCCCACTTTAGAACTTGGGCAGTCTGCTGTGTGTAATTAACAATGGACTGCTTTACAGAAGCCCCATTACCTGAGCCTACTTTGTTCTACTTCCTCCCACCTCATTGGTCTTCATCATCATGAACCTCTGACTTACTATTTCAGAAGACATACTCTCATAAGGACAAAATGTGTACAAAATTGAAGGTAACGGTAAGGCATGCCTTTAATCCCAGCACTCAGGAGGATGAGGCAGGCTTATCTCTGTGAGTTTGAGGTCAGATTAATCTACGGTGTGAGTTTCAGGTCAGTCAGGGCTACAAAATGAAAACCTGTCTCAGAGATAATATTGAGGGTAGCCACAAGTTAAACTGAATATTTGAGTTTAAAAACTTGGTTTAGAGCCTTTTTCTGTTATTTAGTAGCTATATGACTCAGGGCAAATCCTTGAGCTAGAGTTCTCTTGCTTATGCTTTGTTTGCTCAGTTTTTTCCTGAAATAAGTGCAAACTTGTTGTTTATCTGGCTCTTATAGTCTTCCCATCCCCTCTTCTGCAAAGATTCTTAAGCCATAGGTGCACAAGTTGTGTTGTAAGTGTGCTAGTTGGTACTGGACACCATATAATCTCTTGTTCTTTCCATTTCTATCTGCTGTGGTTTTCAATAATGACCACCATATAATGAAAAGAAAAGTTTCTTTGGTGAAAGGCAAGGACTACATTTATCAGTGGGAATAAGGACAAATATTTAAAATGTAGTTAAGGATTATGCATGTTGTTTTAGTAATGTGGTAGTTGTAGCTTCACCACCAAGATCTGTAACTTTATCAGCCTTGGGTATTTGGCTGGGTTTTCTCTACCAGGCATGGTTTCCCTCTTGTGGAGTAGGTCTTAGGCCCAATTAGTTAGTTATTGGTTACAGCCAAGGTATGTGTACTACTGTTACTTCTTTATCATGCCACGCTCTTTGTCATGGTTCATAGGTATCATAGCTCAATAGAACTATTGTCTGCTTCTTGCCCCTGGAAGCTTGCATAGCTCCTTCTCATATCATGAAAACTAGTCCTCAGGCAGGAGGCATTTACAGCAGATCCAACTCAGCTCCTCCAGGTCCTGTGTCCAAAGTATGTGGTGTCTTTAGCAATAGAGACTTGCCTTCCACTTCTGGAAGGCAACCAAAGGCAACAGCAATAACCTATAATGTTTTACAAGTCTCTTGGACAGTCTTCACAAAGAACTCAAGAGACAATTTCTTGTACTTAGTTCTGGGGTTTTGTTTGATATTTTGTGGTTCTTGGGGGGGAGCATTGTCAGTCTAGATAGAAAAATTTCATTTCAACTCTATATGCACACACAAACTTTATATATTAGTTTATGTATATAAATAATACTATGATGTCTTATGATTTTTTTCATACATCCTTTTATTTTGCTGTCCTTCCTCTACATTTATCTCCCTCTCTTTCCCTAATTAAAGCTGTCATTTTTCAATTTTCCTGTTCAAATTACTTATACTCTGGCATTCCCCACGCTGCTGCTCTTATATCACCCCCACTCTTCAGTCTTCTTCTACTTTCCTGGTTTCTGCAGTTATTTGTGTTATAGATAAACTCACATGTAAAGACTTACAACTAGGAATCACAGGTATGAGGGAGCAGGTGATATTTGTCTGGGTGTTTCCCTCAGTGTGATCTTTTCTAGTTTATTAACCTGCAAATTTCATGTCATTTCTTTAAAGCTGAATAGTACTCTATAGTGTATATGTATAATATTCTGATAAAAAAGAACCCCCCCCCAAAAAAAGACAGAGAAATCCTGTCTTGAAAAACCAAAAATAAATAAATAAACTGTATTAAATAAAAAAAATGTCAGAAAGGTTACATCTATGGAGTCTCATCAACATGGCTGTCTAAATAAGACCTGTATTTTTCAATTATTTATCATTAAACAATGATACCTATAAGGATATTTAATTTGTATTTTATTAAATAAAATTTGGCTGAAGATCAGAGTGCAGAGCTAAGCCAAACCACTAGAGGCCAGGGATTGGTGGCACACACCTTTAGTCCTAGGATACATCCTGCCTACATGAGACTGAATCTATCTAAAAAGAGAAATAGAACTCACATAAAGGTCTTGGGAGTCACACACTCAAATACAGCACTAGGGAGGTGGAGACAGGAGTAATGTGGCTGGCCCAAGAGAGTTATATAAGTCAGGAGGAGACAAGAGCTCATTGCAGTCTGAGGTTTAGTGGAGAGCATTGCAGTCTGCAGTCACATTGAGGACAGGATGGCCCCTTTGCTTTTTTGAGCATTGCTAGATATAAGAACTCTCTAGTGGCTTGACTGCTTTGCTTTTCTAATCTTCAACATGAACCCCAATATCTGTCTCTGGGCTTTTATTAGTTGTGCTACAGATACCAAATGAACAAGCAAACATGGAGTGGTGGGTTGAGGACTCTATCTTCAGTAAATAACTGGGTGACTTGGAAATGCCAAAGGTGGAAGTAATGCCGTTCTTGGGGAGGAGGCCTCCTAATTGGTTATTTTTTTCCTTTGATTTCTTTGATGTCAAAAAAGAAGAATCATTGACTTTCATAAATTAAAAACATGCTCAAAGTAGCTCTACTTCATGGAAGGAAATGGAATTATTTGCATTAGTGAAAAAATAACAAACATGTTACATGGAAAACAAAGACAGAAAATATAGCTCGGCATCTGTAGCCACTGAGGCTCATAAAAGGAACATTTTTGTAAGGACCAAGAGTCTTCTATCCTCTATCTTTTTCATTTTGCTTCTTTGGAGAATGTGCTGATTGCTATTTGTGTTTTTGTTTTAAACTCTGCTTCTTGGTCTATTAATTTGCCTATTCTTTTGGGTTTTAGTATAGCTGTGAATCAGGTATCTTCCTACAGTTAGGGTATTTAGCAGTGATTGGCTTATGCTATGTGGCCTCACACATATTTATGTAAAACTATTTTAATGTCTTTGGGCGAACATATACTCACCAGATTATACAAGACTTTTTAAGTTGCCTAAATGCATTCTTTCCTCTATAGGAAGATACCTACAAACAACAGATTTCTATATAGAGAATGCAGCTTATGGAATCAGCATCACAGTATTTGCTATAAAGCTCAGATGTTTTAACTTCTATGACATCACTCTAATATAACCATCTATATAATCAGGACAGATTCCTAAGTCCTTGCAGGTTAAGTAGCCAGACAGTGTGACCTTCATTCAGAGAAAGTCGTCTCTGAGACTCTCTTTTTCTTGGTTTCTTCTTGGAGAGTCGCTTTTGGATTGGTATCTCCTTCCTTTGTGTTCATTATTCCCTTTAATCACCGCCTGCTCCTTCCAAGAAACTAATCTATCTTTTTGAAATGGCTTTCCATGTCCAATTCACTCTGAGAGTTATCTCTCTGGGAGAAGTCCAAATTTGGGGGTTCTTTCCTTACCTCCTTGAGTTTACCACCCAAACCTAGATCTGCATATTTAAAATTCAGTTGAACATTAAAGCCATTACAGGAGCTTTCCAAATGGGCAAATATTTGCCTCAATTATTCTATTTACAATTCCAAAAATATTTCTTCTGTTGAAGTCTGTGTACAAGAAGTGGTTCCAAAACCATTTTTAAGGGAGTTTTGACATCAATGAAACATTATTCTGGCAGGGCTGGTGAAGAGCTTGATTAATAAAGAGGCTCAGTGTTTTCAAACACATATTCCAAGCAGCCTCATTTGAAGAAAACCACAAGCGGAGAATGCTTTGCTGCTCAGTAACAAGGGGGTTGTGTATTTCATTCCTGCTTACACAGTCCGCTTACTTTGGAGCTCGGGTAGGAAAGAAACATAGCCAGCAGAAATAAGGCTACATTCAGTGACCCTACCCTTCCACCCGTCGGCCTGATGGGAGAACGTTTCACCCACTCCCCCTTGCCTCTGTTTTCTTAGTCTTTAACCTTTTAATACTTAATAATTCTGTGAAAGACCATCCTGAGAGAAGAGGGTGGTGACTTAGCATTTGACTGTGCTGGGGATGGTGGATCCTGAGATTCCTAACTTCAGAGTTTCCAGGCAGCGGTGCTGGCCTGCTGTACAGAAACGTAATTGAGCGTGTTCATGCTAATTACTTTGAAGTGCTTTCCTCTTTTCCGGTGCTTTACAAAAACACAGCAACTTAAATTGGCTCATTATTTCGTATGTCTAAGATTCTTCTCAGCTACTTAAGGGAGCCACGGAATGTAGTTAGAGGAATAAATTTAACATCATCCTATCAGCTCCCCACAAAGGAGACATGCTCATTAAAATTAGCTTAAAGAATCATATTGGCAATATAATTATTAAAACCAGGACTTGTGATAATTTCTAAAATCACTAAGTATCCTTAGGACACCCTTATTTATTTCCAAGCATACATTGTGTGTATTATAAATATGATAGACATATCAAGTTTTGCTTACTATCTCATTTCATTCTCCTAGAGAGAAGATAAGAAACTTACACAATTCCACACAGCTAACTATGGAGTGAAAATGGAGACACAAAGCTAAATCCTGCATGTTGTCACTCGTGGTGATGACTGACTTACTTTTAAGGGGACAAGAGATAAATATTCTCTATATATGAGCACCGTTCTTAGTTTTACCATGAGTTCTGGACTACCCTCACTTTCATGCTTAAAAAATAATTACAACTTAATTAACAGCATGTATGTGTGTATGTGTGTGTGTATGTATGAGAGAGAGGCAGAGAGAAAAGAAAAAGTGTATGCATGCATGTATGCATGTGTGTGTGTGCACTCATATTTTACTTCTGTTTCTTTGTTCTTAACCACTAAGAAATTTTGGAATGGAATAAAAGTGAAGAGAATTTTATCATTCTGTTTTGCTAACCAGGTCACTACTTGTCTTCTAAACAATGTGATGTAGATATGCTAAAATCCAGATTGCTCACATCCTAGCTAAAGACTATCGACGAAGAGAGAGAACAAAGGATTTCAGTTCCCCATGGCATTTTCTTCTTCAGAGACAGGTGATTTTAGAGGCCAGCAATAAAGTGTACAGTTTCAGCACCTTTCTTCTCTCGCTCATCACCAATGAACTCTTCAAATGTGTGTTTACTCATTGCTGCATAACAAAACATCCCTTGAATATACTCTTTAAAACAAGTCACTGTATTTGTTCTCTGTGCTGAGCCAGGAGTCCACACAGGTGGATTCAGTACAAGATTCTTCTCTGGTCCCTAATAACAATGGTCTTTACTGGGATCATTTAAATACTTGGACTCTCTTGGCAGGTTGGTTAGCCACCTTTGCCAGACATGGACGATCCAAGACCACCATCCTCAATTTTGGACTGTTGAGATAGGTGTCAACAACAATGCCAGTGTGCATTCTACTTCATGCTTCTTATTGCCCATAGTTTCTCTCCCCAGCAGGGTGGCACAGGGTTCCTCACATAGTGTATGATGTCTCTTCAAGCTTCCCTCCTAAATGTGATACTTGAGAGTCTCAGAAATTTATTCCTGGCACAGTCTGTGGATCCACACAAACTATAATGCCAGAAAGATTAAAACTGCAATGAAATAGACTGACTTTCACAGTGGGTTAGGGGGTAACAGCTACTGATCGAAGAATGGGAAATAGACATGCTTCTAGAGAATCTATGACATTGCACCAGATTCTGTTCAAGTCTCCATTGCCTTTTGTTACATAAATAGCAACACCAAACACCTCTAAGAGACACTTAAGATATTTTGTGAAATGGTCTTGCATTTACTGACCCTTTGGTTTTCTTGAAGAATTTACCTACCTTTCTCTCTCTCTCTCTCTCTCTCTCTCTCTCTCTCTCTCTCTCTCTCCCTTCATATAGAATAAGAAACAATGAAAGATATTTTATACATATATGGACATAAATACTTTGGGGGAGAAGTCTGTTAGATAAACTGGAAGGTATTCTTGCTGTTAGTCAGGTCTCATTTTGGTGTTGGATATGTGAACGGTACCTGGGAATTCAGAGGGTTCCCATTCCTCTGACCATTGGCTCAAGCATAATAATGTTAAAAACAAGGTATTTTCCAAGAATTGCATTTGACATTTTGGAAAGGACATGTTTGATTCTCCAAGGTTACACATGAAGGATTAAAAAAAAATCTTAAAACTTGCAGACTAAACTCCACTACTACGTGGAGATAGCCTACTTAAGATTAAAGCCAATATAGTGGGGAAACAGACAAGATGACAAAAGGGACAGAGATTTCCATGACTCATGGATGAAGTTAGATGACATGAAACAAACTGCCTTATTAGACTAAAATAGCAGAATTGGTTTTGTAAAACTAAAATAAATCATAAATAATAAACTATATCATTTTCTCCACCACTTTTACCCTAAGAGCCACAAAACTTTAAAGTATTCTTCCAGAAACTTCTCACCATCATTATCTTGATTCATAACCACCTCCACACTCAGCCACTCACATCCAAACTCTACTTCTTCTGACATCTGATCTCTATAAGTGCACATAAAGTTGAAAGTAAGTCTTCAGTTCCTTGACTCTATTCCTTTTTAAACTTTATCTTACCTATTTATTTATTTTACATATAGCTTCCCCTACCTCCTCTTCTCCCAGTCCTTCTTTCTATTTACCTTCTACACATACCGCCACCCACTCCTCCTCTGTCTCCATTCAGATGTGTTTTCGTGGCTATTGGTTTTACTGTTAGTCCTGGTTTTCTGATTTCAAGTAACCTTTCAGGCCTGGTAAATTCTTCCCTGATATTGGAACCATTTAACTGAACCCAGAAGCACTCCTCCAGCTGAATTCCTTCCCAGTCTTCCCAACTGTGTTAACAATTACAGATTTCACACTGCCCCCCAAACTCTATACATTTATGTCCTTTCACACTTCTTCCAAGAGCTACACATTTATTTCCCTCCTTAAATATTCTCAATTTAGGTCTAAATAACTCTGTACTATTAATTTTACACAACTTTTTTGAAATATTTGTTTTCTGTGAAAAAGAGAATGTGGACTGTCAAAACTTACAAAAAATGAAAACAACACAATATGATAAGTAGTGGTATGAAATAAAGGGGAGAGAAATTATAAATCTAATTAGTTATTCAAAAGTTTCCAAGTTATATGACCCTATTCTATCAAGCTACAGATTGTTTTATATCATGTAAACTGCTTTGGAGACTATGACGAGGAACATTCTTGATGAGTATATGAAGCTATGGAGGCACAGCCATGCAGGGAGACACAAGCAAAAGCAGTCTAAAAAAATCCAAATCTGCCTTTTATGAACAGAAATTTTAGCAAATTCTGAGAACAATGTAGTAAAAGAGTAATACTCTGTCATTAGTTACATATCTTTGATAGTGTTCCCAGACCTTTTAGCAAGCATTTTAGGGGGAATTCAGTAACAAAAGGGTACTCCTGTATCATAATGTATTATAAACACCATGATACTTCCCTCAAAATCAATTGATAAGCAAACCATAATGTTATCACTATTATGTGTCTTTGTTCTTAATATTTTGCATGCACTGAGTTTTCAAATTTGAGTTTAATTTTTCTACATGTGTAGTGTTTTTGCCTGTATGTATGTCTATGTACCATATACAGGCTGTCCTCTCAGAGGCCAGAAGAGGGTGCTGGATCCCTGGGACTGGAGTGACAGACTCTTCAGTGCTGCCATGTTGGTGCTGTGAATTCAAAGGAGGACTGCTGGAAGAGCAAGCAGTGCTCTGAACCACTGAGCCATCTCTTCAAGTCTAAGACATTTTTACTTTGCTCAGTTACTTAGTAAGCAAGTTAATTGTATATAGCACATTCTAACTGCTAAGTCTGAGGCATCTACATTGACTTTTGCCCTAACGGGTGGGTATTTTTGTCTCTTGATTTTCCTACAGTTGTCATTATTGTCTTTGTCCAGTAGTGATACCTTGAGTCTCTCTCTCTCTCTCTCTCTCTCTCTCTCTCTCTCTCTCTCTCTCTCTCTCTCTCTCTTTCTTCTCTCTCTTCCTCCCCGCCTCCATTCCATTTTTTTCTGTGGAATGCAAATCTTTAATAAAATGTGTGAATATAATGACTGGTTCAATCTGTTTCCCTCTGAAAAGTGATGTCTAAATAGATTTTTATTCATAGAATATTTTCATTCTATTGCTGTCTTCATCAAAATGTGTATTTGCCACCTATGAGCTACCTCCTTTCAGATTTTTTTTTAACATGAGCTAATAATTATAATGAATTAGGTTAGGAGTTTGATTTTTTGTGGTGCTGACTGAACTTAGGATCTTGCACATGCTAATCAAGAGCTCTGACACTTAGCAATGCTGCAGCAATCTGTTTTGAATTTATTTTAATATGGTCTCAAAAAGTCATCCACAAAGAACACAAAGAAGTCTTTGCAACATCCATCCTAAGAATGCAAAAACTTTATCTGGCAGCTCTCAACAATGGAGCAGCTGTCACTCATCCTTGGCAGATCATCATACATATGTGTGGCTAGGGTCTACTCTTAGCTACATACATTTGTTATTAGACAATTACCACATAACTCTCAAACAGAGTTAGAAGCTCAAAGAAGTCTTAATACACACAGGGCCTTCTCAGAAATACTCTCAGTGACTACACTCTATGTACCTTCCGAGGTTCAATGAGTTGTGTTTAGGGCATAACTTGTTCTGCTTTGACCATTGCATTCCTGTCCACTCACTTACTTTTTCCACCTAAGTTGTCCTGAGAAAATGGAACCCATGACTTAGAATATGTACAATTAGAAAAAGGCTAAACATGTTCACATTGAAATATAATAGATGTAGAAAAGTAGTAAGTATGATCATGAGACTGGAAGAAATGGAGATACAGGACATAAAGAAGAAACATCTGAGGTTTTTGTTTCTGGGTAGGTTTCACAAGGAAGTAACGATTATGATTTGTCTCTGAATATAGAGAAGATTGGATTACATTAGAATTGTAAGACTTATGGAATAAAATATCATTTTGGCAAGTTAATAACAAGAATGTGTAGTGTTTGGCAGCAAATTTTTCATTTGAGTAGAGAATCAGTAAGAAAGGGAGTGTGGGTTAAAGCTATATGTACTTTCAAACAAAGGGCATTTGGGATTTGGAAATTTTTATCTTTGAAAGTTGATTAGGACAAACTTGTCACTCTGTCAAAGGCATTGAAAATAGAATAAATATCTGAAATGAATTGGAGGAAGAACACACATGAAGGCACTACAGATAAAATTAGAAAACCAGTGCTTATATAAGTGCTAAGGCTAAATGAGTCCACAGTAGGGAAAGGGGCCAATGTGAAGAGCATATACATTTGTTGAGTAAATTAAACAGATTATGTTAACAATCGATTGTGTGGGTTAAGATAGGGTGGGTACAGTGCTCTAGATCAGTCAGTTGCAAATGCAGATATATTGGATGTGGTTATGTGCATGTGACAGAGAAATTACAACGTCCCACTTTAGCAAAATGTCACTTGGAAAGGATATTTTGTTCTTGGATTCTTTCATGATTTTAGTCATGTTTTCCTTCTTTATATATAATTTTTTCAGGCCAATCATTAACTCTGTAACCATTATATTATCCAGGATAGGCGGTAAACATTTATATTCTCATATAGTTGGGAGACTGAGGCAGAAACATCAAATTCAAGGCTAGTCTGAACTACAGTGAGGTCTGTCTTGATTATATTAAACGAGATGATAAGGCTTACCAATGTGGAAAGTACAATTCAATGAGAAGGGGATTCTGGACTATTGAAAATGGAGAAAGCGAGGGAAACATTCATTATTTTCTTTCTTTTTTTTTTTTTTTTTTTTTGGTCTGGACATACTGTGACCAGTTGTTTCAAGCTTCTGCCTCCTTGACATTCCAGAAGTGATGTGCTATATCCTGAACTGTAAGTTAAAAATAAACTGTTTTTCACATAAGTTGCTTTGATCAGGGTTTTTTTTTATCATAACAACAGAAAAGAACCCATGATAGAAATCAAGTAAACTTTGAAAATATCTGTATCTTTTAAGAGTGGGTTGCATTAGATAGTAGTGTGAATAATGATCCATAGACACTGACTATAATTTATGGAGCCTTAATTGTCACTGTGCACTTAAAAATGTACCTAAGTTATAAAGCTTAGTTGCACTTATAATCAGCTGACATAGAAAACTGAACTTATGACCTTTCCTAGCTTAATGTGCACAATTCAATAACTGGCATATTCAGTGGGTTTCTTCCCCAGCATGCTTCAATGTCATTCTCTTTCAACTCCCCTCTACCGCTCTAGTTAAGTCATTGTTGTTTCTTGCCTCAGTAGTGGACCTCAAATCTATTGATGGAGGAGAGAGTTCTGGTAGATTCTAAGTTAAATCACAAGTGTAATTTCAGGAGGCAGACTGGGTACAAAGGAAAAGAAAGGACAGTGTGACCATGGACTTCTGCGGGACTTGATTCAGCCATAAACGAGGAAGCACAGATACCCAGTGAAGGACAATGAATCACATAAGAATCAGATTCCCTCTCATGATCTTGTGGTCTCACTGATAGCTTGATTTGCACCTGTTTGACAATGATTGCTTAATTCCAGTTCTCAGAAATACAAGAGAATATGTTTCTATCATTTCTAAACACCAAATGTGTGGTTACTGGTTACAATACCCATGAGCAATAAACACAGATTTTAATTATAAAAAGTAGGATAATGCTGAACATAACTGACTTGAGAAATGAAATAGAGCTGTATAGATTTTTAAATGAAAGTTTGAAGAAAATCCTCTTTTCTGTTTGCCTTAAGCATGTTGTTGATAGAAATATGAAGAGGAAAAGGCATCTACAGAGGGATGAGTAGGTAAGGAAGGGCATTACTAGAAAATAGCAATAAAACAAAACCATGACAGAGAGCTTAACTGAATTTGGTCATGTCTCAATTGAAAGTAGCACTCATTAAAAAGGGGGGGATTAAATATTTCCCTAAACAACTCTTGAAGCAAAGTATTGAATGGTCAGCCTAGTTTCTTCTTTCTGTTTATGATGAAATTTAAGTGTAAAGAGATTAACTGAGGAGGAAACTACTAAGCTAAAGGAAATTGAAGATTATAGAAAGATCATTGATTCTGAAGGCAGTACCAAATATTTATTCTTAAGCAGACATTGAAAACAACCTATTCTGAAAAGAGGATTAAGATGATGCTAGAGGGTGCAGGTGAATTGGGAAGCCTGTCAGAGGGTCAGGACATCAAAGTCAAAGTGGAGCATTTTGTATCTGATAGCATATATTCTCTACTATGAGAAAAATGGTAGTGCTGTATAAGACTCTAGAAATGAGCTTTGAATTAAGCTTTATTAGAACAAATGACAATGATCAGGATGATCATAAGAAGCCAACATGTGACAAAAGCTGCAATTGACAAACATTACATATTCGCCTCCTGCTAATACAGTATTTGAAATTTGTGTGAGCACTGTGTAACTATACCATCATCTCTAGAAACTGGAGCCAGCTATATCTTTTGTATGTGTGTGACTGTGTACGTGAATAAGTGTGGGTCATTTACAGATTCAGGGGCCAGGAAATGATGTCAAAGAAGGACACTGGGTGTGTTCCTTGACCGCTGTCTATCTTATTCTATGGAGAAAGGCTCTCTTGATGAACATGGAGCTAGACTGGCATCTAACAAGCAACAAAATTCCTCCTTACTTCCCTCAAATTTTGATCTGCTCTGTGCTTGACTTACATACACTTGTAAGTCAAGCATACCTGGCCCTTTATGTGGTCCTGAAGTTTTGAACTAGGGTTGTTATGCTTGCACAGTGAGCACGCCTACCTACTGAATCATCTTCCCAACACTCAACTATCATTTTTAATTTTTATACTATTTTACACTATAAAAATACAGGGTAGCATAACATATTAACAGAATAAAAGATTAATTTATATATAATGCCTTAAATTATATGTAATGCAATAACTATATACTGTACAGATATATTGCTGTGTCCTATCTAAATTACCATTATACTAAATACAATTTGACTTCCATATTATTACTGCAATCTTGAAAAACAGAAAATGGGCTCCAAAGTTTTGATTGAACTGATCAACATACATAACTATCATTTATACATTCCATCATCTGCATTCTACTCGTTATGTTTGTTGGTCAGTTTCCTCAAAACTTTTGAACTTGTTCTCTGCCTTGATTACTCACTCCCAAATAAGGCAATTATCCACAGCATCTGAGTCACCATCTACACTCTGAAACTCCAAGTTCACAAAAAGGACATTGAGAGGGGAAAATGTTGGCTGTCTGCCTCAGGGAAAAAAAATAATTAAGATATCACTTTGCAAAAGGTCTGAGTTTTCACAGCACCGTGCCTGTCTCTGCCCAGAGCTGGCTGACTCTCCAGCCCTGGACACCCTTTTGAACACCATAAATTATTCAGAAACATAGGATAATTGACAGGGTTGAGAGGAAAAGGAAATAAATAGTCCCAGAATTTGGAGTAGGATCTCTATGGGGAAATGGCTTGGGCCTGCAGAGAGCTGCTGAAGGGACTCATCATCCTTTTGACCCTCTCATAAAAAGATGGGTCAGGGATCAGTCTTCTCAGGGACCAGTACTGACAGAGTAAACAAAGACAAGCTGTGAGTTGCAGTGAGATATATTGTGGCAGATATGAAGGAAAATCCTAGACCCCTGAGAACAAGAAGAGTATAACATCAACCACCAGGATAAACTGCAAAATCGCCCTCATTAGCCCAAAGTTGGGGTGGTGTCTAATGTCCCTCAGTGACCCTTGCATATTAGATTATCAACTTCCATGGTAAATGGCAAGCTCAGGCCCAGTGTGAAACAGGGTAAAGTGAAATTGAAGAGCTGTAGGGTAGAAGACAAGAGATCTGGTTGATTGACTCTTTGAGACCATAGTCTTCATAAACTGAGTTCAAACCTTATTTCTGCTACCCATAAAAATTATGAATGAAAATATCACTTTCCTTCTTGGGAAATAAAAGGGGAGCATGATGAGAAGTCCATCAATCCTGACACAGAACAAATAAAGATTTGTATTTGAACCTTTGAGGATGATCTCGGCCTCTGGGTCACTGCGAGTGAATGACAGGAAGAAGGTAGAGACTCCTGGGAAGAAGTGAATCCAAGGGGGTTTCTGGTCTTAGTTTGCTGCAGTGGCTTGTCTTCTGTGTCATCCATTGAGAAATGAAGGGCACAGAATGATGATGTCTGATATTTGTTTGGATGTCCCCTGATAAGCATTAAGGAAAAGATAGAAACCCATCAGAGAAGTCATAGAGATGCAGACAGGAAAGGCAAAAGAATGTCCTCAATAATTCATATTGGGAAATGAAGGGGGAAAGAATTGAGAGAGGAATTGGGTGACATGCAGAAAATAAGGATTAATGCATAGAGAAGCTGCTCCCTGCCCAAAGGTGCTCTCCTTCAGCTGACTTGTGCGTGTGTCCATAGTCATACCCATCATGTTACACTAAGTCCAAGTTTTGTGTTGGTCCCATCATTGTCTGTCTTAGAAAAGCATCCTTTCTGAGTGAGTGCCAATGAGAACTGTACAGAAACAGTCGCAAAAGACAAGTGTACTACAGCTCTCAGCCAGCCAACACACATACGGCATCACTTTCCCTTTGGGTACAATTCTAGGATGAATTTGCTTTCCTAGGGGATCCAACATCAAAATCTCATTACCTCAGCAGCAGCATCCCTCCTGTAAACTTTGCATCATTCTTTGTCTTGTGTTCCTCACAATTTCACTCCTATCCCTGGAAACCATCTTAAACAAAATGCCTGCAGTGATCTGTTCTTTTGCGTCTAAAAAGTGATGTTTGCCTCCTCTAACTGACAACACTGACAAAAAGGATAACTTCAGCTAGGCAGTGGTGGCACACGCCTTTAATCCCAGCAATCAGGAGGCAGAGGCAGAGGCAGGCAGATCTCTCTGTGAGTTCGAGGCCAGCCTGGTCTACAAGAGCTAGTTCCAGGACAGACTCTAAAGTAACAGAGAATCCCTGTCTCTAAAAATGAAACAAAAAATGATAACTTCAAACAGTGCTCACTAATCAACAACTGTTAAGTCTGTTATACCAACTGTTAATAGACCATTAACTATTTTTAATAGTTACGTGATTACTTTTGACTGGATTAACCTCTGCTTTAAAGGCAAACTAGAAGTGTTCAATAAGAATAAAAATATTAGAAGTGAGAAACAAGAGCCATCTTGGAACATGGAGGTTTTTTTCTATTAAGGTGCACTATGAAGAGTAGTAGTTTATGTGCGTTCTCAACTTAATGCATTCACTTTTTAAATATTTATTCATTTATTTATTTAACATATCAACTACAGTTTCCCCTTCTTCCTTTTCTCTTGCTCTCTCCCACACACACCCTTCTACATGCCCCACCCCTGCATCCACTCCTGCTATGCCTTCTTTATAAAGGGGCATCATGGGAGTCAATAGAACATGTTGTATCAAGTTGACATAGGACCAAGCTCCTCCTCCTTGCAGCAAGGCTGGGAAAGGCATCCCCACCATAGGGAATAGGTTCCAAGAGCCAGCTCATGCATCAGGGACAGGTCCTGGTCCCACTGCAAGGGGTCGCACAAAAGACCAAGCTACACAACTGTAACCCAGATGCAGAGGGCCTATGTTGTTCTTGTACCAGTTCCCTAGCTGCCAGTCCAGAGTCCATGGGCTCTCACAAGCTCAGGTCAACTGCCTCTGTGGGTTTCCCCACCATGATATTAACCCCTCCCATTACCCATACAATCCTTCCTCCCTCTCTTTAACTGGACTCCAAGAGCTTGACCCACTGCTTGGTTGAGTATGTCTGCATCTGCTTCCATCAGTAACTAGATGAAGACTCTATGATAACTGTTAGAGCAGTTAATAATCTGATTATAGAAGAAGGCCAGTTCAAACATCTTCTCCACTACTGCTAGGAGTCTTATCTGGGGTCATCCTTGTGGGTTCCTGGGAGCTTCCCTGGTACTAGGTTTCTCCTTAACCCCAGAATGGCCTTCTGTATCAAAATATCTCTTTCATTACTTTTTCATTCTGTCCCATTCCAAACTCAAGTATCCTAATCCTTCACATTCCCTCCACACCCTCCTCTTTACCCCCACCCCATTCTCAGTTTGCCCAGGACATTTCATTTATTCCCTTTTCCCGGGGAGACACATGCATCACTCTTAGGGTCCTCCTTGTTACCTTGCATCTCTTGGGTTGTGGACTATAGGCTGGTTATCCTTTGCTTTACATCTGATATCCACTTATATGTGAGTACATACTGTGTGTGTCTTTGGGGTCTATGTTGCCTCACTCACTATTTTAAATCTAAAAAAATGGGGTACAGGTTTAAACAGAGATTTCTCAACAGAAGAATCTCAAATGACTGAGATGCACTTAAAGAACTGCTCACTTTTGTCTTAAGTTAAGCATCATACCCTCTGAAATGTCAGTCTTCTCATGGACGTTGAAAGCCAAAATTGAATAATTTTCATCTTTCCCTCTTCAAACTGCTATCATATAGGCCTGGTTATAATTCCTGTGCTTCTGTTCTGACTTTTTGTTTATCTGATTGCTTTAGAATCTTCCTTAAAGACAGACAGATCAATATGGACTCAAGCTTAGTACTCACTGGGTGGTGTTCAGCCTCCTCTGAATATATGTCTTATCTTCTGCAGACAAAGGACTGGCACTAACACACCTCCAGTTGGATGCTGTTTTTCTTTTAAACAAGCTTCTGTATTGTGGATACTTCTAGTAATGAGAAAGAATTAATGTTTAAGCTGTATCTTCCCGTAGAGTGGAGAAAGCAATTGAAAAGGCTAAGGAGGTGCTGGAGAGATGGTTCGGAGTTTAAAAGCACTTGCTGCTCCGGATGAGGACTCTGACTAAATCCCAAGCACCAACATTTGGTTCACAACTGTGTGTGACTTCAGTTCCAGAGGATCAAATGCCACCTTATACTTTTATAGGCACCATGCATGTATGTAGTGCATATAACTACATGAATGAAAACACTCAGACACATAAAATAAATAAATCTTTAAAGGGGTTGTGGTAAAGAATGAGTTATTTTTCAGTGAAAAGTACCTGTAACTACATTGTTTATGATAATTATAAAGGTTGAAGTGTCCCACTATTCCATACCCACAGGCCAAAAATTCAGATAAAACAATGATATCATTCAAAACCCTGAGACAGAATTAAGAGAGGTTTGGGAACCAGGAATATTGAAGGAAGAAATGAAACTAAATCTAATATGTCAGTTAGAGTTAACTCAACCTTCTGATCTCTATTTTACTCGCATTCTCAGTAGAGTATTGGGAGGTCACTGTCTTTCCTTTGCTTTGTCCACAAACTCTCAGGCCTCCTGGAAACAACCAGATATACATATCTGGGCACTTTGTTTTCTGGTCAAATATGATGTAAAATTAGCAATAATAATAACAATTCACTTTATCAGTGGAAAATTTTATTCTTGGACTTTTATACAGTCCAGGGTACTTTTGAGCTTCATTCAAAAATTTTTATTGTGTATTAGAGATGATTTTAAACTCCTACAAATATACTGGCACAGAAACAAGCATTATATCATGGGCTCCCTAAACTACGCTGGCTCTAGGGTTATAAGAGACAATGTGACATGAGCCCTTATATTTTTCAGCATATTAGAAGCACCAACTGTTGTCACACTGTTAGGCATATGGCCAGGGTACATCACGGAAGCTTGGAAGCCTAGAAAGTGTGAAGAGTACAGAGTGCCCAACACATTGTAGAAACAGAGACCAGAGAATAGCAGAGAACCTCATCCATGTCTCTGATCATATTCAGAGCACCATACTTGGAGGAAGTGAGCAGATGAAAGGAATTTGTGGCTAGTTTTGATAGCATATTTTCACTATTCAGAGTGAAGCACTTAATGAGGATATTTCTGTAGAGTATACAATGTACTTTGGCCATATTTATTTCCTTTTAAACCTTTTTTTATTTTTTCTCTCCTGTTGATAATCTTTCCCCAAATAGTCTCCCTTCTACTCCTTCCATTCCTACCCCTACATATACCACTCACATAAATGAAAATCTGATATTTCTGTGATACTGGCTTTATTTCCCTCAATATGATGATCTACAGTCCCATGTATTTTCCAGAAAATTTTTTAAAAGTTGTTTTTTTCTATGACTGAAAAATTCTAAATTGTGTGTATGCATATACATACATAAATACATGGATGTGTATACAGCCTGTTTTCTTTATCTATCTGTTGATAAGCATAGAGGCATGTGTTTTTTTTTCTTATTTTTTTGTCTGTGTGTATGTATCTCTGTGTCTATATATGATGTGAGATTCCTCTCTGTATGCTATGAATGTTTTATTACCACTGGTTAATACCAGTGGTTATTACCACTGCTTTGGCCTATTGAAAGACTGAATATAGGTAGGTAGGAAAACTAAACTGAATGCTGGGAGAAAGAAGGCAGAGTTAGGGACACACCATGTAGTTACTGAAGGAGAAAGACACTGAAAACTTACCTTACAGGTAGGCCACAACCTATTAACAACCGATCAATAGAAATGGGTTAACATGTAAGAGCTAGCAGTGCATGGCAGTGCTCATGGAAACCAGATGAGGGCTTTAGATCCCATGGAGTTGGATTTACAGTAGTTTGTGAGTTGCCAGATATAGGTATGGGTGTTGAGATCCAAGTCATGGTCTTCATGGATAAGTAGAGAGTGATATGAACCTCTGAATAATCTCTTCAGAACCTCTGAATCATCTCTGTATTTCATTCACTCTCTTAAAAGAAGGCACTGACAGTTAAGTGGCTGAAACACTGTTGGAGGCAGGTTCTAAGGAGATTGGTGACTTCCAGCTGACCAGAGCTCAACAGAAAGAAAAGTGACTGACTCCCGACACTATAGGGAGTAATTAAAGTAAATATATATGTTGCTTATCATTAATCATCTAAGAAATGTGACTTAAAAGTATCTTAATTTTTTAATCTTATACCAATCAGAATAGCTAACATTAAAAATAAGATAACAATGACTCTGAGGTTATGGGGAATACTCATGCAGTATTGGTGGGAGTGCAATCTGGTACAGTCACTATGGAAACCAATGTTGGGTTCCTTAGAAAATTAGAAATAGATCTACATTATAACCCAGATTTACCAACATATTCCCAAAGGACTCTATCCTCATCCATGTTCTAAGCTACTCTATTCACAAGAACTAGAGCATGGAAACAGCCTAGATGCCCTTCAATGGGAAAATGGATAACTAAAATGTGTTTCCTATATACAATGCAATAATATTTACTTGTAAAGAAAATTTTACTTATGAAATCTGTAGGTAAGTGGGTGGAACTAGAAAGCATTACACAGAGTGAGTCATTCCAGACCCAAACAAATGTCACATATTCTCACTCATGTTGATATTACTGTCAAATTTTTAAATTTGTGTTTCTAATGAAGAACCTATTGAGTCAGTGGAACCAGAAAGCAATGCTGGTGGAGAGGAGAAAGAAACAGCTTACAAGAGAAAAGAGAGTAGAATATATGTGACAGGAAACATGAAAACAAATGCAAAAACAGCAAAATGAGTAGAGGAAAATATTAACTTAAAAAATATGGAAATGTGCTATTTCTTAAGATATATATGCATCTATTCATATAAAAGAACTTAATTCAAGTTACCCTATATAGAGGATGCCACTCCTTCTGCTGGGACAAATCTCTCTGGTTGGCACAAACTGGATTTCTTCATGTGCTAGGACCAATATGTATGATATCTTCAGCAATAGGGTTTTATTATCAAGTTTTGATGGACAACAAAAAGCAATGGAAAAAGTCTATATTGTTCAGGGAGTCTTTGAGAAACCTATGACCAAAACTTCATGGGGATGTATCCTACACCTGCCCCTGGGATTTATATTTGGCAGCCTGTTGATTATCGGAGGAGTACTGGTAGGGGCTAAGTAGATCCCAGGGTGAACTACTGTTATTTTACTAAATAGACATAGTATCAAACTGCCTTCTAAATTCTTAATACGTCTAGATTATTGAAGCTCTCAAGCTTTATCAGAGAAGTTTCTTTGTGCAGTGGATGGAAGTTAATTCAGAAACTCACAACTGGTCAAAATAAAGAGAGTAAGCTTTGGTGACATACTTGGCCACAAACGGACATGTATATATTATATCCTTTCACCAGGGACCATCAAGCAAGAGGCAGAAAGATTAGAAGAACCAGAAGTCAGGGGATATTGGAGAAAAACAGTATCTTTTAGATATGATAGGCTCACTAAACTTGTTCACTCACAGTAACTGTGGTTGCCTACACATGGCCAGCACACAATTAAGCCAGTCAATATTACACCAGGGCTTGGGGAGGGGAACAGTTAAACCAGTCCTAGCTGAGGAGCTATTGACAGTCTCTGCCTTTGATGGGGAGGGAGAGTCAATTTCTTTCAAGGGTCTTGCCCCTGGAAAGTCAACCATGCTCTGAGAAGGATGATCCCAAATGCCTAAGTATAGATTGGCACGAACTGGTGGATTATTAAGAAATAAGAGTATGTGTTCTAACTGTTATGTTGGGGTCCAGCCTTGATGGGATGTGCATATTCCAGGGAAAGGGTGTGTAGATTAGAAATGCCAGGCAGAGAGAGCAGAGATGCAAGAGAAATACAGAGACAGAGGATAGAGTTGGGAAGGCAGTTCAGTGAATAATGAATTCACCCACCTTTATTTTCCATTCTTATATATCCCAATCCAAAAAGGGAAACAGGGAAGAAGGCAAAAGACTTCTTTAACATGATACAAAGAACAAACAGGGAAGTTACCTCTTTAATACCTGAAGCATCAAGCAACTATATCCTGAGTTAAGTATTCTGTTTGTTTAGGCAGGACATGCAGCAATAAACTTAGACCAAGTATCCTGTAGGTAGCCACTCCCAGGGTCAAACCTCCTATCATCTCCTTGAAGGAGTAGGAATATTCCTGAACTCTCTGACCTTTGGTCAAGGTGAAATGGATTCATCTCTGTGAGCTGTATTAATACCCCAAACACCAAGTAACCACATCCAAGGGTGTGTGGGAGGTCCTTCTGTCTATGTGCTGCTTTTATTGGTTATAAATAAAGGAATCTTTATGAATAGAGGAACTTCTTTGGGCCTATAGCAGAGCTATAGGGGAACAGAGCTAGGTGGGGAAAACTAAATGAAATGCCGAGAGGAAAAAGACAGAGTCAGAGAGACGCCATGGAGCTGCCAGAGTCAGAAATGCCAAAACTTTGCCGGTAAGCCACTGCCATGTGGCGATACACAGATTAATGGAGATGGGTTAAATTAATATGTAAGATTAGCCAGTAAGAAGCCAGAGCTAATGGGTCAAACATTGATTTAAATACTTTATTTTCTATGTGATTATTTTGGAGCTGAGTGGCTGGGAACCAACAAGCAGCCCTTTCCTCCAACACCTAGGTCAAGATATCTTGCTAGTAGCTACACCTGAAGTGAAACCTCTTGCCAATAGCCTTGAAGGAGCAATAATAGGCCCAAACTCTCTGACCTCCAGTCAAAGTAGAAGGGACCCACTTCTGTGTTATTGGAATAGATGTAAAGCTTAAAAAGGGAAATTATACCTTATTTTATGACTGAGTGATTGTAACAACACAGATTTTGTTTACCAAGATGGAGAAGTTGAAGGATAAACCATAATGGGTTAGGAAATGGCTTCCTAGGGTTAATTAGTTGTCTGCAGAGGCAATAAAAAGAGAAAAGCCTGCAGACTGGTGTTCAGACAGCAAGCTAAGCCCTTGGAGAAGTTTGCCATGCTCTCTATGAAACATCCTAGATACTCTAGCCCGACTCTGATGTTCCATTCTCCTTTAAGCCCTCTCCACCTCTTCTATGACTGTCTTTGGCTCTCATTCTTACCTGCATGCAAACGTGCAGTGCCTTCAGTGTGGCTGCATTTGGTTCATCTTGCATTCCTTAACACCCAGCCTATGATAGGTATGTCACATATTTAATGGTTGCAAAAATGTTTCATTTAATAATATATTAGTATTCTGATTGAGTAGAAAAAGAACAAATACCTATATTTATCATCTGTATTTTACAGATATGAAATATTAGCGAATTGTCTTCCATCTTCTAGTTTTAAATCATTGTTTTCAACAATGCCTCATGCAGGACAAGACACAGAAAAAGTACTGAAGTGGCTAAGTGGACCTGGGACATCTATTTTAGACATTTTTCAGAGGTCATAGATATATTTATGAGTTGTCAGTGCCCATATGTCAAAGCCAGGTTCTACAGATACATTTGGATAAGTTTATTGAAAATTGATTAAACTGTATTAGTGAAGTCAAATATGAATGCTAGAAATGTCACTGATGACAGTCCATAGGCACTACCATTTAATTATCCTCTTTTTACCTTAACATTTTAGAATATAAAGACCAATCATTTATATTCTGTTTTTCCTCAAAAATAGAAAATACAATTAGAGCTATTTGAAATACAATTTGAGCCACAAAATGATATACATTTCCCTATATCCTTTCTGAAGTATGAGACAAAAACAAAGTTGAAAGTGTGTTGACAGATATGATCTTCCTCATCAAATTTTGTTAAACATGCATCCAGGAAAGTGTTTACAACATATAGGTTAGACTTTTTTAAATACTTTGTGCAGTGGTTGGATTAATAAGCACCAATGATACTAGGTATTTGAACAAGTTTAATAACAAAACCAGACTCACGAAACCAAAGTTCCAGCGGAGTAGCCGGGGGAGACAGGAAGGGGTGCGCAGCATCTACGCGCCCTATTTATCAGTAAACATACGCCCGAGGGCAGCCCGCCCCCAAGGGGAGGGCTTATCCCTACAACTTTGTTTTTTTATTCAATTTTCTTTTTAGTAATTTACTCTATTTTTCTATTTTCATTTTTATTTTCAGTAATTTACTCTATTTTTCTATTTTCATTTTTATTTTCAGTAATTTACTCTATTTTTCTATTTACAGAAGTAGACCAATTGATTTTATTTAATAATATCTTTATTTGCCCCTTAAAAACTTTATATAATTATACAATGTATTTTGATCATATTTACCCACTTCTAGGTATTCTCAAAGGTGTTAATTATAAATGAGTTTATATATTATCAACAAATTACATCACTGGCTTGAAAATTTTTCAAAGTTGTAAATTTTCAGTCTTAGAACTGAATATGCATTGTGCTTAGAGAAAGAGCACCAGCATAAATCCTAACCCTGTATGACTGGCACCCCAATAAAAAAAAGGAAAACTGGGTATAGACACACACAAGAGAAACTAAGTAAAAATACAGGAGGAATATGGTTATGCACTGCTCACAGAGAAAGATCTAAAACACATGATTTTCCTATAACTTCCAGCAGGAAATAAGCTATCCTTCACCTTGGTGTTGTATTTCTGATTTTTGGAAATAGTAAGAAACCTTGTTACTTCAGCTTCTTGCATATTACTTTGTTACATAAGCTCTATCAAGTCCATAGGAATAGTGTGTAATATTACATCATAATATACAAAAATCACATCAATATTTCATGTATTCAGCCACTGAAAACATCTATTATTATTTTCCCCATGGATTCAGAAAGTGTTTTATTGGCACTTCAACAGAAGTAAATGACAATTTCCAATTTCTTTTACTTTATAAGCTTTGTGTCTTTATTTCCTAACTTAGAATTAGAAAAGCCCATACATAAGTATTTGCTGACAGGAACTGAACCTGTCCTTCCAAGCTGAATCTCAATGGGGACACTAGCAGGCATTTGCCTATCTGAATTTCACTTTTTTCATCAATGAAGGGTGGGATTGAATCACTGAGGCAATGCATTATTGGTACAAAGGACAAAAGTATACATTCAAATTTTGACTTTGCCACTGTCTAGCATGATGACAGAAGGTTCCTTCACTTCCTTTCATCTTATTTACTTTTGCAAAATGTGAATAATAGTATTGAAATCATGGAGTAGGAGTAGTTATGAAAACATTGTGAGGTAATAAATATGAAATATCTGACATGTAGAGCAATCCAAGTAAAGCTCACTTTCTTCTCATTAAGTTTCAAAATATTGTGCCTCATAGCAGTAGGACTGGTCCAATCTTGAAGTAACTTCTCAAAACCTGACTTGAACTATTTTAAGGAGAAAACAAAGTTGTCGAAAAGAGGTTACTACCCATGCACATTTTGGTCCATACCCATGCTGAGCAATCACTTCCATCTTCTTTCAATCTTTGTTCTTACAAAGATGTTTTAAAAGGCAAGAACGATGGTCTTTTGACATCATCATGACATGCCAAAGTGTGATGTCATTTGGTGTTGAAACATCTCACCATCTCCTCTAATATCACCTCTTTTGGCTGGGATGTCTTGGATATGTCAGAAGTGGTTTTGCTTAATTCAAAACGCTAGTTAAAAGTTCCTCCTAATCCCGGGCCAGTATCAATCTACCTTGAGGATTCTGGAATGCTCCTTTACTTGATGATTGCAACACAAACTCAAAAATAACCCTGAAATATCCTAATATCAGTTATAAAGGAACATGAAACAAACTTTAGTGAAGATAAAAGTGTTATCAATTATTAGGAAAATACTGAGGTCTCTGTCATTCTTAGTACTCAAAGCTAGGCCCTTGAGATTTTTCTAGTAGAATCCAAAGGATAACTTCTTCTTCTTCTTCTTCTTCTTCTTCTTCTTCTTCTTCTTCTTCTTCTTCTTCTTCTTCTTCTTCTTCTTCTTCTTCTTCTTCTTCTTCTTCTTCTTCTTCTCCTCCTCCTCCTCCTCCTCCTNCTCTCTCTCTCTCTCTCTCTCTCTCTCTCTCTCTCTCTCTCTCTCTCTCTCTTCTCGTCTGATGCTCCTGTTTCCAAGGCTGGTGGGGGCAGTCCCCACTTTCTCTCTTTTTACATTACCTTTCCCCAATAAAAACCCCTCCATGTGAGTCCTGTAGCATGGCATCTTTCTTTCTCCTGCCATTTTGTTAATTATAACAATGGCTGTGTAAAGTTCAAATGTTGCTGATATAGAGCCAGATTGTCTTGTATTATTTTAGCACTCTAATGATCATTATTTACCTCTGTATCTGATCTAACATCTTTGGGGTAAAAGAACATTTCATAAAATATTATTAACAAGCTACCAACAACTCAAAAGGTATATGGCATTTTCATAAAATATCTGTGACCTATGGTAAAGTTTACACACTTTGCTATAACCTGCTCACCTGATCCCCACATATACATTTGGTAAGTGCCTTGATTTATGACTTCCTTTTGTTCTTTAACTATAAAAACTGCATGAAAACCTTCCACGTTGGAATAGATTGTGCAAGGCAACCTGAATATATATCTCTGGCTCATGGTTACTTAAATCTGGCTTAGAATAAGCTTTTGTATTTTTTTTTAGTTGAAAGCTGTGTTTCTCATTGACAATAGCCAATAGAATTAAGAATTTTCACCTGAGTGATGGATTATTTCATGTGTTGACCTAATTTGGCTGTAGGGTGCTCAGAAAGCTGGTTGGACATTATCCCTGGACATGTCAGTGACTTTGCTTGAGGAAAACATTAGCGTCTAAATTGGCAAACTGAGTCAAGCTGACAGCCTTACATGTAAGGTGTCATCCTATTCACCAAGGACATGGACCAAGCTACAAGGCAGAGGACGGTTACATTTGTCATTCCTCATATTGTTGGACTTGAATGAGAACACTGACCTCCTGCCCTTCTCTCTTAGTTTGTGGGCTCGGCACTCAGACTGAAATCTATACTGTTGACTTTCAAGGTCTCTCAAACCTTTCAAATGCTTATCTCATTTCCTGAGCCTCCAGTTTTCAAATGGTAGGCCATAAGACCCCTTACCCTCCATAAACCTGTAATCTACCTGCCTGCCTGTCTGTCTCTGTCTCTCTATGTCTCTGTCTCTCTGTCTGTCTCTGTCTGTCTGTCTGTCTGTCTCTCTCTCTCTCTCTCTCTCTCTCTCTGTGTGTGTGTGTGTGTGTGTGTGTGTGTGTGTGTGTGTGTTTGGGTGCTGGCTCTGTTTCTTTGGAAAAGAATATACACCAGTATAAGGTGGGAAATGGCTTAGCTGGCATTGCTGTTCCTTTCACCATAATTAAAAGCCATTGAAATGAACACTACAGACTCTAAGGTCAGTTGGATGTTTGTTTTTGTTGTTGTTGTTGTTGTTTTATTTGTTTTTGTTTTCTGATTTTTTTCAATTAATAATCAAGTGAACAAGTGCCTCCTGCCAATATTCTATCTTGGTACTATACATTATCTGTGAGAGTTGTTTATAGAATTAAAAGATTTGAGACTGAGTATCACTGAATTGTCTATATGAGCCTAGAATCCAAATCCAACAGGAATCCCAAACAGGCAAATTCATATTTTCCCCCTTTTCTAAGACCCCTGGATACAGAATATCCTCTGTGAACTAGCCAGGAGAGAAAAATCCAACTTTACAACACATGTAGCCTGAAAGGCAAGGAAAGAAACATTTAAGCTGTTATTCAAACAAGTTTCATTCCAATTACTACTTTCCTTTCTGTCAGAGTCAATTATTCTTACTAGTGACATGGTCATTTCTTGTCGAGTTGATCGGATGATCTCTCTTTATATTTTCCCCTGGTCTTTTCCCTTCTGGTTGCTTTTGGTTGTTCTGTAGTGTTGTTGTTGATTTTTCTGCTGTAGCCAGCACCATGAAGTGGCTTTTACATGACCATAAAATAAAATGAATGTGCACAGGAAAAGGAGCTTTGCTCCAAGTCAAGTATTGGAGAGCTCAGCTCACTCTGTACTCAGCTTCACAAGCAGAGACCTGTCTGAAGGACCTGTTTATGCTGAATGCTTAAAGGCACAGTGACCATTAGCTAGGTGACATGCCCCATGTCTCTACTGGTCTCTATTCAGCTGATCAACAAGGGACTTAGATGGCAGCTCAATTTTGCCTTGTGACACAGATGATTTTAATGGGATAATTGTGGCATGGCATGGTGTTAATTAGGCCACCATACCAAAGTTGGGTACCTGTCAGCACCTCCATGATGCTTTTAGCATATACTATTCATGAGTCACCATGAAACAGAAAAGGGGAAGTTCCAAGACAGAGCTTAAGTCTACCTAATATGTGGGTAGTTAGTTGGTTTTGAGTAGTGTTCACACAACCAGATTGGATCTCTTTTTGCTGTCATCTCATGTTGTCTTGTGTTCTATATTTCTTCTGAAAAGTGACCCTGACTTTCAAAATGATAGTCATCATTGATAATTTAAAAATATTTTATTACTGACAGACCAACAGCTCACATGTTCAGACTTCGCCCGTTAAAATTGCTATCATTTCCTCAAAGAGAAAACTCCTAATGTTAACATGTTTTTCTTTGCTATATTCTGGTCACAGTCATTCACTTCTGTTCAAGGCTGACAATCCTAGTGGTTTTCCTTTGTGATTTTTCTTTTACACACAGTAAGCACTCAGCAAATCCCTTTCAATATAAGTGTTAAGTGATAAACTTTTGAGGTGCAGCCCCACACCCCCAAGCATAAAAGATAATACACCCATGCCAGCAACATGAACACATTTTGTGCAAGTTCAATTAGTCATCAAATATTTTTGAGTTATACCATTAAGGACTGAAGGCCAAAGATATTACTAGAAATATGGAGTCTGGAATAATGGCAATATGGATTCACAATGTCCCCCAAAGATTCATGAACTTGAACCATTGGTCGGTCCCTTATTAGAAAGACTATTCTTAGAGGTAGTGGAACCTCGAGGATGTAGAAGGTACCTAGAAAAAGGAATTTTGAGAGACATGTCCTGGAGCTTATAGTAAGAGCCATATCCTGTTACCTCTGCTTCCTGATCCATCCAATTGTGAGCATGAAGCTGATTCACATTCCTGCAACCACAACCTCAAGCTACTTTTCTGCCATGAAGGACTGTGTCATAAAACCGTGAGTAAAAAGCAACACGCTGTAGTAGGAGGAGACTGCTTGTTGGTTCTTGGCTGCTTAGCCCCAAAATAATCACACAGAAACCATATTATTTAAATCATTGAGTGGCCCATTAGCTCTAACTTCTTATGGGCTAACTCTTACATTTTAATCTGACCCATTTTCATTTATCTGTATATCGCCATGTGGCAATGACATACCAGGTAAAGTTCCCAGCATCTGCCTCTGATGGCATCTCCTTGGCATCTCTCTGACTCCACCTCCTTTTCTCCCAGCATTTAGCGTAGTTTCCTCCACCTAGCTCTTTTCCCCTATAGCTCTGCTATAGGCCCAAAGCAGTTCCTTTATTAACCAATGATATTTACAGCATACAGAAGGGAATCTCACACCACCTCCCCTTTTCTGTTTAAATAAAAAGGACGTTTTAACTTTAACATAGTAAAATTACATATAACAGGTATCAAGCAAGAATTACAGTTACAATATTTCTATTTATGTTTTATCATAATTAAGAANCAAGTAAGAATTATAGCTCTATAACATATCCTCCTTCAAATGTAAACAAACATTTATAGAAAATATTTGGGAATATGGGTGTAGTTTTGTCCAAACTTTTTTGCTGTTTATTGGACAAAGTGATTTTTGGGAGTGTTAACTGACAGCGTGGGATAGGCTCAATATAGGGCATGTAAGTAGGGTAATTAAAGGGCCATCACCATGCTAAATGGAGAAGAGATGGTGCTTTTTCCAGTGAGACAGAAAGATGCAGTAATAATTATCTTTGTTTTAATATATGCTCTTGACTTCTAAGTACCAATATTAGTCCTCACAAAGCTGAATTCTTCTAAAGTTCTAAGAGCCTTTGCTGTCTAAATATTGTGCATCTGGCTCCCTACATGTCACTCTTTTTAGCAACACATGTCTCATATATGTAACTATAACAATGGTTCTTAATATGTAGAGCATGTCCCCTCTGGGGGTTGCATGTCAGATATCCGTTATATCAAATATTTACATTATGCTTCATTATAGGAGCAAGATTGTAGTTATAAGGTAGTAATGAAATTAATTTTATGGTTGGGGTCACCAAAACATAAAAGGCGTCACAGCATTAGAAAGGTTGAAAACCACTGAACTATAGCCAATATCAAGTACTTCCATGTCTTAAGAAAAAGCAGATCACAGAACTAAGGAATATAATACTCATACACTGTTATCTTCTATTAAGGTGTGACTACATCCACTGCCATAAGAATCAAGCTGAAGCCACATATTAATAAAGTTTTCTAGTAAATATCTAATGTGATTCTGAAAAGATAGTTTGGTACCAGATAGCTGAGTTGTTCCGTGAGCTGCATTCTAGGTTCAAAAGCTGTATAAACTCTAGGTAGACAAACAGATATTTTCACCAGCCCTCATTTGAAAAGCTTCCTACTGCAGCAGTCAGTGAATAATGCAGAAACCCATAACTGACCAAAGAGCTGAGAGCAGGTGACGGTTAGTTACCCATCCCTAAATAGAATAGCTCTATTCCTTCCTCTAAGGCTCATGGAACACTGCCGAAGACAGGGGAGAAAGACTGCAAGAGCCAGGTGGAGGGGGATACATAGCAAATGGTGCCTTTTGGTTGTGACACAGCCCGTGTCCTCATGCATTCACTGCAGTTGGGGGCCCCATCTCCATTTCATCGCGTGTCTAAGATGTGTAGTCCAGTCTTCTCTAGTTTCTTGAATACAATTCTCGTGAATACTACTGTTTTGATCGTGGTTTACTATATCTAAAGTTCTGAAGATTAAAGAGCCCAGCATCAGGGTGTGTAGGGTTAAGCCAGCCCCCCTTAGGGGGCGGGGCTTGCCTCGGGCGAAGGTTTACTTATAAATTGGGGCGTGGTCTCCGGCGTGCCCCTTCCTGCTTCCTGTCCTCCGCGGGAACTGTGGTTCTGTGAGTCTAATTTCCCCATTAAAGCTGTGTATATATTCTTTACAATCTAAATGCATTAATTTACACAGTTACAAGGGTGCCTATATATTAAGTATATACTAACTGCCATCTTTCTGGTGGGCAAACATTTGGTTTTTGTTTTTTGGATTTTTTTTTTCTTTATCCTCACACGGCTGAAAGAGAAACACATTCTCTTACATCAGTTCTTACCAGGTGATTAATTCTACTGGTGAGGGTATCACAAATGGAAATTATCATAAGAACTTGAAAGGAGCACAGCAGACAATTCGTTCTTCTAAGAGAACATTCAGTTCATGAACTTTGCACATACAAAATGCATTCATTCTATCCAAGTACTTCTGAAAACTTAACTTATTTCATTATCAGCCACAAAGCTCAAAATCTCTTCTAAATCTCACCTACATCAGACGAGGGTAAGACTCAAAGAGTGATTCACTCCCAAGAAAATTCCTCTCCATCTGCAAACCTGTAAAACCAAATGAGTTATGGGATTCCCAAATATGATGGAGAGATGGCATTGGATAAATATTTCAGTCTTTCAAAAGAAATAAATAAAAGAAAAAAGAATGATCAGTCTTTAACTTGTTCAAATCTAACAAGGCAAACTCCATTATCTAAAGGTTCAAGAATATTATCCCTTAGATCTGCAGAAAGCTGCAGTGGGGAGATTCCTCCATCTCATTGGTGGCTCCATGCCAGGATTAGGTCAAATCCATCTGCTGTTGGGAGAAGACAATTGTTACCCTTTTTCCTCATTTTGGAAACAACGTTTGTGAGCTCCACATCACTTTAAGAGATTACCATTCTCCTGTCTTGAAGGATAGTGTCCATCTACATCTACATCCACACAGATCTAGAGTTATTTCTTATAAAACCCGAGAACAGTCTTCTCTGTTCTGTCCCATCGTAGTACACTTCAGTTTAATTTGGGACATCCCTACTGCAGTGGATTACTCAGTACCTGCCTCAGATCCACACCAATGATGTACCTCAACTGCCACATTGCTGGTCTCTGCTTCCAAACATGATCTTCTTGTTTATAATATGAAAAGGCTTAAGATTTTCTAAGTTTATACATTTTAATCCCCTTTCACTTAACACCCTCACCCTGAATTCTCTCAACTCGTCTCACATTTTACTATTTGTTGTCAGGAAGAACCAAATAGCTCCTTTGACACTCTCTAGAAACCTCCTCAGTTACATATCCAATTTTATGGTTCACAAGTGCCATGCACAAAACAACGAGCGGCTACTCACAGTTCAGCCAAGCTGTCTCTTTTCTGCCATTTCGTACCAAGGATCATCTTTCTCTATTGTTTAATGTGATGCTCCTCACTTTCATTCTGGCCTGCCTCAGAATGGCCCTTGTCACCCGTATATCTACCAGTTATCAAAGAAGACAGAAACCTGTCAACATCTTTCTTCTCTTTGCTGAGCTCTCACCCAAATTGCTTGTAAAGTCTCTTAACAGCAATGTCAAGATTTTCCAGGATGCATCTCAAGACTTTCTTGGGCTTTACCCATTATGTAGTTCCTGAGTCACTTTCACAGAGTTCGACATTTGCCACAGCAAGCCTGGCATTCTCATCACTAGTGACTGTATCAGTCTTTGCCACTTACTCTTAAAGACAGTTTGTATTAAGTGTCTTAAACAATAAGCATTATTTTAGACAGTTCTAGAAGCCAGGAATATCCAAGATCCAAGATATCACCGGGTCAGTAGTGAGCACCCTTCTGGTTTTCAGATATTTGTCTTCTGTTAACTTCATACAGCTGACAGGCTTCATCCATCCTGTGTCTCTTCTTACCAGGTCACTGACCCATTTGTGAGGATTTTGTTATGTCCTAATTACTTCCCTCGGGCCTCACTGACAAGTACATTGGAACTTGTACTTAAATTTAAAGAGAGCACAGACACACATCCCACTGAAGAAATAATTAAAAGGGATGATGGATGCCCACAGTTTACTTGAGATTTGAGGTTTGTTGATCTACAGACAAGTTCTTCTTTGTATATTCTCTCTCCTGAACATACACACACAGAAAGGCACACAGATAACACATATGTATGTATTTTCTATTTATTTTTAATGACTGTCATAATTGACATGCTCGGATGGTACTGTCAAATTTAATGATTTATGGAAAATGACTCTTCCATAGTCACTTTGAGAATTGACTTTATATTAACTAATCCCTGACACATTTTTTACCAGATTTGTTTATATATTTATGATCTGACTATAAGTGTAATTTTTATAAGCCCAATGTTAATATTTTAATCTTTTGCTAAAGAATTTCTGATACAACAACAGAGAGGGAAGAAATGAAAGTCTTTTATTATCTATTATATATGTAAATAAATGAAGTCACTTAATAATAAAATTATTTTGAATCTTGAGGTGGGGGTGTGAACTATGGGTTCCCCTCCATATGTCAGTTTATTACTTAGTGTAGTTACTTAATCTTTACTTGCTAAAAATTATCCATCAACTGGCTTTAGAAGATGCTCTTGCAGCAAAAAGAAAAAAAAACAGTGCATGAGCAAGGCCATTGACCACCTCTGAGCTCCCCACAGAGAAATGAGCAATGAGATGGTGTCTGGTCCCAAATAAGAGGCAGACCTCCACCCCAGAGGTGTTTATTTTTCCTTTAATCATCTAGTGAGGCAACACAGATGTGCCGGCATGCCCAGGGCTCTCTCCCAAAGCACCAGCAGAACCAAGATATGGATGCTGGGAGGATCCCCTGGTGAGTCCCAGAGAAGGTTGAGACAGCCCTGTATTTTCTCAACTTTGAGCTCGGCATTCAGCAGCTCCCCAAAAGCCCTTCACAATGAACTCTGTCCCACTGATCTTGGACGTTCCAGGAAAAGATAACAATCAGTCTTGTAGGTCCCTGTACTTTGAAGGATGCATGAGAGTATGCACTGCTGTCTCCCCAAGACTACAAGCACAATGAGCAAATGGACTCCGCCCCTTCTGTAAGTACCTCTGAACAGATTCTGTGACACTTCCATGAGATGGGGGGGGACAGAGTCATCTAGCATGTTCCATTTCTCTGAGGAGTTTTGATTCAAATGATTCCTATAGTAGAAGCTGGCAATTTTCCAGTGTTGCTACTATTTCTCCTTAAGTTTTTAAATTGTCAGCTATATCTACTTTAAACATAAACTCAACTGACCACACACTGATTAGTGTTCCTTCCTGAGGAAGAATAGATGAAAATATAAGGACCTTCGTTTCCATAAGAACTTACCAAATTCTTCTTGCTTGGTTTAGTAATTCCATTCTATCTTCACCAAATCTCTCAGCATGTACCCAGGGAAGTTCCATGCTCTGAAACCGTCAAATGGATGTCAGCAGCTCTTGCCTTGACTAAGCTCCTTGGAAACATCTGACAGGCACAGTTACTCTGCCAGGGAATTCTGTCCTGATAATTCTTCCCAGATTCTCATGCACTAGAGCTTTCTTCAGTAGCTTTCCTGCATTATCATCCACTAAAATCTTGTTCTTCCTCCAGGTTCTGGCTTGGTGGTTCTGTCACTTTCTGGACCTGTGCCTACTGAACACATCCACACTAGAAATCTGCTTGCCTCCAAATGTCAGGGATACCCAAACTTCATTTCCAGTATAGCTACCATGTAATTGTATTCAACTCTAAAAATATCTCACATGGTTTCAAACTACAAGTACAAAGTGGAAATCATTGTTTTCTTCACAGGAATGACTTCTTATTGGCTGTGATCTCTCTTCTTCCATCCTTGATATGCTTCAACTTAATGAATGGCTCATCTAGTTGTTTTCTCAATTACCCAGTGAAAAAACAAACTGACCTGGTAAGATGGTTCAAGCAGGTAAAGGTACTTGACCCACATGATAAAAGGAGAGAATCTGTCCCTACAAATTGGCCTCTGACCTCCATGAACTTGTGCATAACTGCCTAAACACAGCACAAACGCACACACACACACACACACACACACACACACCATAAATAAATAAACATATCTTTTAAGACCACTGCTTCATTTACTACCTCCAGGTTCATGACTCGAGTCCCTGTCCTGGCTGACCTCCATCATGGACTGTAAACAGCAAGCCAAATAAATCCTTTCTTCCCTGAAAAAAAAAAGAGAGAAAAGAGAACTCTGAGAAATAATTTTTAAAAGCATAAGCAAAAATTATTACTCTAAGTAATCATCCATGAACTTAAAGCAACAAAGAGAGAATTTTAAATCTAAGACTTTGTATAATCAAACAGTATTCCTTTGTGTACATGTGTATGTGGACATATACCTTTATGTGCTTGTTTATTTATTCAAGCAAATATTAACAGCTACCAGTTCTTAAGGACAATTGATTATACATTGATTATATGTAGTCAATTTGTTTTGAATAACATTTTCTACCCACGCCATTCTATCCCATGTGATCTTTACATAAATATTGAGCTTTGATACACACTACAATTGCTTGTAAAGTCTATTTCTGTCAACGACGCAACAAGGCAAAGTTCACAGCAGAGGCCAGGCACACTCTGCCAACAGCTAGATTAAACAAGGAGAAGTTGACATTTGCAATAAAGAGGGGACCCTTCCATGAATTGCTGCTTTATAGAAATCTTGCCTAGCAGATGCAGTTTAAGGAGAAAGAGAATGTCTGGTGCTGTTTATTGGACTGAGGAGTCAGATGTCTACCAGGGACTTCTGACAACAGACCACAGAAGGTTGTCTCTTCTATGTCGCTTATGACAAATATTTAGGAATTAAATAATTCTGTTGAGGAAGGAGTGATGCCTTTTACAGTCTGTAATCCCTGGGGTTGCCATGGATGTGAGCTTCAGAGTTTCCACAGCATTGCTAAATATTTGCAGAGAACCATTTCCTGTTTCAAGAATGACAAAAGTCTGACTTGGAGGGTGAACATTTTAGTGCTAGTCAACTATTTCAGAAGGGTTGCCTTGTGTTAAAATCTGCACTTCAACACATTACAGCAACCTTTTGGTGTTGGCAAAGCCAGCTCAAACCAGGAAGTTCAAATCTAATTAGAATAGTCTGTCCTCAGAACTCTAAGAGAGGGTCAGAGAGTACAGTGGTGCTGCTTCATAGGAGACCATTCTTTGCAAGCAAGTGATAGAAATTGGGCATGAAATCCTCCATTCAGGAGAATACAACCACATATTATCCTAAAATGCGCATGATGAGGTGAACACGTTCAGGTAGAATAACATTTCCACCCCCTCCAGCCTCTTAACCTTCAGCCACCTCTGAAATGATTTCATTACTGAGATTTACAAAATGTAACTTATTTGCTTTCTCTGACTGCCAAAATTTTGCAAACCGTTGCTAGGATCTGCTAGATGTTCTGAGACCTAACTGTGGAGTTACTCAACTGTATATAAAATTTCAAATATACTGACTCTGAATAAGGGAAATAGTGGGTATTCTTTACCAAATGTCTTTCACGTGTCATATTCAATACAAAGTTCTGTGCAAACATCTTTTTAATTTTCATAAAACCTTAGGAAAGCAGAAGTTATTTTTAATTCTCTATACCCTGCTAGATATAAGACAATTCAACACAAAGAAGGTGGTATTAAACTTAGTCTCTGAGCCAAGTTTGTTGACACAGGCTTATAACACCATCCATTCAGGAGACCATGGCAGGAGATTATAAGGCTAAAGCCTGTCAAGCTACAGAGTAAATTGAAAGGCAGTCTGAGCAACTTCGTGAAAGTGAGAAACTATCTAAAAAGGGAGAAGGAAAAAAGGGACGGGTAGGGAATTGATCTTCATGGTAGACTCTTTAGCAGCATATGTAAGGACATTGGCTTGATTCCTGGAAAGCACCAATACCACAAAACTATGTATCACTTTATTCTCTGAAAAAGTGTTTAAAAACTTAGAGCAGTCGAGCAAATGTATCCTGGAGATGCAGCTAAGTAGTAATGGATGCTACCCAAACAGACCCAACTCCAAACGCATGCTATGCTTACAGCACCATCAACAAGTACTGTAATCAGCAACAAAGTACAAAGGGCCCACAATGGAACTAAGGGTCACAGGATACAATAGAGTAAAGCAGTTACCAGGCAGGAGGAAACTAAGTATCATAAGAGAGAAAAACTTATTGTTCATACATAAATATCTTTCTCTCTCTCTCTCTCTCTCTCTCTCTCTCTCTCTCTCTCTCTCTCTGTGTGTGCATGCATGTGCACCTGTTTTTCAATGTGTGTGCCTGTAATGTCTGTGTCTATAGATACATGCAGCCTCACAAGTCAGTGGCATTTTAAATGATGCTACTCCCCCTGGACAACACTGTCTTGTAGACGGAAGTATCTGTCTTGCCTTGTCCTGCAGCTATTCAGTCCCAATGATACACACAGAAACCTATATTAACTATAAACTGTTTGGCCTATTAGCTCAGGCTTATAATTAACTAGCTCTTACTTAAATTAACCTGTAATTCTTATCTGTGTTTTGCCACATGGCTTTGTACCTTTTTTCAGTGAGACATTCTTGTTTTGCTTCCTCTGCATCTGGTTGGTAACTAAAGATGAGCCTTTCCTCTTCCCAGAATTCTCCTAGTTTGGTCTCCCTGCCTATACATCTTGCCTGGCTACTGGCCAATCAGAGTTTAATTAAAGTAGTACAAGTGACAAATCTTTAAAGGCACAAGAGCATTATCCCACAGCACTGTCCTTACATTGCATTGAAGCATATCTAACTCCCACTCCACCCAGACAATACAGCAGCAATGCCATGTTCAAATGTATGCTAGAAGCTACTGTCTTATCCCAAAGCTCCATTGTCCCACACACCTTGATGTTTCTTTTTGCCCAAACAAGAAGTCTTTTACATGTACATATTTTACTTTGTACATACACAAATGAAACATTACCTTTCTAGAAAAGGTCATGGGTCTGCTTTGTTCTAATGAGTGTTTTCACCATTATGGATATTCAAGTAAGTAGTCAATATGAGTTTTACATTTAATTTATAAAATGGTTTCAGTTAAAGCAACCCAATCCCACGTTCACCTCCATTTGAGAATCTGAACAGGAAAATTCTGAGAAATAAGTAGCAGTCTGGTGAATATTTTAAAAAGCCTAAATGGAGAAGGGATGCTCATTTGGAAAAGGCATTGCAGTGCAGAATAAATCCAAGCCTTTGACATGGGGAAAGATTAAGAAGTGAGTAAGTACAGCTGGAGAAGGTTGGGATATGTCCAAGTGAAAGAGCATTCTCTATTTTCTGCAAAACTGACGTTGCACTAAGGAATTGAGGGCATTTTCCTCTAGCAATAGAAGACATGCTCTTTGCTGTGTCAGCCATATCCAAAAAAAGTGACAGTGAGCATGTTCCATTTTCATAATACAGCTTGTATTTCTAGTGAGTATTCAAGAAGCAAGAGATCCCAGTGAATGGGACTTAGAGACCATGTATGAAAAGGTGAGCTACAATTTACTAAGGAAGGAAGCTTCCTTTTTCCATGTTCTTATATCTGGACTGCCACTAGAAGGTATCACCCACATTTAGGGTAAGTCTTCCTACTTCAAATAACGGAACAAGAAAGTCTTACAGAGTGACTAACAACTTGCTCTTTAGTTAATTCTAAATGCAAACAAGTTGACAACTGAGGCTAGCTGACACAATCCATAATAGATGTTTTAAGTTTTCTGTCCCTTTGAACTTAGAGGCATATCAATATGAAACGTATCTCTCACCCCAAGAAGGATATGGATGGTATATTCTGAACCAGATGTAAGTACCAGTGGTCTACAAACATGAAGCCAGATCACTGGTAACATCATGATCTATCATGAAAATGGTACCATAAAATTTTATATTCCTGGGACAAAAGACACTCATAATCCAAGACATTTACTAAGTGCATTGATGAAAACAGTGAGTAGGTGGGATACAGCAATGAAGAGAAATCTCTGCCACGGGTTCCAGATGCTATCTAATTACACTTTTGCCTTTAGAGCTGGCAGAAGCTATGGTGTTCTAAGAATACATTTCCTAACTTTTACCTCATAGTTAGAAAGGGTGTTGTCCTAATACACAGGCTGATAAGAAACTACTAAGGTGACAGAAGACTGTCTAAAAGATTTTGACTCTCAGTCTGCAATATTCTTACACCCCACATCTAGGAAGTTCTAATCAGTCAGGAAGTTCAATTCATAGACTACAGCAAAGATGTGGTTGTGTAAGGCAGTGTCACTTTGCAGGTGGCAATGGCTGCCTTCCAATATTCATGAAGGTTTGCATAAATCTCTTTCTGGTCACCTTTCTCCAGCCTACACCTGCTTAAAGGGCACTGAATTATTAAAAATCTCTGAAGTCAAGCCATATGAATGGAACTTGGGTTTTTTTTTTCTGCCAAATTGTTGGGCACTATATTCCTTTATCTTTGGAAGCCAAGCCACTACTAGAGCGCTTATTCTGCCATTTTGACTAAAAATTTACCTGCGTTCCTGGGTTCATTTTTCCAGAATCATTTTCCAGTATAATATCTTGCATCTCACACTTCATGACTTAGGAAAAGAGATTTGTCATCATTACAGCCATCAGGCTCTTCTCTACCCCTGGAATATACCTAAGTCAAGGGAACTCCTGCTGCTTGAAAAGGTGATGTCATCATGGTTTGTCTTCCGCTTTGATGGTTGTTTGCTGTCCCCTGTTGACCTCCATGCCAAGTTTCTTCATTCACTAAAGTCTTTAGCTGGTAATTCAGTCTTCATTTATAGTTTGGTCTTCTCATTTATGGTGATGTCTTCATTAATCTATTTATCCAGAATCTATTTACTGAGTAATTTGTTAACAAAAGCATCTAACAGTTGATAGGAATCTAACACCAACTATGACAATTTTAAAGAGAAATCTCTGTGGGTAAACCATTCAATGTGCAGCCAAGATCATAACTGATGATATAAACAGTTCTCCTAAAATATCTAATGCATTGCCATTATAATCCCTCTATTACTGGCTTTTCTTGACTCCAGGAACTGTCTTTCAGTAGACTTCACATACTCATCTATAGATCATGCACATGTCATCTCCAGGATTCACACTGACTTCAAAATCTCTTGTTTTTGTACAGCTCTTCAATCCGTGTTTCCCATTATTGAACTCACCTGCTCTGGAAACGTTCTAGTTACTTGTCCACCTTCACTGCTCTCTTATCTCAATCTTTCTCACCATTCAATATACTTCTTCTTTCTGTAGGACAGATAGGAGAAATAAATATAAAACTAGAGGTGGCCCCAAGACTTTTGTGTTGATAATTTGACTTCTACATTTGTCCCTCGGCTAGATTATAAGAGGTCGTGCTCCAGGTTGCTAGCTTCTCAGCAACGCCAACTCAATTTTTAATAACCCACTGCAGCGTAACCTTTGCCTTGAAGTAAGCTCCGTCCATCTTAACTTTTACAATCATTTCTATACTCTTCATTAGAGTTTGATGAAACCATAAATGCCTGATAAGAGTAAAAAAGTGTTCAACTTCAATAATGTCAAAGAAAAGGATAATTATGAGCAATTACCAAGCAAATTGACAAAATTAACACACTTGTAAAATATAAAAGGCTCTTAAACACTTCTGTCCAAGGTACAAATTGAAAACATAAGTTGAAGTTGAAAAGAATTTTTTTTTACAGTAGCAGACATATAGAACTTCTAAGACTTTTTAAATCAGAAAAGTTTCTGCCATTGGGTAACAAAGGCTTGTATGAAAATAGGCAATGTCTTTGAAAAGTTAGCATTGTCACGCTGGGGAAATGGCTCAGTGAAAGGTGGAGACCAATGCCCAAGAATGTCCTTTGAACTCCACATTGTCATTGTGGCACATACATACCTGCCTGAGTTCACATGAACATACACTCACACATGTGATCTTATATAGACAAACACACAATAAACACACAAAGCTTTTTAAATTAACAATTTCCATAAAATATATGAAAGATAATAAATTATGATACAGTCGATTTTCCTTATCCATAAAACAGATGCTCTCACACCCTCAGTGGTCATCTGAAATTGTTAATAGTACCAAAATCCTATGTATACTATCTTTCGTAGGAGGAGCCACTTGTTTGTCCCCAGCCATACAAAACCAAAATTAAAGAAACTGTAAAAATTAAATCACTTCTTGGCCCATTAGCTCCAGATTCTTATTGGCTAATGCTTACAGCTTAATTTAACTAATTTCTATTAATCTATACATCACCATGAGGTCGTGACCTACCAGCAAAGTTTCAGCACTTCTGTCTCCAGCGGCGGATTCATAGTGTCCCCTGATTCCACCCTTCTTTCTCCAAGCATTCAGTTCAGTCCTCCCTGCCTACCTAAGTTCTGCCCTATCAACAGGCCAAGGCAGTTTCTTTATTTATTGATGGTAATCATAGCACACAGAGGGGATTCTCACATCAAAGTTTTCTCATACAATGTTTATATATGCACATGCATACATATGAAGATACAAATTTAACAATTTCCAAGTGTAAAAACATGGTTTCCTTATTTTAGTGGCACAAGTTCTCAGGCTACTAAGAAGTATCAGCCCTCTAAGAGAGGCACATTGAACCACAGATAGCTCTGCATTCTATAAAACCTAAGTACTTTGAGGATGAAGAACCCTTTCCATAAGAGGCCAGAATCTGTCTGTTTATCCCATATATTTCTAGCCTCATAACATTGGGTACAAGAAGCTATTATCTTTCTCTTGGCTGCCACTTTATTGTTCAATCAGTTGGAAAACCAATGCTACATAACTCAAGTGGGAGCAAGAGGGATAAAATAAAGTAATTCAATAATTCATTAAGCAATGCCTAACAAAAGTAAAGAAAGTCTCAGGTCTAGAGAGGTGGCTTAGTGGATAGAGGCACTTATGTGCAGTCATGATAACCTGATTTTGACATGCAGTGCTCACAGTAGGAATGTGACTCTTAAGAGATGTCCTCTGACCTCCACCATTGCAGATGAGTGCCTACAAAGACACACACACACACACACACCCTACAAAGCCACCATCATCACCAACAGCAGCAGTAGCAGCACCACGACCATCTAAATATGTAGAACAAACTTTAAGAACCATTTAAGCCCACAGTAACTCTTGTATTATAAACATAAATACAACTGTTCTTACCCCCAAAATTAGCTTAGAGAAAACATGGTGCAGCTGGCTTATAAAGAGTGGGTGTGGCAGTTTTTCTGAGAAAGCCCAACTATTTGTGAAGGGGCAGCTACTCACATGATTGTGAACATGACAACATCTCAGGGAAACCACCCATACGGCATGAGCAGAATTTTGTATTGCTCATTCAAACTCTTGGCCAAAAACCTGCCCCAAATGTAAGCAAAGTGCCCAGAGGAAATAAGTCTGTGGTCAGAATTAAAGTTTAAAGAGAAATAAATTATATGTCATTAATGAACATGAAAGTCACTGAATTTCCACTTCTCCCTCCAGCAAGTAGGATGTGTCTCTCAGCTCATCTGGATCTCCATTTCCTAATTTTTACACAAGTTTAGGAGATTGGACTCTGTAATCAAACTGCTCCACATAAAGTCTTGAATCCGTGGGCACCAATAGTAGAGGTTGACTTAACAGAGACCCTATTGCCGTGTTGACTTCTGTGTAGAGTAACGATGGCAAGAGACAAGGCTCAGGAGAAGTTCCTGAGAGATGGTGTTTATAGAGTGCTGAGCCTCATAGCAAGTACTAAGAAACTCCCAGAGATGCACTGTTCTATTTTCACTCTCTAGCTCCATGGCTTACAGGTATCTGAGGCCCAGAGCCTCCTCTCCTGTCTCCAACCCTAGATTCCAGCAAATCCCACACATACATACATGCGATATAGTCTGTGGCATGTTTTTTAACTTACAAAGATCACAGAGAACTCAACGAAATCTTCAGTTTTGTGGGGAACCCACTTGAAAAAAAATGATTTCTAGCTCATTTACACCATGCTTGCAGTTAAGCACAGCTTCCATGGTAGCAAGAGGGGGAAAGTCTGTATTTTAACAGGTTTCATAGCCTGCCAAGAACTGCTATAAAACAATATTTTGATGAGTTATACAGTAAATGAATCAGAAACATATGAGCTTAATTTCCCTAAGAATACATGTGGGTTTAAAAATGAAAGGAAAGGAATGCTGGCCCAATTTGCTATGCCAAACCTAAAATGTTAGAAAAATATTTTAAGATATTAGGATGCACACATCCTAAATACAACTTAATTGCTCATCTTTCAGTGGCCTGCTACCACTGTACCTGTTGGTCTTCCCTAACCAGAAAAAGAAAACCTAAAAGTAAAAAAGAAAGACAGAGGCATGGAGGGAAGGAGGAAGGGAAGGAAAGAAGAAAGGGAGGGAGAGAGGGAGGGAGGAGGGGGGAAGGAGGGGACAGAGGGAAGAAGGGAGGAAGGGAGGAAGGAAGGAAGAAAGGAAAAACAAAACACAGGTCAAAAGATCAAATGTTCTAAGTCTTAGACTTGGCACTTTTGCTGGTTAGCAGGGAGAGTCCAGATCAGTGACTTAGCCTTCCTGGACCACAGCTCAGGATAATAGTCCCCTATTGCCAACCTTACAGGATTCTTAACCGTGCTATTAGAATGGGAATTCAAAAAACAGTGACTAGCCTTGAATGGTGAGGACCAGAACCAAAAGATGAGATGCCGCCTTCAGAGTGGGGTGGGCATTCAGATGAGCTCAGAACCATGTCTCAGGTAGCAGCAGACATGCAAAAGAGCAACGTGTAAGCACGTGACATGAAATCCCTGGCAAACGTTATTTAGGATGTCTACTATGAATTAGAGAACAATTCTGTCTCAGCAGCACCTCTGTCCCCTTGTTCCATGGCTTTCATCACACATGATGGAATAGCCTTCTCTATGGCCAAGTGCAGATGGTCTTTAAGGTGGTAATTAAGATTAAATAGGACAGCAGTTATGTCATCACTTGTCACCAGGTGTCTTTCCATTGTCAGCTATGTGACAAGTGTACCCCTTAAAAGTGCCCAGCAGAGCACAGCTCTTTCTCTTTTCTTTCCCCTCTTTTCTCTCTTGCCTCTTACTCATCGCTTTACCTATTCTTTCCTCTCTTGCCTCCTTTGCTCCTCTTCTTCATCTTTTCTCACTGTCTGACTGCCTGTCTGCTCTTCTCAAGTCCGCATTCCAACACAGCCTTTCATTCATTCACTCCCCCCCCTTCCTCCTCTCCAATAAACCTCTTGCACTTGCTCTGTTTGTTTCTTGACATACCTTGACAGAGCCCAACAAAAGGTACCCACTTTACCTTTTTTTTTAATTATTATAAACATAAGTGTGAAACGTTAATCCAATGTGATTGGTGTTCTTTTAAGAGGAGGAGGAGTCAACAGGGATATTAACAGATGAACTGAGCAAGTGATCAGAGGGAGATGGCACATATCTGAAATAGAGGTCACCACCCTTTATAAACTAGTCATGAAAGTGGCACACATAGAGCTTACACTGAATTCTAATGGCCACAGATGTCAACAAAGGCATATTTTGGATGAGAACAACAGTAGGGAATAAATACCAACATGTGGAAATCTTAGGGGCCATTTTGGAGGTTGATTTGTATATAACTTACTTGTTCTACATGAATCCCCTATCATATCCTTTATTCTCATTCTCAAATAAGAATCAGAACACATAATCCAAAAGCACATTCTTATTCGTAATTCTCTTATCATTGTTCTTGGTTGTGAACATTCAAGATTTCTCTCCACTCCACTCCTCTGCTCACCTCTCCACCTCCTCAACCTCTTCTTCTCCCTCCATATCAACTTTAAACTTTAGAACAGAGCAGCAATATATTCCTCAAACCAAAACCACCACTTCAAAAAATAATAATAAAATTAACTGTTTCCTTAACATGAAGCTTTATCTAACTACTATTACTTTGAAGACAAAGTATCCATGTGCTTTTATTTTTATCTATTTTGAAAATATGTGTTTTTGTTGTTTTCACATTTATCATTCTACAGTAAAAGGGTTTAAAATGGCATCAGTCTCCCAAACAAAATAAGAGATGCAAAAGGCAAGTCATGTTCCATATGAACCCCTTGAATAAAACTCACTAGTTATTTCACACTATGGTTCCTGGTTATATTTTGTTGACCAGACAGCCGCCATATCCCCTACTGACTACTGCTTGAACATCCGTGCTCTGAAGAAAATCTATGCCATCAGTGTCCACCTCAGAGAATCCAAATTAAGGTAAACATTGTGGGAAATCCTGGTTGTCAACCAAGATAGATCAATGCTAGACATTATAGAATCTCCTTGAAAGGACTGCTTTGAGGAACTTATGAGAAAATCTTGAAGTAGATGAGTAAATAAACGTGATGCAGAAGTCATAACCTTTTTGTACTTGAATGTTCAATGCAGCTCTAAGATCCTTGGAGCCCACATGTATTATCCCTGACTTGCTGGCATGACTCTCTCACTAGGTAGACATGACCTACAGCTCTTCCTTTGTAACTCTCTTGCAGATCTCAGTCCCATCCACAGATACAGAAGCAATATAAAACCACATCTAACATTAACCAGCTGCCAATTTTTAAGGTTAAATTCCCATAATAAAGACCATGTTCTCTATCATTTTTAATAGTTCTGCTTCCTGGAGAAACACTGTTTTTATAAAAATGCCCTCTACCTTGCAGCTGAAGGTACTGACTATGACTAATGACTTCCTGATGTTGATGCACATAGAAAATTTCTTTCTAAAGGCAGAAAACTGTCTTTCGATAAGCAGTCAGGATGGAGAGCAGCAAACAGCAGGCATCCTGGAGTGGGCCACTGTTTAATCTCCCACATCTCCATGCTTAGTCTCCTGACAGAAGAAGCTATATCTCAAAAGGGTAACATGAATTTTGCTATATGACAAAGTCAAGAAGTTACCCAGTTATAAAGCAGGGGATGTTTTCTCTGCGTCTCTCAATAATGATGGTGGTTACTGGGGAAGATGAGATACGAAATTTTCCATGTTATCTTTTTTAATGGATTCTTGTGAAATGCTGTGTATTTATGTTTTAATGAATATCAGTAACTATAAGCCTCCACTGAACTCTCAAGTTCTGTACCCGGTAGAAGGGCTCCCAATGCCAGACTCAAACTATTAATGCACCTACTGGAATCTCAGCACACAATGCTAAGTCAGAAGCACCAGTATCTGAGGTCAAATTGTCAGTGAGATGTCGTAGCAGGAAGTGTATGCTGATCTGTTTAATGCCAGACTTAGTTCTGCTCCCAGCCGACATTGTTCTGAAAACAGACCAATTGTAATTGTCTGTGATCATTCAAATCTTGACTATGCCTCCTCTTAGAAGCTTAAGTAATCTCACAGATCTTTAAGCCACCATCGAAAATTGATTGAGGAAAAAGCAACACTGACAGATGACAGAGATCATAGCCCAGAATAGGTCCTTAATAAGTACTTCTTGACTAAATAGATGGATGAATTGGGGTGGGGGCAGGGAGTGGAGGCTAAACTAAGCATGATAAGCAGTTTGGTCAACACACTAGTGAAATAAAAGCACATAAAATATCTTCTGGAAGGCATTATCCATCGTAAGACCTAACGCTGTGTGTCTTGGCTCACTGCTAAGTGGTCCTTTATCTGTTTGATCTCCCTAAAAAAAATTCACATTTTCTCATTTGACTATTTTTGAGGAGTTTTTCCTGGGTAAATATATATATATATATATTTCCAACATTGCCAAATTAGTAAGTTTATTATTTAGGTAGTTTAAATATTTTTGAGATAATTCCATTTCTCCCTTTCTTTTCTTCCCTAACATTTCTACATGCTCCCTTCTTGCTCTTTCAAATTTATAGCCTCTCCTTTTCATTAACTGTTATTACATGCATATATGTATTAATAGATAGCATATATATTCCTAAATAAACCTGTTCAGTCTATATAATATTACTTGTATGTGTTTTCAGGACTTATCATTTGATATTAATTAGCAATTGATGTACTATTTACTACATATGTAAAAATTATTAATTTTAAAGATATTTTGTCACGGTCAAGATTCTATCTGGAAAGACATAGTTATATAAAGTACGTAGAAAAATTTAGCTTTAATGCCTCTTCTCAGCTTATTAAAATTAAGACATACCATGAAAATGCATAAAATTTAGATTCTTTTTTATTTCATTATCATTTATCAGTAATAACCACAATACAAATAGGCATAAAATATTTCATCTTCATCAACCTAAAAAATTATGATAGAATGTAGTTGTAAGTCAATAAATAGGCCCGGAAGCTTTATCTCCTTAATATAAATATAACCCGATTTTCAGAAGGAATTTAAAGCTCTGACATGAGAAAACAAATTAAAATCCTTCACCTTTCCATTCTCCTAAGTGAAAAAATGTCCACATCCTGAGGGTGAGGGATGAGCTGGGGTCGGGGCGGGAACCAGCACTGGGAGTTATCTGTGAGGACCATGCTTAAAATCCAGGACCTTTTTGACCTGTTCGGTGGTAAGTTTACATTGAAACTGTTATAAATTATTACAGAGGTGAAGCCAAGCCAAACAGTCTAACATAAATATATCTGCAGACACACTGGCTACTATATATTCTAAACACTGTCGGTAAATGAATAAACAGAGCTTTCTAAATCATTTAAGAAAATATAGTTATTTGTACAATCAATATTTTTTTTATTTTTAAGCTTCAGACTCCATAAGAGAGACGAGAAGGGAGAGAGAGTGATTTTACATCTAGCTTTTGGGAAATCTGTAAATCTCTTACATTCCCAACTTATCCCTTTCCTGTGATGATGCCCAGAACTTCAGAGTCACTAAGTGATGTGTGAAGACTCTCTTACTCTCTTTGTGGATACCTAACTAATTTCTACCTGCTGAAATGGTTCACTGTTTCATCCATGTCCACAGACTGACTGCAACTGTGTACAGGGACAAAAGAACATATTACAACAGTGTGATTCCCCCAGGCTTATTGGGAAAGCAGCAAGACTTCTGGCTTGTTCTTATGGGTTAGTCTCAGCCAACCTGAGCAGACCAAATCTTGTGGTCTGCTTTTATTTGCCTAGCCATATAATTCAGGGATTTAAGTCTGAACATTGTTGACCAAAACATTAATTGTGGCAAAATCGTTTGTGTCTGTAGCAAAAGAGTAATACCAGAATAACCCACATATAGTGACCGTGAATTAGTTAAAGAGAGGGCAGAAGCATGGGGCTGTGTTTTGTTGCCAGGGAAAGCTCCTAACCTCTGAGGATGGAGTCACTGGGAGGTCTGGTGTTGAGGAAGGCTTCAAAGGCAGAGGAGGTTGTTCACGGGATTCGGAGCTGGGGTGGGTGGGTACAAGTTCAAGCTGCAATGATGGGAAGTCAGAGTATTTCTGGCTTATATTTCTCACCTCCACGTGCTTCATTATTAATCAATGTAGCTGTCTTTCTGTGTCATCTGATTTCCCTTATCTTTTAAACAGAGCCAAATCATGGTCTTCTGCAGCTCACTTTTCCTGAGTGATTTGCTTTCGATTTTCCTTCCAACCATAGGGAGTGCATGAGACTAGCACAGCCAACAAATATTTTGTGCAGGGGACCAAAACAGACCTAAAAATGTCCAAAGTGTCACGAAATATAGGTGGTTTCCAAAGAAGACATGAACGGAGGTTCCCCCAAGAACAACACAGCAGAGTATGCTCTGTGTACTGGTACAAGATCTTTTTCTTTCTCTCTTTCAAATTACCATGGATATCCATCTTGAAACTTATCTGGAGACAAAAGATCCTGCCATCCCAAAGCCACTGTTCCATACTGCCAAAACTGGCATTGGGTTATTCGTGTACTGATTTCAGATGCTCTGAGCCAGAAAGGCTGTTTCTTCTTCTAAACAGCAACCACATACTGGGGCTGTCACCAGTGTGAGATCTTGTTGTGGACAACTGTGAGGACAGCTGCTGATCTCGGAGGGGGAAACTAGACCTCCAGATCCTTAATGTCTCTCTCACCTATGTCTCTTCAGGACAACACATGTATTAGTTACCCCGGGCTAATGGGACAGAACACCGTAAATTGCGACAAAGAACAGCAGGTGTTTATGCTCACCCAGTTCTGGGGGATGGGGGCATGCATCCAAAACCCATTGCAGCTGGGTTGTTTGGTTCCCACAGCGGGCCCTGAGGGAGAATTCATTCAATATTGCATTATACCCTCTGACGATGCTTGGTGATCATTGTTCTTCTTGCCCAACAGGGAAAAAGGCCTCATCTCTTCCTTCTTTCACATGGCCCACTTCCTTGGGTGGCTCCCTTCACCTATCGACACCCCACAGGTCGATACAGATCAACTCTAATCTATGATGGATTTCCTTAACTTACTACCTTTGCGATGACTTTTTTCCTGAAATAAATTCATATTCTTAGGAAATGGGGGCCAGGATTGCAGCCTACCATCTGGGGATAAAAATCCAGCTTCTACCATTAATCATTTCCCAATATGCTTCTTCCACACTATAAAGATTCTCCAACTTCGCCTTCTAGACACATTTTCAAATAGCTTTTCCTGGTGTGTGCAACCCTGGTTGTTAGGGTCTTTCTGGGTATTGGATGAATTAATTATCTTAATGCTAAATATTATTTTAATTTTTTAGGTTTTCATGACGGCATGGTGATTATTAATGAGGGCAACCCTTTTGTTATTAGAAGAAGGTACATTTCTTCATTTCATTTGCAAGAATTTCTGATTGTCATAGTGTTAGAAAGCAAATCTGCCAAGTGTTCAGAAATTAAATTAACCCTTACTTTTTCCACGCTGCTCTCTTAGTGGTCTGGATTATATCTATGGTAAATTTATGAAGTATCATAAGTGCTAATAAACTCTTCATCTAAACTTTCAAACTGTGACCAGGTATGGAGGCACTCATGCCTGTAGACTCCAAGCTCTAGGCCAAACTGATCTACAGATTGAGTTTCAGCCCAGTCAGGGGTACATAGTGAGGTACTTTCTCAAAAATAAAAGCAAACCATTCCAAATGCTACCTACCTAAAGACAAAGTGAGAAGTAAGACTACTGTACAGACCAATTCTTATATGTTGGATAGATCGTTATCTTGAAATGGGGGGTTAAAGTCCTGCCTTTTGCATCTACAGCTACATTACACCTCTCTAAATATCCTGAATAACATAAAGTGAAATTTCAGATAATGACCTGCCCAGATCAACAGAAGAGACCATGTCAGAGGATGCAGAGAAAATTGCACTAGGAGGTCATCTGTGAAAGCACAATAAATAAAGACTAGATTGATATCGAAATGTTTTGGTCTATTCTGTGTTAGGCAGTATAGCAGTTTCTGAGTAGTGCCACAGGGCCAGTGAGTCAGTTACAGTGCCATAAAGGACATTCAAAGTTTGGGGGAGGATTTGCAGGGGGGGTCAGGGCAAACTATGTATCTGAGGCTGGCCTAGAACTTGCTATAGACCCCAGGCTGACCTCAAACTCTAGATCCTGCTGCCTTAGCCTCCTGAGTGCCTGGTGTTGGGATTGTAAGTGAGTGTTACCAGAGCTAGCTGAAAATGGAATATTTAAGGTGAAGGCACAGTGAGTTCTTTTACTTATTAGTTTTCAAGTTAAGCACCATAAAACTATCTTATTAGAGAAACTCCATATTGCATTGGCTGATGGAGGGCACTCAAGAGCCAAGAACTGCAGGCAGCCTAGCAAGCTGACCCTGATCAGCTTGCAGAGCGACAAGTCAGAAGTCAGGGGGAATAATAGCCCTGTCACCGCTCCGCCACACTACGCTGGACAAGTCAGAGACGCAACTGAAGCTATGTCCAAATTGCAGACCTGAACGCTAGGCATTTTCAACATTATCATTTCTAAGACTATTTTCTTTTCATTTTCAAATGCTTTCAGTGCTTTGTAGATTGCCAATACAAAAGCAAATATACTTTTAATTTTTTTTGAAATTAAAATATAATTACATAGGTTTTCCCTTCCCTTTTGTTCTGCCTACTTTTCATATGAACTCCCTTTTGCTCTCAAATTCATGGCCACTGTTTCTTCAATTGTTGATTTGCTGCTACTTACACAAACATACATATATACACACACAGGTGTGTGTGTGTGTACATACATATCTATGTGTGTATGTCTGAATATATAGGTACAATATGCTCAGTCCATATAATACTACTTCTATGTATATAATGTCAGGATGTTTGTTCTCTTGGTAGTAGATAACCAATTAGAAAGCCCCTCTATTTTCCTGCTCTCGGTATTCCTTAGCTTCAGATAGTTTCTTACTTTAAAACTTAATCTTAAAAAGGTTAACAAACTTTGAATTATCACACTATATATACACACACACACACGTGTGTGTGTTGTGTGTGTATACACATACATTCGTACATCTTTGGGTTGTCAATAGTTCTTTAAACCAATAAGAATCTTCAGATCATAATTTGATAGAGATCGAAAACCTTAGATTAGTCTTACTTACTCCTCCCGTTGCTCTTCAAATCCAGCTTGCTTGCTTGAATCAAACTTTGAGTTTTATATCCTTTATTTCATCAAGTACTTGAACATCAAGTACTTGAGAGGATCACTTTCTTAACATCTCAAATTCTTGATTAGAGGATAAGAGACAAAGGTGGGGAAGAGTGGGCTGCCTGCCTTTCCTGCTCTAATCCTCACCTACTGTCCAGATACTAAAGGATTAATGCCTGGAGATGGAGGGAGCTCCCAAGACCCAGAACCTGCACAGAAGCAAACATCTGTTGTCACCCATTGATGCCGTGCTTCACTTGTTGTCTTAGTTAATACCCTGACACACATCATTGTGAGAAATGTCATTACCATTAATTATTATGAACAAATTATTCAATATTTGTAGAGCACCAACACAACTCGCAGTACCTAAATTTGCTCAGAGAGTGTTAGATAATTTCTGAGATAAGGATTTCCTTCCCATGCTCCTTGACCAGCCTTCTGTGCCCAGGCATTCTGTTACCTTGTCTTTTCACAATGCTGGGGCATTAGCTGAAGATTAGGCAATATGAGCTGAAAACAATTGCAGTGTGTTCCAAAGCCATGTTTTGCTTTGGGATGTAGCCCAACACCTTTCAAAAGAGCCCAAATCAAGAGTTCAGCCTATAGGCATGTCTTCTAAGTACTGGCTTTTGTTGCTCTTTGCCAGCTGCAGAAGGAAAAAGAGCAAACTTGCAAAACTACCCCCAGGGGACCTCTTGGTATTTGAGCCTGGCTCAAGGCAGAGCATATGAAAAGCCTGTGTGAAACCCTGTGTTTGGTAAGAGAGTTCTGGATAGCACAGACTGCTGGAATACTCTATAAAGCCAAGAAGCTTCTAGAAGGCTGGTCACACAGTCGTAATGCAACTCAAGAGCAGCAAAATGAGGAATCTGATTTATTAGTAATACAGGTTCCCTTGTGAGCAAATATTGGATGCAGAGAACATCCCAAGAAGGGCAATTCAGATCCCAGTCCTTCCTATTTTACTTAAGATGTAGGTGTATTTACACAAAGGTTTGGGCAGCATTAAACCACAGCCAGTCTGAAGGTCCAGGGAGCTAAGAAGTAATCCCTCTTGCTCCACTTGAAAGAAACCTTTGGGGCCAACCATCAGCCAAGGGAGTTTCCGGTTCATTTGGAATCTGGGTCTTCAACACAGTGTGGCATTTTTCTTTTTTTCCTCCCTCCCGCCTCTACCTCTTCAACCAAGAAACAAGCTTACCCATTAAGTATTTTTCCACATTTCTCCACAAATGCAGAAGCCTGCTTCTGCTGGCTTGTAAAGGAAGCCTTGCAGGATGCCTTGCAGTCCAAAAGCTCTCTTACCTGCCTACCTACTCCATCTTCGCTAGAACCTTGAATGTGAGCTCGGGAGAGGGAGAGGTGTTAGTTGTTATAGTAGCCAGTCGCGTAGTTGTTAATAGCAACCGGACTGGATTTAAAGGAACTGAAAAGAACCCACTGAATGTGTAACCTTATGCCAATTAAGATTTCGGTTAATTTAGAGAGGAGGGATTTGCTTTTAAACAGTGGCTCAGAGAGGAGAAAAGTCTATTAATCCCAGATACGACAGAGTCCAGAAGTTAGCACACGGAAGCTCGAAAGGCAACTGCTTGAAAACAAAGGAATTAGATGTTTTAATGAAATTACTCCCAACATGCAAGTAACATCTCTTCACCGTTTTTGCGGTGGCTCACTGGATCTCAACCTTTCTGTACACATTCCCACCATAAGCAAAGACACAATGGAAAAGGCTACAAAATTTGCAGAGCAGCTGGCCTCTACCCATGGCCATGACAGCATCCACCTTTCTTACAGTCGGCTCCTTAGAACTTGGTCGTGTGATCACAGCTAACTTCAAGAAAGCTGAGTCTAGCATCAGATTATGTGACCAGTTTAAGAGTTTAAGTTCTGTAAGTGCGTAATAATGGAAACATCAAACAGATTCTTTTATAACTTGGAGCAAGATTGAGGACCTCCAAAAGCCCAATTTCTTGTTCTGTGAGATGTGTATACCCTGACTTCCCAAGTTGGTCATTCACCAAACCAGAAGTTTGTCAGAGTAACCACTCAGCATGGGTGAAGCCTGGGTATATGTGAGGTTCATAACACAACACAGCTGTTCAACCAGAGCCCAGGCAGCAGTGTGTGAGTCTGAATGCTAAACTAGAAAATCATGAAGGAGGAGATAAAAGCTTATACTCCAGAGGTTACAAAACAAATCAAACAAATTCATGGGAGGCATTGGAAAGGAGAAAGATGGCCCTTCATGACTTTCTAGAGCTCTAGTTGATGAGAAATCAACTAGAATTCATAGTTGATTTCTAGAGGTGTGTTCTGGAAGAATCTATCCATTCTTAAGTACAGGATGAATCTAGGCAGTAGCAAGCCTAGCTCGAAATATTTGTGAAAATCTTCCTTGACCTACATAGCACTACTAAAATACAATAGTTATGTAAAAGTAATAAAATGATAACGTAAAGTAGGGTAAGGTTGTGAGAGGCAGGGCAGAGCTGGAGGGAAAACTGCCTGAGATCTTTGCGCTGCCATCTGTTGAGTGTGGGGTATTTATTGGCCAAGTCCCTTATTCTATTTGTGTTGTAGTTTTCCCATGTGCAAAGAAAGAATGATGCTCCCTGTCTGGCTGCCATAAAAATGAATGAGGTAATACCAGTGGCAGGTTTGGAATATTGCTCAGTGTGCACCAAGTGCTTCCTATGTATGACCTGCTCTTATTGTAAAGGGCATCGCTGTTGTCACGAGAAAGATGCTTACATATGGTTTTCACTCTACCCTCTAGGGATGCTATTTTGGAGCAACTACTACATGCTCTATTAGTTTTATTTCTTATCACTGTGGGAATGTACATGACAGATAAAAAATTGAGAAGAAAGGGTTGACTTTTACTCACAGTTTGAAAGAAAAGCCTATTGTGGCAAAGACGGTATAGTGGCAGAAGCCTGAGGCAGCTCGTCATACTGCATCTGCAGGCACAGAGTGGAAAGAGATGAAGACTGGTACTCAGCTAGCTTTCTCTTTCTTATGCTTTCTGAAACACTAGCCTGCAGGATAGTGTTAACCTGCATCCAGATGAGGTCTCTCTGCTGTAATTAACCTCATCTAGAAAACCCATCACAGACATGCTCAGAAGTTCATCTTCCCAATGTGTCCAGATGCTATCAGCTTGACAATATTAACCATTATACTGCTCTTCAAAAGCCAAGGACTTGGATGTCACTGTTCATTTTTAATAACCTGCAATTGCAAGTTGCTGTTGCCATTAGAAGAGACTGGGAAATCATCCTCTTGACAAAGTAAGAAATATATTAATCAGTTTTCTCTAATCACTTCTTTATTGTCATTATTACTGTATATGTGCAAATGCACACATACATGTACCGGCACACATCATGACATTTGTGAGGAGGTCAGAGAACAACTCTGAAGAGTTAGTTCTCTCCCTCCACCATGAGTTCTAGAGGTTGAGCTCTAGTTCCTGGCTTCTGAGAATAAGTCCCTTTACCTGCTGGGCCATCCCACCTTCCCCATTTCTCTGTTCTTTCAACCTAATGTGTTATGGGTTGTTTGTTTATTTTACCCTTCTAGTTGAAAGAAGAATTCTGTGCTAAGTAAATTTGGTACATCAGATGTTGCCCACAGGATACAGCCTTGGCTTTTTAGCACAACATTCAGAGCCTCTGTTATGTGGAAACTGCTTGTATCTCCCCCTATTCTGCACCCTCTCCTCTCTCATGAGAATACTCCTTTCTATTACTGAATTCTTCTCTGCTTTTGGGATGAGGTCTTCCTCTCTACAGAACCACTTTTCTCTGAACTATTCATCTATTCTGATTCTAATAATCCAATTTCGTCTGCTCAAACTTCATTAAAGTACACATTAGAATGGCAAAAGTATATGATATCAAGGGGAGGTGCAGTAATATAAAAGCTTAGTTGCAACTCCTTCCAGCTATGTATTAGAGAATAAAATTAAGATGCTTCATTCAGGATAGGATTTGCATTTCCTCTTTTTCTTGAAAGTTCAAGCTCCCCCAGATTTCCTACTGAACTCCCAAACTTCAAACATGTATTGGCTCTGTGCTAAACTTAAACAAAAAGTAGAGAATGCCTGAAATAGCAGTTCATATCAACTGCATCTTTAATTTTGGCAATAGCTCTTGAGCCCATATATCCCTCAAGCTAATTTTCATTTGGAACCAGAGTAATTTGAAGGCATTCTAAACAACTGTAACCAAACACCTTCTCTATAAGCTAGCTCCTCATATGGCCTTTGTTCCAATTCTTTTGAAAGCATGAGTTCATTTACATGAAGTCTCTTGGGACTGAACCACATACATGTGAACATCACTCTTAGTCCTAGTTTGTAAGACATTTGCTACTACAACCACATGTGCCTCGTGTCCATGTTGGGAAAACAGAAAGGTCAGGCTCAGTGTGTTCACATTACCTGTCCTGGAAGTGAAGTAAATGACTGAATTCAGTTTCCTTGGCCCTTTAGACTAAGTAAAACTCTGTGAACTACTGAAAAACAATTTACAAGGTCTCACAGTATCTTAACAGAGCTATGAAAAGGCTCATAAAAATGCACTTGCATTTTAGTTCAGAGAATGTTTGTGCCAGGTAGACCTAGAAAAGAGCTCTAAATAAAATGTGAGCTTCATTGTACAGAAAGAATACAGAGATGGAGTTAGACTGGAAGATAAACTCTAGTCCTGCAACAAATTTCATCAGCTACACAATAGAAATAGTAAAAATATTCAAAATCTGGAAGAGTCACCATCATTGAAAGATATTCTCTATGTCTTAGAACCCAGAACCTTACCAGATGACTGAAGATATGAAGAACTTTGATAAAGAAAGGGAGCCAGCACTGTGACACAAAGTCAATTTAACTAAGGCCTAGTAAGACTTTTTCTTGTGAATATGAGCCCCTTAAACTGGAAGCCCGTGGTTCTGGTTTGATAGTTCCAGAGCTAATCATTTTTTTTTTTAGAAACCAACAAAAAAGTACAGAGTACAAGGGTACACAACAGAATGCAATTGTAGCTCGAAATCCCAATTGCATTGGGAAGTGGGACTTGCATTAAAAGTGTCTGTATTGATGATGCCTTCAAATGCTTAGTTAATTATGGGAAAGTACTAAAAGAAAGCTAAAAACTCTAAATAAAATGGAAGTGTGTGTGTGTGAATTAAGATGTAGTTATAAGGAGTAGACACAGAGAGACATGTTTGCAAAGTGTGTGTGTGTGTGTGTGCGTGTGTGTGTGTGTGAATTAAGATATAGTTATAAGGAGTAGATACAGAGAGACATGTTTGCAAAGTGTGTGTGTGTGTGTGTTAGGAAGTAGTTATAAAAAAAGAGTAGAAACTGGGAGACGTGGTAGCTGAAAAAAAACGGACAGGATAGTAGAAAATCAGGGGCAGTTATAGTTGTGGCCAAGAGGAAGGCTCAGCTGATTAAAGGCAAGCATGGAGACCTAAGTTTCATTCCCAGAACACACATTAAAGAACATGATTGTGGGCAGGAGTTGGGGGGTGGAGGCTATATGCTTATAGTTTCAGTGCTGGGGAGTTAGAGACAGAAGGATTCCTGGGAATTGCTGACCAGTCAGGCAGCCTAGAACTAACTATCAGTGAGCCCTAGGTTTTAAGGAGAAGATGATGGTTCCTAAGTAATGACATGAGAAGGCTGACCTCTGTCCTCCATCTGTACTTAAACACACGTTAGCATATAAACACATATGCATGCACACACTAGTATATACACCCGGACAAACACAAATAAGTTCTAGTAATTAAGGTCAGTTGCTTTCACTGACCTAATACAGAATTACTTTAAGACTTCTGAGAAAGGGTTCATGCCAGGTCTCCCTTATAAACAGTGGTTATGAAAAGAGGTCAATGACAGAGACAGAGAAAAAGCCGTGAGCCTTAAAGGAGAGAAGATGACAAAAAGTAGGTAAAGGTGACCCTCAAAATGAAAGGCTGACACCTCTGCCACAAGATGAAACAATCAAGGAAATGATAGGAAGAATGCTGGTTTTTGTTGTTGTTGTTGTTGTTGTTGTTTTTCAAGGGATAGAAACATGCTGAGTTAACACTTTACAGATTATAAGAGGTAGAAGCAGGAGTAACATTTAAATGAAGAAACTGTCTCCTAGTAATAAAACTAGTGAAATCTTCAGGAGAAATGAAATTATTCTGCCATCATATTCCTTAGAAAGTTAATTCTTTATAGTTTTACTTTGCTATTATTTGGGTTTTGGGTTTTGTTGTTGCTGTTGTTTTCTTGTTTTGAATAAGTCTCATGTGTCCCAGACTGGTCTCCAACTTGCACTGTACCCAAGAATGACATTGAACTCCAAATTCTCCTGCATCTATATTCTAAATACTGGGATTACAGGTGTATACTACCATATCCTGTTTTATGAAATGCTGGGGATCAAACTCGTGACCTTGTACATGTAGAGTGAGCACTCCCCAGTTCTTAAATGAGTAGAAAGACAAAACTATAGGATGTATTATTATTATAGATGTAAAGTGCCCACCCAAAAGCTGAATACTGAAGGGTTGGCCACTTGATACAAGCGGCATTCAGTGGTGTAGATTTGGAGAGCTGATGCTGACCATGAAGGCTCTGATCATCAACAGGTTAACTGACTGACTCATTTGACTGACTCATTTGATAGCATCATGGTTGAGGGGTGGAAATCCAGCACGTAGACCTGGAGGGAATAAATAGGTCACTGTGCCACTGTGCTCTCTCTCTCTCTCTCTCTCTCTCTCTCTCTCTCTCTCTCTCTCTCTCTCTCTCTCTCCCTTCCTCCCTCCCTCTTTCTAAGCTTCCACAAGGTAAGAAATGTCATTCCTCCATAGCCTATCACCAGAAGGCTCTGCCTCACCTTGGGGGCGGGATGCAGAACAAAGGGGTTATAACTATGGACAAAGATCTCTGAAACTTGAAACCTAAACACATCTTTTCTTCTCAAAAATTGTTTTTTTTTTCTAGGTAATTAGCACAATGGTGATGTCTGACTGATAGGAAAGACACCATCTTCCAGAAGATCGTCTAAGCATTTATAGCATGGGGATGACTTCAATACTTTATGAATGATCAGCTTGAATCTTGTACGTGACTCCAGGGAGTGCTGTCACATTGCCTATGCCATTGCTGCTATTTTCTTAGCTGCATTAGTCTGCCTCACCTCAGCGGGCATGCTTCCTTTGTCCTCATGATTATTAATTCCATTGTCTGTGACTCCATTTTATAATGTAGGTGAGACTCTAGCATTCAGGACTGCCTCCAGATTTAAATAATCTCTTGAGACTGTTCCACTCTGTTAGTTTGAACTATTTCTTTTTGGTCTCTCTAATTTTCTTCACCACGCGCTGACTTTGTAGTCTAACCTTCAGAGAATAATCTTGTTTTTCTTGTTCTTTGAAGACATCTTGATTTAGCCTTGAGTGTGGAAAACTAGTGTAACAAACTTGGCACTTGGTTGAGTTCAATAAATGCTAATCCCCTGTGTTCCCTGGGGGCATAAAAGACTATTTCAATCTATTCCTGAGCAAGTATTTAATAAGTGCTGGCTGAGAGTTGTGAGTTCACAACAGAGGCTGCTATGTGAAATGCACTGGCAATGTGAGTGAAGAGCTCGTGTGCTTTTCTGTGCAGTGTTAATCATGTGGACTATGACTTAGTTTCACTGGTATTGTTGACATGGGTAAGGAGGATGTTGACCACAGCTGCACACACCTGAACAGATGTTTTGATACCAGAATAGTCTGGCTTTTAATATGAGTTAGTGTGAGCCCACGGAAATAAAGAATTGTTAAACCTACTCAGGACACTAATATATTTCTATTATACATTCTTCTTTACATATATTCTTGCTTTACTAGGTTATAAAATTTTGTATAAAAAGAACTGTGTCAAATTATTCCTTTATTGCTAGTGGCTAGGGGTGCCTGTGACTCTGTGGCATTCTATATATATTTATCAGCTCTAGACTGGCTATATCATTAATCACTCTATGCAGAATTTCCTTGCTAGTAAAACAATTGCATTGCTTATCAAATAGTCAACTCATTTCCTGTATTAGTCTCCAGAAGGATAACAAATGTTCTTCTTCCAAAGTCTGTCTTAGTTATTTTTCTATTGCTGAGGAGAGACACCACAACCAGTGCAACTCTCACTGGGGACTTGTTTATAGTTTATTATTCTCATGGCAGGGAAAGCAGGCACACGTGGTACTGGATCAATAGTCAAGGACTACAGACTGATCTGAATGCAGCAGGCAAAGAGAGACTTGGCCTGTAATGGACATTTGTAACCTCAACTGAGGAATGGCCTTGATCAGGTTTACCTGTGATCATGTCTGTGAGGCATTTCCTTAATTTCTAATGGATTTAAAAGGCCATAGACTTCACTATCCCTGAGCAGATGGCCGTGAAAAGTGCAAGCCCTGTATCTCGACAGAGCACCACAATAGAGACAACCCTGTTAGTGCAGATGTGGGTGAGCCATCCCCCCAAAGATGTGAGCATGGGAGAGCCGCCCTTACTCTTCATCTGTCTTGTGGAGGCATAGGCATGGGAAAGAAGTCCCCCGAACCCATCAATGTCTGGAGCATGTGAGAGAGCTGGGCTTCTGGCCATAAGACTGGGAGAACAGGCCCTGCACCCAACCAGGGAGGCACCACAGACTCAACCCTTTTAACAGAGGTGTGGGTGAGCCAGTCCTAAAACTGTGAGCATTACACAGATGTCCCATTACCCATCTCCTTTGTGGCAGTGTGGGCAGAGAAGTGTTGCACACCCACCCACCCCCAGCTCATCAAAACCTGAGGCAGATGGGAGAGCTGGATCGTGGTCCTAAGTGTGGGAGAGCTAGCTCTGACCCCCTCCAGCTTCAATACTCAAGAGCAGGCCCTGTACCTCACCAGGGCAGCACGATTGACCCAACACTGTTAGTGCCACTACAGGAGAGCCAGAGCTGAAACTAATGGGAGAGCTGGCCCCATTACCAATCTGTCTTATGGCAGCAATACAGGTAAGGAGTAACCTTCTTCCCATGCCCTGCCTATCAATGCTGGAGACAGGTGGAAGAAATAGCCCTACAGTCATAGAGCGGAGGAGCCTTCCCCGACTCCAATCAGCTGCAACTCTTGAGAGAGCAGGCCCTGTACCCGGGCAGTGTAGCAAATAGAGTCAACAGTGCTAACATAGGTGTAGGTGAGCCAGCCCCAAAATTGTGACAGTGGGAAAACTGTCCCCATTTCCCATCTGCTGGACCAACCCTACAATTTCCGAGGTGGTGACTAGGGTAAATAGGTTAGTACAAGGGAAATACGAAAGTGATAAAGAAAGGGGTTTGGGATTTAAACTTAATCAGCTGCAGAAGAAAGCTGATCATATTCATCTGAGCCCCCAAATTAGATGAAAACAAAATCTTATACATATATTACACTGTTGTGATCTGGTAATATTCTTGAAAATATTCATCATAGAAGGAAGACATGCTGCATTGTCATTGTTTGGGCTTCCATTTTTTTTATTTGATCAAACAAGCCCTAAAATGTTGGGGGCATGTCTGGTATATATACTCTATGAGATATTTGATGAATGATTGAATTACAACAGCCTTCATGTTTTGAATGATGCATTGGAAGCCCCTCAGGGCAGAGCATTTAGGTGGGCAACCCAAAGAAAACTAAAGCTTTCTTTAGTATAGTAAAGCTTAGAGATGGTTCAAAAAGTGTTCATGAGCCATTAATGCTTTTTGACGTTCTAATTTCACAGTTAAGGACACAGGTCAACATGAAACAAACTAGAAAAGGTGAGTGGAGGCCAAGTGAAGAAATGATTGCTATATTAGGTTAAGCAATTTGATATTTTTCTTGTATACAAAAAAGTATCAGACTCTATTGAAAGAAGACATATAGACACCCCAAAAATGCAATAGGTTGCTTCTAAGTGTAGAAAATAATAGAAATTATAAAAATTTTTCTACAATGAAAAATGACTAATGTGACTGGCATAGTTCTCTCTCAAAGTACAGCTTTTATCTAAAGAGAGATTCTCCAGACAACCTCCATTCTTGATTCATGGCAGAACACACAAAGGAGATGAACTGATGTGCACTGATGATTCCCCCAACAATGAATTACAAAGAAATACCTCAACTTGTATCACCAATAGACTCTCTCTTGTTTGGTCCTTTTCCCCAGTATAGCATGAGTAGATGGAAAAGAAGCAGGCAGAAATAGACTTAGACAGCACAGGAGTAAATGATTCATACTTTCAAGTAATATTGGAAAGCAAAAATTTAATTGCTAAAGATATAAAAGTTTCAGTCTCCAAGCAAGGTATATTTACATAGTGACTATTCAAGTATCTTTAAGTTACTGTTTAATAAGCTACTCTCCTCTCTTATTAAGGAAAATCCATACATGGTATGATATTGCACTGTGGTTTATTATTTTTTCTGAGACATAGACATGACACCATAACATTAAGAAGTCATGTCTTTAGCCATATTCAAATAAATAAAATACACTAAAAGCCACAATCTGTGAAAGATCGCAGGGTTTCCACACAAACATGAAAACGTAGATGCAGACATATGATTTGCTCAGTTCCCTTCACAAGCCCTTTACAGCCTGCTTCATGTGGGAAACAAAGAGCTTTTGTGATGCACATGTTGAGCATCACAAATGCAGAACCCAGCCAAAGAAAATATACAGATACTAGTAGAATAAACCTAGGATGAAAAGCACAGGGGTACCATCGATACATGTCTAATTCGCCATTGGTCCCATCTGGTAAGAATCACATCATCAAAATGAGAGCAGGAATAGACCTTCTAGGTCATCCCATCCATCCTCTTGCCAACACAACAATCATCTTTTTGAGGACCAAATCCAGTCCTATGTCTCAAGAGACAACAATTCCACAAATTCTGTGGGCAAGATATTTACCATATTTAAAAAGGCAAATGTAGTTATAGGAAAGATTTCAATCAGTGAAAAACATGTTCAACCTTTTAAAACCCCCAGGAGTGAGTGGGCTTTTGCCAGTTGAAATCCTCTCAATAATAAATGAGCTTGGGGCACTACAAGAGACACTGCTGATGTGCAAAAAAAAAAAAAACAGCCATGCATGAATAATAGAAAAAGTAGCCTCAAACCTATGTCAGCTTCTAGAACATCCCAGTAAAATTCAGTATCAGTGTTTAAACACTCTGACCTACAGAAGATACTTGTTATTAGTCGAGACTTTCTACAAGAACCAAACCAACAGAATGGAGGAGGAGGAAGGGGAGAATAGGGAGAGGGAAGAAAAAGGGGGCTCTTGAGAAAAATCATCTTCTCATGATGGATCATGCTCATTTTATCTGAGTTGCTGCCAGAAAGCAATGCCCATATCTGAGGTGCTTCTTCCCACATTAATTGCAGCAACCATGACAATTCCTCGGCTGTCGATTCCAACTCAGGTGATTCTAATTTGTAGCAAATTATCACTATAACCTAACATCACAGCATAAGAATGAGCTGGGAAAAGAAACTGAGCTGAAAGTCAACCTGCAGAGGCTCACGAGCAAAGGGTGCTTGCTTCTTCTCCTTTAAGAAATGATATGAGCTAGGAAGATGATTGTCTGTTAAGAGAAGTCCTATGTAGAGAAGCAAAAAAACAGAATCCAAATGGAGGTCACAGTTTCCTGGGTCTGAACAGAAGAGCAAAGGCATCTATGGAGACAATATTTGGCAACAGGGACATAGAATCTATTCTGAACAGGTTTGGTTCAGAAGGAAAGAGACTCCAAATGATTGTCATGAATACTGGTTTTTTTTGTTGTTGTTTTGTTTTGTTTTGTTTTTCCAAAGACAAATTGAGTTACACAGTGATTGCCTCTAAATGCCTTTTAATAAAAGTAAGTAATGTATGGAAATCAATTATGTATGTAAGATATTAAACAGAGCTCTTCTGGGTCTAACACGCCACTGGACTGGAGAAGAGAATGCAGAATTTCTCCTGCTGACATCCACCCATTCCTCTAGGAGCCCTTGATATGTGTCCATAGAATGCCATGGATTGATTGCAAACACCAATTCATAACTGTCAAATGACAAATAGGAGTGAACTCTTCTCATAAACCTCAGCTTATTTTATTTATGACAATACCTTATCATCTCCATGTGACTGACTGAGAAGTTCTCTTAAATCCCATAATCCTATTTTTGTCAGTATGAAGTACTCTGTCAGAATATTTTCTGTGGCTTGTGTTCCTGCAGCCTTGGCCAGCCCAGGCTAAATGTTCAACACAGGAAGTATATCTGGAGAAAGAATGGAAAAGAGAAATGAGAGAACTAAACAACAAGCTAGATGGAGTATCAAGACCAGGGAGGATGAAAATGGGTATTGATGGTAGCCAACAGTCCTGTTTTATTAAACAAAATGTACACACCATCCCTCCTTCTAGCCAATGGAAATAGGTTTTTGTTTGGACAATGCACATACCTCCACCCAAGCTTGCTTTACACAGGCCCGTCATAGGAATTCATTTCCTTGCCAACATTGATGAAGAACAGACTTAAATCTGGGGCTTTGACCCTTTTCTTTTTTAATCACTTTTGCTAAAATGCATTTAATTTAAAAAAAAATTTTAAGTAGAGGGGACAAAATGCAAACTCCTTGCCTCTTGGGCTTCTGAAATGTCATCACCTCCAGTTTGATGGATTTGTTTCCAACTGTCAATAAAGCATTGAAACAGAAAAAAAAAGAATAGACTTAAAATGGCATTGTCACCAGAGAGATGGCCTAAAACAGGGCTTTTGTGAAGAGTGTTTCTAACCCTACAATAGCATAAAAGGATGCCCCCTTCCAATATATATATAAATATATGTGTGCATGTATTGTGTGTATGTATTTACATATCATATAAATATGCTGTATATGCATACATAGTATATATGTTGTATATATATTATATGCATATAGTATGTACATCATATATAAATGCTGTGTATATGTATGTTATGTATATTCTGTGGTATGTATTCATTGTGTGCGTATATACTGTATACATAATATATATGTATTATATATTTATATATAATATACAGTGTTATTCTAGCTTACTGTAGAACTTCATTCAAGAAAATTCTGAACATGGCTCTGGCAGAGTCACCTTGACAACCTAGGAGAACACCCAGCAAGACACCTACATGGACACCTTCACTTTCACAGTAAAATCATTAATTTATGCAACCCAGTAACTGCTGTGCTTTAAGGAGAAATGTTAGTTCTTTATTCCACTTAAGTCTTTTTGAAATTAGGATTTCAGTTACTGTTAAACTACAGTTGTCCCTCTGTGTTTGACAGCTCTGAATTTATGGGGATTAAAAGAAAAACTGAATTGATATTAAAAATGCACATACCCTCTTAGTTATTGTTATTATTCCCTAAATGTTACAGTAAGAACTATCTACATATGCTTTGCTTTGTACTAGGTATTTTGGGCAATATAAAGATGATTTGGAAAAGACAGGGCTATATGCATAGGGTAGCTAGAACACTAAACCATTTAAAATAAAGCACTTGGTCATCTCAGATTTTATAACTTCAGTGAGTTCTTGACCAAATCCCATGTCTACCCTACAAAATTACTCTTTCCAAATTGATACTACAGCGTTAAAAACAATTTTTACTACCCAGTTTACAAACTGATGTTCCCTAGTCACTTATTTATACTTAGTTTTATACCTGTTGCCTAGCAATCTTTTCTTTTTCTTTTTTACTAGTTGATTTGTATTTTTTCTTATTGATTTTATTGAGCTATACATTTTCTCCATTTCTTTCTCTTCCTCTTCTCCTTTTCTACCCTCTCCTGTGATCCCAACACTCCTAATTTTCTCAAGAGATCTTGTCTTTTTCTCGTTCCTATGCAAATCCTTATATGCCTCTCTTAGTGTCCTCTGTTCTCTAGGTTCTCTGGGGTTGTGGACTGTAAGCTCGTTTTTCTTTGCTTTATGTCTAAAAGCCACGTATGAGTAAGTACATATTGTATTCATCTCTCTGGGTCTGGGTTACCTTACTAAGTATGTTTATTTTCTAGATCCAGCCACTTTCCTGTATATTTCAAGATGCCATTATTTCTACTGCTGAGTAGTATTTCATTAAGTAAACGTACCACATTTTCTTTATTCATTCTTTTATTCAATAGATTGTTTCCAGCCTATTTTGAATAATCGGCTATGTCTTTGTGGCATGATTGAACATTCGTTGGGTGTATACCCAAAAGTGGTATTGCTGGTTCTTGAGGAAGATTGTTTCCTCATTTTCTGAGACATCAACATACTGATTTCCAAAGTGGCTGAACAAGTTTGTACTCCCACCAGCAATGGAGTAGTTTTCCCCTTACCCCATATCCCCTCCAGCATAAGCTGTCATCAGTGTTTTTGCTCTTGGCCATTCTGTAATATGGAATCTCATAGTTGTTTTGACTTGCATTTCTCTGATGACTAAGAATGTTGTATATTTCCTTAAATATCTTTCAGCCATTTGAGATTCATCTGTTGAGAGTTCTTTGTTTAGGTCTGTACCCCATTTTTATTGAATTATTTGTTCTCTTGATATCAAGTTTATTGAGTTCTTTGTATATTTTGAGGATCAGTCCTCTCTCTGATGCCAGTTTGGAGAAGAACTTTTCCCAGTCTGTAGACTTCCTTTTGTTTTGTTGACCATGTCCTTTGTTTTACAGAAGCGTCTCAGTTTCAGAAAGTCCCATTTATTAATAGTTGTTCTCAGTGTCTGTGATACTGGGATTATATTTAAGAAGTGGTCTCTTGTGCCAATGTGTTCAAGTGTACTTCTCACCTGTGTGGTTGGTTTTATGTTGAGGTCTTTGATCTAGGTGGACTTTTTTTGCATGGCAATAGATGTGAATCTATTTTTATTCTTCTACATGTTGATATCCAGTTATGCCAGCACCATCTGTTGAACATGCTTTCTTTTTCCATTTTGTATTTGTAGCTTCTTTGTCAAAAATCAGGTGTTTGTAGGTGTGTGAATTGATATCCAGGTCTTTGATTTGAATGTATTGGTCCTTCTGTCTGTTTTTATTTTAGTAGCAGGCTTTTTTTCATATTAGAGCTCTATATTAGGATTTCCATCAAGGAAAAATCATCCCACTTCTGAACATCTATGCCCCAAATACAAGGGCATTCTCATATGTAAAAGAAACAATACTAAAGCTTAAGTCACATATTAAGCCCCACACACTAATAGTGAGAGGCTTCAAGACCCCACTCTCACCACTGGGCAGGTCTGCTAGACAAAAACTTAACAGAAAAATAAGGGAACTAACAGATGTTATGATTCAAATGAACTTAACATACATCTATAGAACATTCCATACAAACATAAAAGAATATACTTTTTTTTCTCAGCACCTCATGGAACCTTCTCAAAAATTGATCACATGCTAGGTAGCAAAGCAAAGCTAAACAGATTTTAAAAAGAATTGGAATAGGCCCATGTATCTTATTGGGTGACCATGGTTTATAGTTAGAATTCAACACCAACACTAATTTCAGAAAGCCCACAAACACATGGAAATTGAGAAATGTTCACCTGAATTACCAATGGGTCAATGAAGAAAGAAAGAAAGAAATTAAAGACTCCCTAAAATTTAATGAAAATGAGCACACAACACATCCAAACTTATAGAACACAATGAAAGCGGTATTAAGAGGGAAGTTCATAGCACTACTGTCTATATAAAGAAACTGGAAAAACCCACACTAGCAAGTTAAAAGAACACCTGAAAGGTCTAGCAAACACACACACACACACACACACAACAGACTGATAAGGTTGACAGTAAAATACAGGAAGTGCTAGAGCAACCAACTGCAAGGTTCTGGTGTCTCTGAGCTACCGTGATCAGCATCAAGGCCAATGAGAGATATGTGCTGCTGGAGGAGGTGTGGGGGGGGGTGCATCCTTTAAGTGCTGTGCTTTTGTTTTCATAACACAACATGTATAGAGCTATTCCAGGTACATGAATAATACCAGACTGGTCAGCATCTCAGATGACAGCAATAATTTTGTTAAGAAGAGAACTGAAATGAAAATGAACACCCTTTTATAGTTATTAACACTTTGAGTTATTTCACCTTACATGAAGCTCCCCCTGTCATCATCCTTACTTCAGGGGGAGTGTTCATATTAGAGCTGAGATACAGATCTTCAGATTTTCTGATGGAGATGTGTTACATGTCGGTCTTTGCCTAGAATGTTATTTTGATTGATGAATTTGTTGTAGAAATTCCATTACTCAATAGATTAGGGAACATTTTAGGGGAATCAAATCACTCAGGTGGCATGTAGACTCAATAGGGAAGGACCTATAAATCCAGAGAAATTAGCAGTGACGTTTGACCTACCACAGACCATTTTCGACTGTCAGTTGGTGTCTTGGTCCTGTATGGCTCTTACGAAGGGCAATGAGCTCGTTCTACTCTGCCAAGCCTGAGGATCTACAATGTACCAGCACATCCACTGCTACCTGAGCACCTCTAATGATGGAATTGATGACATCAGAAGCTTCCCAGACTGTTGCTAAGGGAGCCATTTGGCACTGGTATCCCCAAATTTCCTCGCTTCTAAAACTAAAGTTAGTCCTTTGCTGTAGCAAGTTCTGAGGAAGATAGAGTGACTTATCTCCCTACCTCTGAGTAGAAATTATCAAAGTCATTTTAGCTGAAACAAATTAAGCCTCATCATTCCTGTTAACCTGATTTTCTCTCTTTAATGTTGATTACTCAACGAACATTTTGTCTCTTAGTTGGTTTATTTGTTTATTTTGATGAACTCTGTGCTATCTTTGTTCTTCTCTATTGACTGAATCTTGGCTTACTTTCTGTAAAGGTCAATCTAAATTGGGAATTGTGAGGCTCCAATATAGACCTGAACATGACAGAACATTTGCAGACATCCAGATCACGCACACGAATTTTCTCCCAGAAATTCTCCACTATAAAAATTTTGAGATTGTTTTCCTAGTTCTTCAGGCTCAATTTTAGGATTCTGTTTCTTTTCTTTTTTTCTTTCTTTTGTGGTTCTTCAAGAAAGGGTCTCTCTGTAGCTTTGGGGCCTGTTCTTGTAGACCAGGCTGGCCTCAAACTCACAGACATCTGCCTGCCTCTGCTTCCCAAGTGCTAGTATTAAAGGCATGCACTACCACTGGGCGACCAAGGATTCTATTTCTTATAAGACCAAACTAGGCCCTCTGAATGTAGGTGACAGATATATGGCTGGAGCCGACTGTGAGGTCACTGAGACTAGGATTTATCTGGTCTACCACTTGTTCTGGCTTTTTGGAACCCATTCTCTTTAGAGGGATACCTTGCTCAACCTAGATATAGTGGGGAGGACCTTGGCCCTGCCTCAAAGCAATGTCCTAGACTTTCTTGACGCCTCATAGGAAGCCTTACCCTCTCTGAGAAGTGGATGGGGAGTGGGGTTGGGGTCAAGAGAGGAAGGAGTAGAAACTGGATTCGGCATGTAAAATGAGAAAAAAAATAGTTTTAAAAAAAATTTAAAAAATCACTCTTAATATAATCTAGTATTTATAGTAATTGGTTTAACATGCTATTCTTTCTGCACACCCAGAAAGTCACATTCATGTCTTCATCACTGAACTTGACATTCCTCTGGGATATTGAAATTCTTAGTTCACTTTCTTTTGCTTTTTTCCTCTGCTTTTGATAGAACTGCACTGTTCACCCCTTGGGAAAGAAAGTTTCTGCATTATTAGTTCCAGAGGGACCACCAAACCCAGGAAATACATGTTTATAAACTGTATTCCCAAATCAAAGCAATAGGGTTATCGGTCAACACCATCTTTTTGCTCCCACTGGGCGTTTTCAGACAGGTGTTTCTAGAGCGAACAGCTGCATCCAGCATCAAACATGTGCACGTCAGTGCCTGATTTCCTGCTGGAAATCCAACCTGGGATCCTAACGGTCCATAACACTTCTGAACCAAGCCACACAGGTCTCTTTATTTTTCTGTGGTTTTCTGGCAACTCGTGTAACACAGTCAAATGTATTAGGACAGTTTATTAAACAAAGGGGTGAATTATTTTTTTCTATAACCAATAAAAGAAAAGAGAAAAAATGTAGCTAAGAAGATGAATGTAAAAATATTGAAAAAGAAATATGTCTAAAGGTGATTTAGAGTGACATTGGCTTTACAAAGGTTAATGATACTGGTACATAAATGAAGTTTTGACTTTGAAAGTATAGAATGTTTGAGCTAAGATGGTACTCTAGGTATCATTTCTTCAACTGTGAGTAGTTGTTTCTTAGATAATGCATCTTGCTACATAGCTAGTGATAGGCCTAAATTTATGCTGTAGCTTAAGTTGACTTCACGCTTGTAATCACCCTGCCTTACCATTCTACATACTGAGATTACAGGCCTGAGTAACCATACCCATATCAAAATCACCTCATTTCACCAGCCAGGAAACTGAAGGCCATAAAGCACACATCATCATACAAATGGCTGTGGCTGAGTTCTAAAGGAAGCCAGACTGACCCCTCACTCGAACACAGGTAAAAATAGTAATCTATATATAAAGGGGTGAAAATGCATTTACACTCAGTGTTAATATTATGGAACCTGTATATAATCCCATGAGCATGGACTTTCTCTAGTAAGTCATGAAAGTCACTGTTTGCCCTGACTTTTAAGGGAAGCTAGACAAAGCAAAGAGGGCAGAGGAAGATGGTGTTTAGATACATCTTTTACTAAAGGTTAGGAATTCATTTTTCCAAACATGTGAAGGCTTTAAACATTTGTAGAGACAAGTTGCTTGTTTACTGGTATGGGAGAATTGTCCATATTCTGTCGATTACATTTTAAATAAACGCTGATTGGCCAGTAGCCAGGCAGGAAGTACAGGTGGGCCAACCAGGCAGGAAGCAGAGGTGTGAAAAAAGAGAACAGGAGTATTCTGGGAAGAAGGAAGCTCTTTCGGCAGTCCTGCCCAGATCACAGAAAAAGCAGGATGTGACCTACCCCTCTGAAAAAGGTACTGAGCCATGTGGCTAACATAGATAAGGATAATGGGTTAATATATGTTATAAGAACTAATACAAAGTCTGAGCTAATTGGCCAGTCAGTTCATTATTAATATAGACTCTCTATGTGATTTTCTTTGTGACTTGCCAGCTGTGGAAACTAAAGAGGACAGAAACCCCAACAAGCAGGCCCACATGTTACAGTTTACTAGATTAAAACTTTAAAATTTATCCAGGGACAGAGAGATTATGTGACTTGCACTAACATCCCTAGATACAACTATTTTGTAGAGCTGATAGAAACTCAAGTATCATATACAAATTTTGAGATAATGATAACCTCTTTAGTTCAGTTGTATCAAAGTCTGGCTTCTACTGTCCAGGCACACTGTATGTTTTAATAAATAAGAAATGAAAGGTATGTGATATTGGAATTAATATATTTCCTGTTCTTGGCTTATGTTGAATATACAACACTGGACTTGATGCTATAGCTCTTACTGATAGAATAAAATGAGTCCCATTATAAGCATTTTATAATTAAACAAATCAAATCCCTAAAACATTTTCCAAGTCTATTTGTTTGTGAAATTTATGATGCATTGCCCTTCTGTGATTATCTCTTAATGGCAGTCTTCAAAAATTAGTCTTGGTTGATAAAAGATTGTGGATAGTGCTTGCCCTCACTCTCTCTCACTCCCTCTTTATCTAATTCTCTTTCTTGTCATACTTATTATTGTTAGAATTTATTTTTTAAAAATGCAGGTGCCATCCAGGTAGTGGTGGAATATGCCTTTAATCCAAACACTTTGGAGGCAGAGGCAGGTAGATCTCTGTGAGTACTAGGCCAGCCTGATCTACAAGAGCTAGTTTCAGAACAGACTCCAATGCTACAGAGAAAACCTGTCTCTAAAAAAAAAAAAAAAAAAAAAAAAACAAAATATGTAGGTGCCAAGGTCCCACTGTGGACCACTGAATCGATCTCTAATGGTAGAGTACAGGAAGTTGGGCAGTGGAAAAGAAAACATTTCTGCTGATTGTGAAGCACAGCCTGTTATAAAAGCCACTGCAGTAGAACCTCAAGCATTCAGGAAAAGAAGGTCTTCTCATACTTGGATTAAGATAGGATTCCTCAATATACAAAAGTGATTCTATGGTGCTTTGACCTCATACATGATAAGGTATAACCTTTCCTTGATAGGACTTATTCTGATGACACACCTACATAACAAAACAAACATTCCTCCCTGCAGGGCATCCCATCTTGAGAAATAACATTATCTTTTCTTTTTCTGTAACTTTCACATCTTTCATATTTCAAACACTGTCAACCCAAGTTTCATACTGTTTCTTCATTCTTTTTACCATGTCCTTCTCCATTTATGCTGTGTTGGTCCAGTCCTTCATAATGCATGGCATTCTCATAACAAAAGGCTATTTTATGTGTTTGAATTTAAAATGGTTAAGTATTAAGTTTAGAAAAAGAAAAGGAAAAGATGAGAGTGTTCATGTAAAGCCACTACTATCTATGCCCCTTGTTCTACAACCTTCATACATTACGGGATGTTGCCTTACAACAACTTGCAGTTCTACTGCCTCCAAGCAACCTGTAAGGCACACTGTAAAGAGATGATGACTTCCTGATGACACACCAATAAATACTAATAAATGACAGCTGTGGTACTTAAACACAATGCTCTCTCCCCAGCAAAACGTATTTCGGTAATTTCACCACGCCTGCCTGTTCATCCTCCCTAATGGGTTGTCTGCATTCCAACAGCTTTAAATAAATCTCTTCTCATTGTTTTCTTTGCATGGATGGACACAGGGATCAACTGTTCTCTGTCACTCATCTACTACACATCCATACACTTGAAGCCTGAGAACCTCTTCTACTTTTCTAACTAACCAGTCGCCCTTTCATGTTGACTTCACGCTCCCTTGATGGAGCAGCCCCAGATGGCTGGCACCACTCTAGGCACGAGAGGAATTGGCTAGGAAGGAGATGACAAGTTCACAGCCATTGTGACACTTGAGTCCAATAGAACATGACAGATGACAGCCAGACAAATCAGTTAAGTGCACTCGATGAAGTTGAGTCTTGAAACAAATAGGAAATTTGTGTGCAAAATGAGGCAATGATCCAGCGGCTCTCTTACCCAGCTGGGCAACTTCCTTAGAGAAATAAACAGGATCCTTTTAACCATCCAGACAGCCTCGCAGTTGAGGCGATTTATCTCTATCATCTACAAACAATATTTAACTTAATCTAAGGCAGAACAGGAGCACAAACATGGAGGTCTGGGTTTATAACCTTTCCTCTGGCACTGAAATGTTTATGAGAATGTTCAAGGTCAAGAGAGAACATGGGAGTCCCCAGCACACAGCTGATCTTGCTGGATGCCAGGCCCTGGCTTATTCGTTCAACCACATGCTTCAGAGGAACTGCAAGAAACAGCCACCCCTCCTCAGTGATGTCAAGTCAAAGTTTATGGCTCTGACTCCTTCTGTGCTTCTCCTGGTTTGTGTGCTGTTAGGGAAGTGAATTATGTTTGCTTAATTTCATTTGGATCAAAGATTCAAATGGGAATTTAATTCTATTTCTCTAGAGGGCTTTTCTAGCCTCACCAGACTGGAATCTAAATGGATGAGGAGTTTTTAAGAGAGAAGACAGGGTCAGTGTTTCCCACCTATCTGGAGATGTGCACAGTTCAGGCTATGCATAAAGAGTCCCTCTCTCTTTGTAAATCTTTCTATCACCCAAGGCTGTAATGGTTGGTGACTATCAACAGCACCTAGAAGAGTATTGATGAAAAATGCTCTACATAGTCTGGCATGAATGTCATGCCTTTCCCACTAACCTGTCTCTTAAGGAATTCTCTTTTCTGTGACACACCTTCTGTGGCATTTTACCATGTGTAAATGCCATGAGAGATCCTATAATATGACTCCACAGAGTCTATTTTGAGATATCAAGGGGAAATTTTAAGATGAAATCAAAAGAAACCAAAGAAATGACTTGGCCTCAATAGTTTTGTGGCCTTCTGAGCATCAGAGTGTCTGTTGGCTTTGTCTTACACAGTTTATACCTGCATTTTTCAGAACAGCTACCTCGATTTTCTGTCATGGGACATGCCTCCCCCTACCTCAGTGCACTTAAGTTTGGCAAAGAGGTTGGAGCCTCCAATAATCACATGATCTATATAAACTAACAAGTCAGGAACAGAGACATGATCCACTAGGGGCTGGTTAGAAATGGGAGAGGTAGATTTCTCCTAAGTTTGCCCGACAGCAAAGATAGCATGGACTTGGAACGGGTGTGAGCTTTCATACTGGTCATAGATACATGTCAGTACAATAGAACGTGAGCGCAGACATGAATCTACATTGCATGGCTTAGACTCAGCATGCTCAAAACTCCTTTTTTCTTTACATATACAAATGAAGTTCATTGTCCCTTAAAGCCAGCTTGTACGCCTTCTAGATGACTTAAAACTGAAAGACTCATAACTCATACAGTGAATGCAAACACTGGGCCTTGTATTTTTTCTAAACAAAATTTTAGCAGGGCGACTTAGAGGTTAAGGTCTACAAGACAGATTCCAGTTATCATTCTCAGTATTTAAATTAACTTGCCTGTGAAAAGCTACACCATTCAAAAGTAAGGAATTGTAAAATCAAGATGAGCTTGATTTGAATCTCAACATACCCAGTGCCTCATTCCTAACTCATATTACTCATCATTCAAGAGCTGAAACTCCATCCTCCATCTCCCCAGAAAAGAAATCTCCCATTAATATTATAGTTAAAAGACAGAGTAGAGAGCAAAAATAAGTGATGTGGCTACAAGCAAGTGAAAGAGCCTTCAAGGCTTCTGCGTATACATTATAGGGTCTAAATGCCTTCCTCTGCTGTTGCAAAGAAAATTAAATGAGCAAGTGAAGTTAGAAAATTTCTTTGGGAATGACAAATATACATGCAATTACCATATGCTTACTATTACATAAACTCTAGATTTTAAGCTACAAGTGTGTTCTGCCTTTCCATAATACAAACTTCACACACACACACACACACACTACTGAGGCCAATAACTGTATATTTATTGTCTTTACACCCCCTAGAAGGGACATTAGCCCACTGGAACATGGCTCTGCCAGGCCTTGCCCTTCTCTCCCATTCGCTCTGCCTTGCTAAACAATTGTTAGATCACATTCCTAAAGCTTTCCCCATATTTGGTCACTTCCTCCTCTGAAGGATGACTACCAAGGTCCAACAATCAGAAATTCCCTTTGGTCCACCTGATTAGCATGCCCAATTACAATTAAACACCTCATCCTAACACAGGGTTCCCTCTTTACCTTTATATATCACCTATGTTGCCTCTCTGTCCAGAGGCGGTCCGCTGTTCCTCCAGGACAAATACTTCCACCCGCTTTCCCTATGTCTTCCCCTTCCCCATTGTCCCCTATCTCCTTTGCCAGTACCCTTAGCCTGCTCTAACACAGGCCTCCCCTTCTTTTCTTCTTAAGAATGGCACTTATGCAGCTATTTACTGCTGCGTTTCTGCCTTTAGTTAGAAAGCAGCCACTTTAACTTTTCCTCCCCACTTAATAAATGATCTCTTTGTGAAAACAAGTGTTTGGGTGGGGTTTGTGCCTAATCCAGGTCCTTCAGGGAGCCCCCACCTTTGCATGGGTTCCTTAACCTCGAAATTTATTTTTTTCACATGTATAAATTAATAAATGATTGCAATATTAATACAGCAATTCAAAGTATAATCCAAAGGGGATAATTCCCTTAAGTGTTTAGCTGGGTTGTCCCCTTGCCTACAAGAAAAGAGAATCCATCAGTTGCTCAAGCTAAGATAGCCTGTTATACATCCTTAGCCTTCGTGAGAGCCTGAATCACACATTCCCACTCTGTTAAGAGCTGTCCTTTCTTTTTAAAATGTTTTTTTGGAAATATAATATAATTATGTCATTTCAGCATTCTTTTCTTTCCTCATCTTTCTAATTCTCTAAAGCATCTTCTCTCTCTCTCTCTCTCTCTCTCTCTCTCTCTCTCTCTCTCTCTCTCCATCTCTATCTCTATTATCTCAAATTCACAAAATTTATGCCCTTTCCTTCTTTATTTTCTTTTTTTTTTATTGAGAATAAGCAAAGTTTCCGCCTCCTCCCAGCCTCCCATTTCTCTCCCCCTCCCCCCACTCTTCTCCCCCTCCCCCCACTCCTCTCCCCCTCCTCCCACTCCTTTCCCCCTCCCTCTCCAATCCGAAGAGCAGTCATGGTTCCCTGCCCTGTGGAAAGTCCAAGGTCCTCCCCCCTCCATCCATGTCTAGGAAGGTGAACATCCAAACTGGCTAGGCTCCCACCAAGCCGGAACATGAAGTAGGATCAAAACCCCTTGCCATTGACCTTGGCTTCTCATCAGTCCTCATTGTTCGCCATGATCAGAGAGTCCGGTTTTATCCCATGCTTTTTCAGTCACCGTCCAGCTGGCCTTGGTGAGCTCCCAATAGATCAGCCCCACTGTCTCAGTGGGTGGGTGCACCCCCCGTGGTCCTGACATCCTTGCTCATGTTCTCCCTCCATCTGCTCCTCATTGGGACCTTGGGAGCTCAGTCCAGTGCACCAGTATGGGTCTCTGTCTCTATCTCCATCCATCACCAGATGAAGGTTCTATGGTGATATGAAAGATGTTCGTCAGTATTGTTATAGGATAGGGTCATTTCAGGCTCCCTATCCTCAGCTTCCCAAGGGACTAACTGGGGACATCGCCTTGGGCTCCTGGGAGCCACTCTAGGTTCAAGTCTCTTGCCAACACTAAGGTGGCTCCCTTAACTAAGATATGTGCTTCCCTGCTCCCCTATCCAACCTTCCTTTATCCCAATCTTCCTGTTTCCCCAAGTTCCCCCAATCCTCTCCTTCTCACTTTTCTCTCCCCGTCCCCCCTTATCCCCAACCCACCTCACCCCCAAGATCCCAATTTTCTCCTCGGCAATTTTATCTACTTCCCTTAGCCAAGAGGATAACTATATGTTTTTTTCTTGGGTTCACCTTCTTATTTAGCTTCTTTAGGTTCACCAGGTATACACTCCGTGACCTTTATTTATGGCTAGAAACCAATTATGAGTGAGTACATCCCATGTTCATCTTTTTGGGTCTGGGTTACCTCGCTCAGGATGGCCAAAAGACACCTAAGGTCATGCTCAACCTCATTAGCAATCAGGGAAATGCAAATCAAAACAACTTTGAGATATCATCTTACACCTGCCAGAATGGCTAAAATCAAAAGCACCGATGATAGTCTTTGCTGGAGAGGCTGTGGAGGAAGGGGTACCCTCATCCATTGCTGGTGGGAATGCAAACTTTTTTCTTTTTAGTGGAAGAGGCGCTGGGAGGAACCGAAAGGAAGAAAGTGGTGTGATTCTGCACTTTCTTTGTTTATCTCTGTCTTTATCCCTTATTCCCATCTCACACCTACTTTAGGTGTAACCCAAGATTAGTGATTCCCGCCATGGTGGGGCTGTGCTAAGGAGGAGTTGGGCTTTATCCTTTGTTTGTGTTCTTTCCTTGTGATTTGTGCTAAATTCACTTAGGGAAACATGCTACAAGACCTCTAAAGAGGTCGTTTTGATTGGATAGTGAGAGGAGTATTAGAAATGTGAAATCATAATTTCTGGAGGCTGGGGGACTTTTAAAATGTAGACAGCTGCTGGCTAAAGAACTGAGAAATGTTTAAGTCAGGAAAATATCCTAGGTAATGGAGCCAGAGAGCCTAAATCAGTGGTAAATACTGCTAAGCCATCATTACACACCAAATAGTTATTAGTCATCTCTCTGTTTTTAGCGGAAAGCTTACAGGCCTGAAGTCCAAAGCTCGGCCTCCAATCTCTCTAACAAATCAAAAACCCCTGTTCTCTCCAGTAACAGAAATGTGCCAAGAGAACATCAAAGGTCAAGCAAAAGCCACAAAAGCAAAGAAAGATGGATTTCAAAGACTCTGGGTGGAAAAATACAATTAAAAGCCACCAGCTCATTTGGAACACAAGAAAGGCTTGAGAACTTGATTTAAGGTCACAAGCCCAAGGGACAATAGCAAAGGGAAGCAAGGGCCCTCAGCCAAGCCTTAAGCACAGTGGCCTGGAAACCCTCAAACTTGGCCTGAGCCTTTCCCTTTTGGCCCCTCTTGGATGAGTGGGTCACAGTGGGGTTGTAACACAAAGTCATTCCCTCAGGACCTGTGCTGGGGACTGCATTTGAGGACCTGGCCTTCCTACCGCTAAAGCCGGCTCACACCCAACTCCACAAAGCTTTCCTTGCATGATCTTGAAGAGGTTACTCACCCTTCCCTGTCCTAGTTTGCCTAACTCCAAAATAATTTCTTCTAATGAGGTCAAGAACATCAATTATCTTACATTTTATGGTGTGAAAGATGCCAGGGAGGCAGTGCTAAAACTTTAGGCTACAACGTTAACATTTCCCATTGCACTTTTTTTAAATCGATGCCTGAAATATCACTGACTCATCAATACATTAAACTACAATTAATTTTTAGGTGTCTACTCTATGTCCAGCACTGAACAAGATACGCAGAGTTATGTAAAAGACAGATCTGGTGCTTAATCCGTCTGGAAGAAGTAGCTTAAATTAAACTACATATATAAGTAATATATGTCTATACTTATATACATTCAAATCAGGAGCCCATTGCAAAGGTAGAAAGCAAAGCACCCTGGGAGAGAATACAAAGCTGAGCTTTAGATGAGATCAAAGTCACTTGTAAAGTCACCGAAATGCTTTTTAAGGTGAGGCAGGAAATGAAGGTGAAGATTCTGTTAGATGCTGAGCTGGGTGAGAACTGGTGAGCGAGCTTCTAATATGGAAGGGGGCTTCGCTAATTCCAGACACAGAGGCAAAGAATCTTGATGTGGATGGAACAGAAGAAGTGAGAGAGAAAAGAGCTGAGATGGGGTGAAACTAAACAGAGAAGGCCACACACAAGGTAAGGGGGGTTCATAAGAATGAGGGTGGGAGTTGCTGCAGATACACTGCCAAGGCACTAAAGACCCCAGGTGGAAATGGCACCTTGTCTCCCACTGTTAAAATCACTCTTGCTTCAGTGAGACGGATGGAATGGCAAAGACAGAAGAAGCAAGACGACCAAAATGTTCTCCTCCTTTTGACAGTGGATGCCTGCTGGAGAATGGAGAGTCGTTTTTCTTCAAGGGCCTTGGCCCTTGGGAGTTTCCCATGCTTCTGAGGATAACGCTATCCCTATGCACATATGGCAGCAGTATCTGGTCTTGATGAGCTGTTTTAAAGAAATAAATATCTAGTTGGTGGAGATACTGTGGGGGAGTGGCCCAAGACAAGTTAGGAGTAGGTGACTGAGGGGTAGATATGTGCCAAATACATTATATATTTGCTTGAAATTCTCAAAAGAATTAATATTTTTGAAGTTCTGCTCCCTTTTTTTTTTTACTATAAGGTCCCTGAGAGAAAGAGTTGACTCTGTCTTAGACACAAGTATTCCTCTGCTTCTCCCAAGGCCCATGCCCTTAAAATAGTGACCTCCAATGGAGAATGAAGGCAGTCACACTTACACCCAAAAGAAAACTCTCAGGTCTAGCATTTAAGAGACGTTTATCCAGTAAGTGTTAATAAATGAAAATCACCATTTTTCAGAAAAAGAATATTACTGCAGTTTGACGGCAAGGATAGGAGTAGAGAATGGGGAGCAGCTGGATCTGAGATATGTGAGAGGCAAAAAATGGAGAAGCTACGAATGCATCGAATGGAAGAGTGAAAGGAGGAACAAGTGGAGACCAGTGCCCTCCTCCTAAACCATAAGAGGAGCGAGATTTACTGATGTGAGACTAGCGGCCTGAAGCCTAAAGGGAATGAACCTAGCTAATTGAGGCCTGTGCATATGGAATAAGTGTATTTTGCAACTAAGTTTGGGAGTAGATTGCTGTTTGCCATTTACTTGGTCACAGCAGATTGAGGCAAGAGTCCTAAGAGTCAAGGGAAAGTGATGGGTTAACTTTAGGAAAGTCAAACATGATGCATAGGGGACATCAAATAGGAAAATGGATATAAATTCCATAAATGATTACACAAGTTCTCCACTCAGACAAGCCTTGTGTGGTCACCACCAGAAAGGTGTGACTCACTGTCAGAATCAAAGTGCACTCATGTAGGGAGAATTCATAAGAGGGATGGAGTGTACTAAATCTCTGCATGGTAATCCGTTCACGTTTTGTTCTCATGAAGAGTAATTCAAGAAGACATCAGAGACTGGTTAGTTGAAAACATAACTCAGACTGTGTGTGTGTGTGTGTGTGTGTGTGTGTGTGCGAGAGAGAGAGAGAGAGAGAGAGAGAGAGAGAGAGAGAGAGAGAGAGAGAGAAGGGGAGAGTCTTCTGTTTTGTGTTAATTTCATTGGTTAAATAAAGAGACTGCCTCGGTCCTTTAATAGGACAGAAAATTAGATAGGCAGAGTAAACAGAAAAGAATGCTGGGAGAAAGAAGCAGAGTCAGAGAGCCGCCATGATTCCCACTCCAGACAGACGCAGGTTAAGATCTTCCCTGGTAAGCCACCTCGTGGGCTACACAGATTATTAGAAATGGGTTAGATCAATATGTAAGAGCTAGCCAATAAGAGGCTGGAACTAATGGGCTAAGCAGTGTTTAAAAGAATACAGTTTCCATGTAATTATTTAAGGTAAAGCTAGCCAGGTGGCAGGACGCAGCCTGCCACTCCTTACAACAGATGCAGCCTGCCGCCGCTCATACTTCAACATGTTTGTGTGCATGTGTGTGTGTAATATGTGAGCATGCTTGTATGTGAGTGCATTGTGTGTGATAAGTGTGTATGACTAACTTTGTGTTAATGTGTGATTGTGAGACAGAGGTGTATTATGGTTTTTGTATGTAATATATGTGCGTATAGTATGTGTGCATGCCACGCCCCTAGCTGAGGAGCTAAGGCATTGATGACTGTTGGTGGAAAGAAAGTCAGTTTTCTTCGAGCTTTGGTCCCTGGTAGATCAATCACACTCTGTCTATATACATTTGTGCCACACTGATTTCAGACTCTGTGAAATATTTCATACATACACACTGTATTTTGATCTTATCCATCCTCTACTCCCACTTCAACTCCTCCAAGATTCCCTCTTTCTGTTCCTCTTCCCCAAATCACACCTTTTCCCCAATATCCATATGGAAAAGGCTCTGGTATCCTTATTTTATATGGTTGGATTGAGACTCAGAGAAGTCAGGAGATTATCACCAAATTGTGGCTAATGATGATATCCTAACCCAATACCCTTCCCAGTGCCTAAGATAAGACAAGCAGTAGTATATCCTAGGCAGATAATTCAGCACAGCTAAACCCAACACTGTGTTGAAAACTGGTCTGCATTTCCTTAAGAGATGCCTTTGACCCATAGAGTATGCCAGGGATCTAGTGAACAGAAGACAAAAGCGATACAGGTTTTGATGCCCTAGAAAGAAAGAGTGTGCAACCTACGAATGATGATCCCAGAGGGAAGGAGAGGCTGGGAGTCATGAACAAAGCCCTGATTCTGCCAGGCTGGCCAGGCCATGCTCACTAGAGTGTGAAAAGCAATAGAAAAGCACAAAAGGAGGAAAGACTTCTTTAACCCTACAGCAGTCCTGTCCTGGTTAATATTTTGTGAATTTAACACAAGGTAGAGTTATAGGACAAGAATGAACAATACCTGGGGGGGGCCTCTGTAAGATTTGCCTGTAAGCAAGCCTGTGGAGTACTTTCTTAGTGATTGATGTGGAGGGAAAAGCCCATTGTGGATAGACTCACCCCTGAAAGATGGTCCTGAAGTGTATAAGAAAGTAGGGTGAGCAAGCCATGAGGAGGTTAGTAAGCCACATCCCTTCATGGGTTCTGCTTCAGCTCCTGCCTCCATATTCCTGCCTTGAGTTCTCGACCTAACTTCTCTCCGTGATGGAGTGTGATCTGTAAACCCTAAGCTTAAATAAACCCTTTCGTCCCCAACTTGCTTCTGGTCATGGTGTTTATCACAGCAATAAAACTCCTAACTACAAGTCCAGGGGAGTGAAAGAAACAGAACAGGTGGCAGAACATCAGAGATGGCCTGAGCAATTGATCCATATGTCGCAGGGTCCCTGACTTCAAGAACCCAAACATCTGAACACAGTGGTCCAGTCAGTGGACCCTCTAAGTCACTAAGGGTCCCTTTGCAGGGGAGAACTCATTAAGTACTTTAAATCCCTCCCCCAGATCATTTCCTCCTGCTATGAATGAATCATATACATTCTCCCCATCCACAAGGCCTGGGTACCAAGGCTTGGAGCACAGGCCTGTTTTCCAGGTGCGGTCTCACCAGTGCCGTATAAAAGAGGGATTATTCCTTCCTGCAACTTGACTCTTTGCATGCACAAGCTGGCCCCAGCTGGGTCAGCTTTCCTCATGGCCAGATCACTTTGCTGGCTAATATCTAATTTGTAAGTTCTCTTTCACACCTCTGTTACTCAGCATCGTGACTTCCAGAGGATCATTTGCTTCTTCCTTTATAAAATTGCTTCCCTAGTTTATAGTGAGACAGAGAGAATGGAAAGTTCAATTGACTCAATAAAATTTAGACAGGGTGGCTATCTAACCACATTGTAGCGTGACATCCTTAGTTAACAACAAGTAAAATGGGGCCTTAATTTTGTCCATCATTTCAGAGCTACACAACAGTCCAAGAGATAACAAAATGCCATTCACTCTGTCATTAATTTTCCCTATATCATAAGCAGATAGAATTAGTTGGTCTCTGAGGGTTTTTAAAATGCAGTATTCTTTCCTTTGCTGTGTGACTGGTGGCTACTACATTATATTCTGAAGTTTTACTTTTACTGAAGAATTACTATCACAGTTCTTACGTTACTGTACCTTCCAGCATTCAAATTATTAACATTTTTTTGGAAATAATGTCAGAGGTTACAGTGAACATTCTCTTAGTAGAACTGCATAATAGTTCTCCCTATGTCCATATCCACACTCTTATACCTTTAGAGTGTCTCAACCTCACTCCGGCCTTGCTGTAAGACAGTGTGATGGGCATGAGCATTATACAAGCAGAGACTCAAAGAATTCTGGACAACTGGGATTGGTCCTCTTGCTCTTTCACATGACTATGGAAGGGACATGCCTAATATAACTTAGGAGCCTCAGAAAAAGATGAGATATGTAAAACAAAGTCAACCTACAGATATGTGAACAACCCCAATCAAATCACAGAAATATGATTGAGCCCAGCCAACACCTGCAGACTTAGCCTAGATGGTATGATCTCTCCTGGCAAGCTAGATACATTGCATTTATCACTGTCCATCATCTGTCTTGGGATGAATTGTTACACAGCATTATCTTAGCAGCGGCTACATACATGTTTTCCCTAAGTGCTTCATCTTTTCTTTAATCCACATAGAAAAACCAATAACCAATGTGTCTGTCTTCCCCATAGTCCTGTCTTTTCTTTTGCCTTCTGTCTTCTCTGTCTTAAATAAAAATTTCCCCTTCCAACCTCTTCTTTGACACCAATCATTGTATAATCTTTTCCCTAACAATGGTCAATGTTTCTTTCTATCTTTGAGAATAGAAGTTCAGACTTAACAGAAGACATCACTGTCTCAAAAGGGTGGCTATAAATCAGCCCCAAGCGTTATGTAATGTAAAAAGAAACGAAATGTCCACATCCTAGTCCTACTTTCGAGGAAATAAATAAGCTTCTTAAAACTAATTGGATCTGCATAAATTCTACTGCAGGTGGCTCAAACTCCAAGAAATGGATAATGGGAAATGAATACAAATAGCCCCATCTTGTTGGAGCAGATGGAACTTAGGGGAGGGGAGCAAGCCTGGAGCCTTTTGAGATAGCAGGAACGAGTTTAAAGGGAAGTTGAAGTTTCCCTTCATAACACGTGAAGAACAGGTACAAACCCTTATCTCCGCTTTCATGGAAGAGAAATGCTCAAGGATAGACCAGGTGTGTTCTAGCTACCCAAGTCTTCTGAGTGTGGAATCAGCAGAAACCCATATCAGTAGCAGAAACTCAGCTTGTTTGGTAGCTGCTTTGTGATAGTTAACTATTGACCATTAGTAAGAAACAATTAAAACAATAAAATTAAATATTATTTACTTGTATTTTTGCTATTGAACTTCATTATACTTTTCATAAATTTCTAAAAAAATTAAATGACTCTTAACTAAAATTCTCCACATTATGAGTTCAAGACTAGAGACCAAATGTCAGTGTGCTTCTCTCCTTGTATAGAAACCTCTATATTAAAAGAATTGTAATTAAAAGTAATGGTTTGTGAGAGAGACATGACTATCTTACAGAAGATGATCATAACAGACACATTGAATATTCATAACATATAAATATATAATATATGACTTATAACAACACGTGTTCAACAAGTATTAATTAAAATATACATATATTCCAATGATAACATTTAAGAACCTTTGCAATAGCATATCACAATTCTCTTCAAATCGAGACATCCTAATGCCTTCATCATTTGCCATTATATGCTCAGCACTTCCCAGGGTACATTGAGCTATTTGTGGAATAAGACAAATCTCTGGATGATGAATGAATAAAACAAATAACATATTGAATATCTGATCTATGCCAGCTATTTTCCTAAGAGGTGTAAACATACACAAAAATCAAAATTAGAATGCTTATACTTCATAGCCCAATAGTCAGAAAATCCCTCAGGAGGAGCTGAGTAGGAACTTTTGACTTTAAAGAAGAGTTAATATGATGAACAAGGTTCTCAGAGGAGATAAAGAAAGGCAGAATTCTAGACTCAGCAGCTAAAGTCATCACTTTTGAGAAAGGGACAAGAAGGCAAAAGTTAAGGCTGTCTAAAGGCAAAACCATCAATGAGGTGTTTGGCAAAGAGGCTATTAAAATGCCTGGCACTGTCACCTCTCCTGGGTCATTTCTATTGTTTCAGACACTAATCTAGATTATTTTATGCAAGTGTGATAAATTACTGACCAAAATAGAAACATAGAAAGGGAAGGATTGGGCAAGTGTTTCAGTAGCACAGATGGTTTCTTCTTGACCATGACATGGAGTTTTCCAGGGTCATCTGCATCAAGAAAATTCTTGTTTTGATAGCTCTGTTCTGTTCTAGAAAATGGAAAGGGTGTTTGTTAAGTAAACACTAAAAACTAAACTTAACCTATAGCTTTCCATAATTATGATATAACAACACGGTGCACATATCACTTCTTTCTGTTCTGTATACAGAATATATAATAACTTCTATTCTTTCCTTCATTTTTTGATAAATAACTATACTCTTAATATTTTGCCAACCAAAGTTTATGTTTGCAGTGTTGAACATAGAAATAAATTACATAAGTATTCATGATTTTCAATACAACATATGAAAAGACATATGAGATTCCATCTCATTAAGATTGTTCTACAGAGCTGACTAGATGACTCGCTCAGTAAAGGCACCTACTGTCAAAACCTGATGGCCTGGTTTCTATCCCTGGAATCCACATAATAGAAGGAGAAAACTGACTCCAACAAGCTTTCTTCTGACCTCGACATGTGTCCTGTGACAGATAAATACTCATGAGCATACACTTGCACAAGCAAATAAATAAAAACACAGTTTTAAGGACTGTAACATATAAGAAAGGCAAATGAAAATAAACATATGTAAGTATAATAACATGAGATAGGCAATAATAAAACTTTTAAGGTCAGTTGCAGTTGAGGAATGAGAAGGAGAATATTTGTGTTGCCTGAGAAGCTGAGTATTATATCAATGATGTTGGGGAAAACTGGTTGGTCATTTCACCTTGGTATTAACCATTTTTATGATGTCTAACCTTCACACACTCTACCACTTTCTTTTTAAAGATTGAGCAAAACCAACCAATACTATCAGTCTTTTCAAGGTTAAAGTTTAGCTCTCCTGGTTGCTTTTTGTTTGAAAGATTTTTGTTTTGTTTGGTTTGGTTTGGTGTGTTGAGTTATCCTGGCAAGTTACTATTTCTTAGTCTCTTCATCTGCCCAATAGCAAGCATAAGAACATTGTATGGTCATCTAAGAATTAAATAAAACAATATGTTTAAAACACTACTTGGAACACAGCCAATGTTGGTTTTAGGTTTGCAAATTTATTAAGGATCAAAAACCATAAAGGACACTCAGTCAGCTTAGTTGTCTATGAAACACTGCTGCTCCCGGCCAGTTTAAGAGATTTACTGAGGAACTCTGCAGCTTGCTTTCTTACAGAGACCTTTTCAAGTCAACCAATTTCTAAGATTCTGAATCAAGCATGCTGCCTTAATCCTAAAATGTCTGGGTATTGCCAGCAATCTGAACCTTTTACAGAAAGTAGAACTAAGAATTTTGTGATTTTGACATTCCACTATAGGTATTCTATCTGTGGAAGACAGTTCCTGAACACCCACTATTTGCCAAACATACTTCTAAACATTTAATAACAATAAACACCGTCACCCCTAACCTTAACTCTATAAAGTAGGTAGTATAGTATAGTCTCCATTTTACATAAGAGGAAACTAATGTCCAGAAAAGTAAAGCATGCTTCTCATAAACTGGTCTGAGAGTTATCTCCAGATACCAGAAGTATTGATCTTGCATGAAGAAGTTTGTGTACACAGTGTGAGGGCCATCTATGGAGATAGTATTCCCGGGTTCAAAACAAAGCCACTCTCAGCTCCTAAGTCATAGACTTCTATCGTTCCCATATCTTCAAGACAATAGTTCTCTCTTGCTTAAGCCAGCTGGGCCATGGTACCCTCTTACGTAAGCTCTAAAGTGTTCAGATAACAAACCATAGGGTGGAGTATTAATTTTGCACTTTTGGAAAACCGGTACACAGTGAGCTAGATTTTCTTGCCTAAAACATGACCAGTGGGCATCAATCAGGTTGGCAAGAGAGCCTTCTCCAAAGTTCAAGCTACTGGGTTATGTTGTACCTGCTTTCAGCTTATTGCTAATATTTTTAAAGAGGAAGAATGCCAGTCTTAAAAATACTACACTGGAAGCCAGGCGATGGTGGCGCACGCCTTTAATTCCAGGACTGAGGAGGCAGAGGCAGGTGGATCTCTGTGAGTCCAAGGCCAGCCTGGTCTACAGAGCTAGTTCCAGGACAGGCGCCAAAGCTACAAAGAAATCCTGTCTCAAAAAAAAAAAAAAAACCCACTACACTGTATAGCTGAACTTCTTCAGAAATCACAGGATAGCCATTTATGCACAAAAGACTTACTAAAGACACTGTTGACCTGCTCTAATAAGAAATATCAAATTTTAATCATTATAGGAGGTATTTAAACATTACTTCATAGCATTTATTGATGTTAGTTTAGGTTTTTGTATGAATTCCCATGAAAAGAATTCAGCAAATCAGAGAAGGAACACCTGAGAAAAGGCTGTGGGATCTGTCAGAGCGAGGCAATGAGCCTGTAAGCAAGCCAGGACTGCAGTCTAGACTTTGTGGTCCACCTGCTTTCTACCATGAGCATAAGGTTTTCCTGTCTTGTCTCTAACTGACATGCCTGCCTCTTCCCTGAAATCAACAGGCATTAGACATTAAGTGTGTCATACTTCAGAAAGAGCCTTTGCAATAGGACAAATATGCATTTGGTTGTTGGTAACAAAATGCCCCAGATCTTTAGCCTCTTTGAATGTAAAGTGAATTTGTATGAGGGCTGAGATGAATTATAACATGTCACCCACAGAAAATGATCAGTATTGCTCTACTAAAAAGAGACCCGACTCAGTACCAGCTCTGCCATCTTAGGGCCACCATTTTGAGTTCCCTGGACATCCCTACTCATCAATCACCCCATATGCATGAAAGATATTGTGCTACAATCACAATTCTGACATTTGTACTTCCATGCAAATACAAAAAACTAACTATAGGGGATCTGAGGAGACTACCAAAGGCACTGAATCACCATTTCCTTAGCAAGTAAAAACTACTTGTTATACTCCACTCCCCCAAGATTTAAAAGAAATCATTTTAATAGACAGAAAAAATAAATTTTATTTAGACAGTATCTATAAGGTAGAAGGGGAATCCAGAGCACACTTACTCCAGAAGTGGAAAACATAACCATTTCTTGGTCAGTGAGTATGTCATGCCTATGTCTGAAAATGAAATAAAATTTAAAAATCTCATTGCATGGAAATTTCTTTGAAATTCCTTATATATTAACCACGATTCTGATTTTAAATACCATCATCTCTAGTGTAAAACTAGAAGATGCTTTAACCCATGTTCTTATAAAAGATCTTTTGGAAACTCATCTATGTATTTGTCCCAGAAGTATTCTGACAAACATTGAAATCCACATCTAATCTGAGTTTGATATCTGAAAATTGGAAATGCTTGGAAGGCTATCTCAGAACTTGCTGGAACCACCTCAAATAATCATTCAGTGTTCAAAGTCAATACCTATTAATGGTCTTGCATATGGTATTAATTCTACGTTAATTCTGTCAGAAGTGATATCATAGCTAGAAGTTCCAAATTATGACATCACTAAAACAACTTGGTTTTCATGAGCGTGGGACCATCCTGTGCCAAAATCCAGTTCAATCTATTCATCTGTCTATTCTGACAAGTTCTGTTTAATTAGGTTGTGGCCTCATAATGAACAAGAGACTGACTCTCTGTCCGATTGCCAGAGCCATTTCTATTCTCTTCAACTTAAGGGCCAAATGCTCACACTGCTTTGCCCAATTTATACCTTTTTCTGTAATTACTGGTCCCCAAGGTGTGATTGTCCTTTTTCATAAGAGTTTGTGCAGCTGCCAACATGAAGTTGTAAATAAATTGTAATACCGTTGCTATGAGGTGTAAAAATCCCACAGCTCATATCCAGAGCCTTGTATAATAAACTCAAGTAAACATTCCATTTCCTGCAAGTGATTGTGGTCTGAGACTAGATTTAGAAAACAGGGCAGTAAGTCATCTTTCTTTAATGAGTCGTTGAAAACAAAGCTCTATCCCACGAAACCAAAGCTGGTCCTTGACAAAAACAAATAGATTATTTGTCAAAGACCCTCTGAAGGGGAATATAATTTTTTGAGCTTGCGATCTGAAACCCATTTTTGTAGTCTCATGAAGCTTAAACACTCGCATAGAAGTACCTACCACCAAGGAAGTAGAAGAAGTGAGTTTTCTAATGAGGAACGAAATGCACAACTAGAGGGAAGAATGAGAAAATAAAATGTAGAAACATTTACTAGTTATTCACATCTGTGCTTCCTTTGGCTTTAACCTGGGAACAATGTTGTCTTAACGTATAGGACCCAGGTAATCTCCAAATTAGATAATTAATGTCAGCCATCTACCAGCTGTGCTGATTAACGGTGAGCAATATACCAAAATGGTGATTTCCTCCTCCATTTTCTTAGTAATAGAAAGAAAACTTTCAGTCTTATTTCCCCAGAAGCCAACTTGAGCCTCCACCATGGGATGGGCTGTACATAAAGAACCATCATTATTATTTACATTCCAAAATCTCTCCTGCTTTAAATGTGCACCTATGTCAACACTTCCTGAAACTGCAGGAATGATACTTTGGGCCTGGAGCAGGACACCTAAAACACCTCCCTCCCCACCCAAAGTCCAGAGATTGGAGGATGTGGAAGATGGGAAGGGTGCTGTGAAATGTTGTTGTGATCATGAACACATCACAGCTGTGGATACATTCATAAGACCTGCATGTTCATGCATAGCATATACACATTCATGTGGGTGTGAGCACACACACACTTTTTTGAAGGAGGAGGGGAAAGTTTGGGAGGAAGAAGGTGGTGAGCAGGAGTACACATGGGACAAGAGATGTTAAGGGGGTGTGAAGATGTTAAGAGGATGTGATAACAACATACTGTATACGTTTATGAAACTGATAAAATTCTCTAATTTTTTTAAAAGAATGACACCTTTAACAACATAATTCAATGATCTCCAGAATTCATCAGTGCTACTGAAACATTTTTGATCTTATTTATTTTTATAAAAAAGGGTTTGTTGAGTTATTTCCTTGCTTAATTATAATTGAACTTCTTTTATAAATTGAAAGTTTCTTATGAAATTTCTCTCCTCTGGCACTCAAAGAGCCAGCGGCTTCCTCTTTAACATGAAATTGAATCAACGAGTCCAAGAAGCAATTACTTATTACTATACCCAGATCATCAACAGTAGCCCACATCTGACAATGAAAGATAAATGAACAAGATTTGCAATTCAAGCTCTTATGTGACAAAGACCATGGATGCTGCCAAATATACATAGTTTATTTCCCAGGCCCTTCCAGTTAGTTTGGAAACATCTGAGAATCTCTAATGGACCATAATCAAAAGTTAAATGTATTCACTATTTCAGATACAGGAAATTGAGAGTCTGTGTGGCTCCATTGCCTCTATTTTTTTCAGTTATAGAGAGCCAGAAAAAATGTTTCATATGGCATTAGTACAAGATTGAATAGAACCAGTTTGCCTTCATAGAAAGATGAGCCAGTTACTAATTAAACTCCATAATAGTAACACAAATAGTCTAGATGCTGGTATTGTTTTCTAGGACATTTCATATTAACTTTGCCCTTTTATGAGACTGCTGTTCAAAGTTCATTTTGATTCGTGTCCTAGAGATATTACCTAGGGCATCCTAAAAATGGATAATGCCTGTGTAATTGGGACTACATTAAAGGTCCTTAGAAAGATCCTTCTCAGTTCTCCAAGCTGTTGCTTGGGCTTCTAAGAGTATTACCCAAGTACAGTTTCTATGGGAACTCCATCACAGCTCTGAGTAGCTACTATGCTTATCACTGTTGAGCCCTACCATGTCTGCTACCTTGTCCATGTTCTTACCACATTCTGGATGTTCTCATGGTTTAGGAGTGAGGAAGCCAAAGTCAAGATGTTTTCAGCCTCCCTTTGGGGAAGGGCTCTCAAAGGGAATCCTTGCCTTTTTTTATGCAAACTGCCATGTTCACTTGCCTCCTTGCATAGCATCTCTGCCTTCCATGCACATGGTTTGTCCTCAGTGTGCCTCTTATAAGGATGCATCATGATAATTGAGTCTCAGGCAGATTACCCAGAATGAGCTCTTCATCAGAAGTATCATGGCTTAGTTACAGCTACTGAAATCTTTTTGTTCAAATAAGGTAAAATTAGATGGCTCTAGAAACTGGGATTGTACATGTCTTTTTGGAGGCCCATTTTATAATTACCACAAAGTGTCATCTCTGCCAACTTGAGCTCTTCCATTTGTGCCACACTCTGAGATTTTAAACCAATTTACCTTACTCCTGAGTGTTTCAGGGGCTCAGTTACAGAAAGATTGAAATGCTCCTTTTTGTTTATTAATAGTAGCTTCCATTTCCGAAAGGCGCATAGTCCTCAGACAAACCTTTCATAAGGAGCCCATCGACCTTGTCATAACTGTATTCACACCAGAAATTTCTGCAGAAAGATATTCTGTCATCAGGAAGGCTGCTCTGTACTTTGTTCAGAAAAGCTTTTGACCATTCCAGCTTAAAGTTCAAAAGCCCTTAATCAGGACTTTAGCCTTTAAGAATACTCATAAAGACTCATTCTTGTATCTCAACTATGGCTAGTTTATTTCACATCTTTCAGCCTAGTGAGTTTTTGAAGCTGAATTCTGAAGAGAGTTCTTCCTATTTCCATTCTCAATGTAGACAGACTTGAAACTTTCATAAAACCCACAGAACTGAGAAACTAATCATTAACACTGCAAAAACACTTATTGAATCTCAATTGATATCTTTAGCTGGAATAATCTGTTGATCCATGACTATAATTCAGAATGTATCAGAAGAAACAAGGACCTTGGGTCATATAATTGAGCTCCGCACTTTGGGAGTGGGAATACTGAGATCCTGATGTTCGTAACAGATTCATTCAATTTATCCTGCCTTTTGATTTTTGAGACACATCCATGGGTCATGATTTGAACTATCTATAAACAAAAATTCTTGTGGGGAAAAAAGCTTGTCTTTAAATGCTAAACCTGATAACTAATTACCAAAACTCCTGAGGAGTAATCTCTTTGAGCCTTGGATCCTCACTCTGTAACAGAGGTAGAAACCACTCTGTGACACAGTATGGGTTAATATATCTTGCAGACTGCCTCCAAGCAGGATGAGTTCCCTGGGAGTCACTAGCTTGCTGTATCCCTGGTCAAACTTAACCAATGACTGACAGGTGAAGTGCTCAGAAAAGGCTGGGCCAATGCTCAAGATACTCAATTCTCAGTTAAGTACTGAAGACTGAAGGGAACAATTGGAGTCCTGAGGGAATGTGAATTTGTTTGAAGTCAGCTAGCCACATCAAGGATGAAATAATCAGACCCATGGGAAATGCAATTAGCAAAACCTTTCCCCTGGGTCACATATGGAAAGGCAGAACCTTCCTCCATCCAAGTACGGTGTATAAAAACAATTGGCCAGTGTGTGCAAAACCTAGCAACTGCAACTTTCTCCTCCCAGATGTTTAGGGTCTAAGATTGCTCACCTACAGATTCCTCTTGCCTAGACTAATTACTCTGCCCCCTGTGCTGCAAATAATAAATGTGCGGAGGTTCTGGGTTGTTACAGTAGTCCGTGTCACTCCATCAGGGTACACTTGGCCCACCTGACCCCAGCTCTCTGGTATGTCTGTCTGTGCCTCTGTCCTTGCTCCATTTTATCCCTAGCCCTAATTGGTGACCCAGGACTAAGACAGCTGGAACACCTCCAATAACATAAGATGGCATAGAAACAGAAATTAAGATCAGGTAGTTTAGAATCTCATCCCTTGGTTTCAACTCTATATATAAAATCACTTAATCTCTCAGTGCTATTTCTTCTCTCTAAAAAGGGAAGAGTACAGGAATTCATCACATGGACTAAGGTGAGACCCAAATGGCATCTGACCTGGAAAAGAGATACTACCAGTAGGTGTGTTCATAACTCCAACATTATAACTATTTTTGGAACATACACTATTCCAGCTTCCTTAGTTTTTAATCCAAGTTTGGCACTGTACCATGATGCTGAGTTTCCATATGTTTTGTTTCATTCTGAGTTATTAACATAGAGGAGATCATAGAAATCATTGGATTAATTCATGAATGCTCAAGTTAACAAAAGGCACATGGGTAGCCAAAGATAATACATCAAGATTACATCACATTGCATCAAAGTAGTCCTCAGATAGTCAGAAAAACACAGCTTTGCAAGGAGATGCTAAGATACAAGGACATCACAAGTAAGAGCTTCCTAACTAGCCCAGAAGTAAAACAGTTTAACCTGTTTTGTGACTTGGCTTGCTAGTGTGCAGTTAGGAATGCCATTGCCCCCTTAATCTGTCCTGAAGACCAGTTAAACTATCATCTTATTTGCAACAAATAACTAGATGTGTATAACCCAAAGCAATCATCATCACTAAATAGGGTGCCTCATAGCACTCTGCTTCATTCTTACCTGCTCTGATATTCAAGTGTGTTCTGCACCCACGTATTCTCAAATCTCAGTACATGTCTCCAGTCAAACCAAGAATGTCTCCTAGTCACTTCTACTCCACACTCTCCTTCAAAGTATTCCAACAGGAAAGACTTGGTTCTACAGGAATATTTCATATTTTTTTCCTCTGGTATGAACACTGAGAAATGTCTTATTGAACAAAACAAAGATCATTAAAATTTTATTTAATTTTTACTATAATTTTCTAAAACGTGTAATTTCAAGCCTTCTTAAATGTGTGTGTGTGTTCAAAGTTTGAAATTTATATGACAAGGTTATTTTAGGAACATGATAAAGAGATACCAGTCATTGCCCTACTTATAAAAGGTAGGACAATTAGACATTGATAATATAAATAGTTTTGCTCAGAAGCCCAACTGAGGCTGGGGAGATGGTTAATTGTAAAAAGTGCTCTCTATGAAAGAATGAAAACCCTGAACTAGGATGCTAGCTACCCATGTCCAAGTCAAGTAGAGCAGAGCACACCCACAACCCCAGCACTGGAACGTGTGGAGAGAAGCGTAGAGAGTGGTGCTTCCCCAGGGCTCACTGATGGAAATGGTGAGCTTTGGGTCCTGTCTCCAAAACCCAGGTGTAAAACTGTAGAGGAAACTGCCTGAAGTTGACCATCGGGCTTCATGAACACATAGGTAAGAATATTCATACATGGGGGCGGGCAGAATTATGGGGGAAAGAGGGAGGGAGAGAAGCTATAGCAACACAATTTAGCAGCCCACTCAGCAAGGATAACCATATGAAAAGAAGTGGGAAGAAGAATTTCTTTTCCCAGCACCATTCTGTCATCCTGGATGGCAATGCAGTGACAAAGAACTCCCCGGCCTGTGATTTTCTCTAATGCAGACAAAATAGGGGAGGTGAACAGCCGGTTTCCTTGGTCTTTGCAGCATGCTCAAAGCTGCTCTTTAATGTCTTCATGTGTAGAACAGTGGAGCATGTTTACATTATGCTGAGATGTTTGGAGTCTTCAGGAACAAGGAGGGAAGCAGTGATTATACCCAACCCATGGTGAGCAAACTATGGTCCCTAGTGAACTTTCCTATGAAGATTCCTGCAGGCTTTTCTGGAGAAGAATTCGCCAGATCTCCAGGCACCATGGAGCTTGCCACATAGATTTTACTGCTAAAACCTGCAGTGTTTGCTGTATTGCCCCAGTGTCTTGCTCTGCAGAGAACCTGAGCCACTTTTACCCCTAATAAATCCAACAGAAGTACATGGAAGCACAGGGGAAAAAAAAGTGAGAAACTGCCACGAAAACGTAGGAAGAGAAAAATGGAACTCCTGGAAGTTGTTCACTGTCCTCCATTTGCATGCCATGTGTGCACCCACACTTAGACACACAAAATCAACAAACAAACAAGTAAATACGTACAAATATCTCAAAAAAAAAAAGCAAACTGAGTTTACACCTTGAGGAACTAGAAAACAGCAACCAATTAATTTCAGAGTTCATAGGAAAAAAAGAGATAGTGAGTATCAGAGTAGAAATAAAAGAAATAGGTTAGAAAACAACAGAAAAAATTCTATGAAACTGAGTTAAGTGCTCATAAAAATAGACAAAATTAACAGTTGATTGGTTATTTCAACTAAAAACTAAAAAGAGAGAAGATATAAGCCAATCTGATGGGAGAAGTCTCTCAACTGGGATACCTTCCCTCTTTCCAGGGAGTGAATCTGTGTCACACTGATAAAATATAACCAGCACAAAGCTGAAGATTGTGAGCTATCCACTCTCTGTACTTCCTGTGGGCAACGTGTTGACAGTCCCAGTTAGAGCAAGTCTACAAGGATAGAAATGAATGTCGTGCAAAACAGAGAGATAGTATTAAAATTCTGGGTTTTGGTGATGTAATCTGTGTATAGTAAATCCTGAAGACTACACTGAAAAACCTGTGAATAAAGTCAGTATAATTGCAGAATTAAAAATCAATATAAAATTGTATGCTTCAATAGATGGACTTCTAACTATCAAAAAATATAAAACACAGTCTTGTTAACATTGGCATCACAAAGAATAAAATGCTCAGGAATAAACTTAACTAAGACTTTGAAAGATCTATCCATTGAGAATTATAGAAACATTAATGAGAGAGACTGAAGATGATACAAATAAAATGAAGTATTCCTATGTTCATTGACTGGAAGTATTCTTGTTATTTAACTGTCCATATTACCCTCAGCCATCTACAGATTCAGTACAAACTCTACCAAAATTCCAGTGATAATTTTCATAAAAATAGGAAAAATAACTCTAAAGTTTACAAGGGAACATTAACTACCCCAAACTATAGAGCAGTCTAAAACAAGAGAAGTGAATCTGGCTTCATCATATTTTACATGTTAAATTATTTAGTAAATGTACAGAAATTACAACAAGAAGATCTTGGCATAAACTCAGATGCTTAGACCAGTGAAACCAAAAAGAGCCCCCCAAAGAAACATGGCATAAATGCACATTAAGTTTTGACAAAGGCAGTGAAGATAGTAAGAGGGAAAGCAATCTATTTTTCCAAAGGCTGAACAACCATATACAAATTATCAACGTGTACCTTACCTTTCCTCACTGGATTCAAATCTTAACATGGATCCTGAAACAATAAAGATCCTTGAAACATACACCTGAAACACAGGCATAAACTGCACAGGTAAGTGGCATTACATTCAGCTAAAAAAGTTTTTATACAACAAAGAAAATGATAAAACAGAAGGCAATCTACAACATAAGAGAAAATATTTACACACCATATATGGAATATGAAGCTAATGCCCCAAATACATAGGAAATTCTTACAATGCAATAGCAGCCACCAGAAAATAACAAGATACCATGCTTCACACATTGGCAAAGAGCCCTTAATAGGCATGTTTCCCAAGAAGATGTAAGATGGAATGGGGGTGGGTGTATCACAGGCACTCAATATTCGCAGTCGTCAGGAAAATGAAGTCAAACCACAGGGATGTGTCCCAACTGGGACAGGTAGCACCCAAACACAAGAAAATAAGTGTCAGTGAAGATACCACAGGGACTCTTGCACACTTGTGATGAACGTGCAAATTGGTACAGTCATTACCAAAAGCAATACAGGACACCTCTCAAAATAAGAGGAAAGGTACCATGTAATCCAGTAACCTTGATTCTGAGTATCTTTCCAAAAAAAAATCTGTGTGAGAGATAGCTGTACTCTCTGATACACTATAGCATTATTTACAAAGGCATACCTGTCTACTGATAGATAAATAGATAGCAAAAGATATCCTTTAAATTCACAGATGCACAGGTAATGAGATATCATTCATATTTTTAGAAAACATTATTTTGAGAACACTAATAAAACCAACCTGATACAATATAACAAATGCTATATGACCACAATTATATTGGACTCTAAAAACACACAAAAAAATGAATTAATAGCAGCAGAGAGTATAATGTGACTACCAGGGATTGAGACTCAGACATAAGTGTAAGTATCACTTCAGGGACATAATTTCATTTATAGAATCAATAAGTTCGGAATCTAGTATATGGCACAATTACAGTTGGTAATAGCTACTCATTTACAGTCTTCTAAGAGGCATTAACTGTTTTTAGCCTAACCAGTAAAATGTTAATATTATATAGAAACATAAACTAAAAATAATTGACTTAAACAACCCAAAATTTACAGTGCACGTGAAAGGGTGGGGTATAATTAACTGCAAAAATAAAATTTTGATTAACCTGTAGGCAGAAACTGCTCATGTGTTTCCTGGCCACCCAGACCCAAAATACTCACACAGAAACTATATAAATTAAAACACTGCTTGGTCTATTAGCTTATACTTCTTATTAACTAACTCTTACATCTTAAATTAGCCCATTTCTATTATTTTGTGTTTTGCCACAAGGTTGTGGCTTATCAGGTAAAGTTTCAGCATCTGTCTCCTTTGGCAGCTACATGGCATCTCTTTGATTACTCCTACTTTCTATATCTCTGTTTGGATTTCCTGCCTGGCTTTATTCTGCCTTGCCATCAGCCCAAAAAAGCTTCTTTCTCAAGCAATGGTAATAAAACATATTCACAGCACACAGAGGGGAATTCTACATCACTGCCCCACATTGGGTACCATTTTGTAGGAGGAGACAGTTCATTCATTCCCGGCTGCCCAGACCCAAAATAATCATATAGAAACTATATTAATTACAACACTGTTTGGCCAATAGTTTAGGCATATTTCTACCTATCTCTTACATCTTGAATTAATCCATTTCTATTTATCTGTGTATCAGCATGACGCTGTGGCTTACTGGGTAAATTCTGACTGATGTCTTTCTCCTTGAGCAGCTACATGGCGTCCCCTGACTCCACCTACTTTCTCTCTACATCTCTGTTCAGATTTCCTGCCTGGTTTTACTCTACTAAGCCATTGGCCAAAACAGCTTCTTTAATTACCAATGGTAATAAAACATATTCATAGCATACTAAGGAGAATCCCACATCATTAATCAATATGTTCTCATCACTAGACATCAGCTCCAAAGTGTACTAACACCAAGACATAGGAAGAAAGTAGCAATAACCACCATGCTGTAGGCCCATCCTGTACTCAGTGACTAGGATTCCATTCTTTCTAACCATTGCAAAGTCTGGCCATTTGTATTAGTCAGGGATCTCAAGGGAAACAGAACTAACAAAATATATGTGTATATATGGGATTCGTGGTACTGTTTTACAGGATATGGTCCAGGTTGGATGTCTCACTCTGAAAATGCCAAGAATCTGATAGCTACTCTGCCCACAACCCTGGATGTCCCAAAGTCCCAATTTGGCCATGAAAGCCTAGAGGATTCCAGAAGAGTTGTTAGTTAATGTTGGACTCCAGACGAAACTTGTTCTAATACTGGTAAATGAATGCCTCAGCTGGAATGTCGAATGAGGTGAGTGTGCTGGAGATTAGGTGAGGTGAGTTGCTTCTTCGAATTCACCTTCATCCTTCCCTGTTGTGGGATGTTTGTACAGCGTGTGAAGATATATTGCTATGATCGATGTAATAAAAAGCTGAACAGCCAACAGCTAGGCAGGTGATACAGGCAGGACTTCCTGGCAGAGAGAGAACTCTGGGAAGAAGAAAGGCAGAGTTGCCCACCAGACATGGAGAGGAAACGGGAGATGTAAATGGAAGGGAGGTAATGCCAGATGACAGATGTAGACTGACACAAATGGGTTAGTTTAAATTATAAGAGCTAGTTGAGACAAGCCTAAGCTAAATGCCTAGTCTTTAAAATTAATAAGAAGTCTCCATGTCATTATTTGTGAGCTGGCAGCTGCCAAAAAAGCTTGCTAGAGTTCGCTCCTCAATCATCTTGGATATTGTTTTTTTTTCTTCCTTAAAGCTGCCACAGTTTATAGTTAATAAAATGCATTCTAGTTATATGCATATTCTAATATTTTGAGTTAGTTTGCCATATGGTATAGCCATGACCAAAAATTAATTGAGAACATTTTCATCCCCACGAAGATTCTTCAAGTTCATTTGCTCGGATCTTCAACTCCATCCTTAGCCCCAGACAACAACTAATCTACTGTATTATTCTACCTCTACAAAATCTTCTTTTATGAACATCTCACATAAATTATGTCACATAATATGAGGTCTGTTTGGCCCAGCTTTTTCCACTTAACATAGTAATTCTGAGTCTCATATGAGATGCAGCATTTGTTAGCAATTCAGCACTTTTTGTTCTATTGCGCAGATATCCCTTATTTTGTCTGTCTCTTCACAAGCTGATGAAGATTTAGTTGTTCTTAGTTTGTAAGTGAATAGGAATGAAGTTGCTATAAGCTTTTGCATTGGCATTTGTAGACAGACACTTTTCTATTTATTTTTGGTACATGCCTAGAAGTAAAATTGTTGTTCTTTTAATTTTATAATGAGTCATTTCCTGGAAGGTTATTTCATTAGCTACATAAAAACTACTCCTTGTGGAGAGATCAGTATCTGAACATCATTATCTTGGAAAATAATTAAGAAATGCCCACAGGGAAAATAGTAACTACAAGAGAGGTGGGATTTGGAGGAGTGGAGCATAAATATACACATCTATGTACAATGTCTATGAAGGCCAGAAAAGAGCAAGCAAATGGATTAGAAACTCAGCCAGTTTAACAGTACGTTCACTCATGGTGTTTGATTGACACATGTTTTTCTATGATGAGTTTCATGGTCTTCAACATGTGGAGTATTTTCCTAGCCAGTTGGCTCAGGTTCTCAGAAAAGAAATGTATACCATACTTCAACCTCTTTCACAAACCCTGTCAGATCAAGACTACACATAAATTTGTGCATGCTAACTATTCAAACATTAAATGAATCCAAAAGGGCAGAGGCAGAGGTCATTTGGTTGAGCTTAAATCCAAACTGAATGGTTCCCTATCATTACTCATTCTGCATTCTTCATTTATCTAATATTTACATAGGTAGAGTCAGTTTAAAAGAACTAATTTTGCTTTCTGAAAAATCGGTAGAACACAATAAAAAGTTGAGAATTCTAATCATTGATGCAAGATCTCTGAAAAATAAATGACTACTTGTTCAGAGTGGAGAATAAGCAGTTTGTAGTCTTTTAAAGGTGTGTATGTATATGTGTGTAGGTGCAGGTATGCCTGCCACAGTGCATTGTGTTAGAAGAGAACATCTTTTCAGGAGTCAGTTATCTCCTTCCACATTGGGTTGGATTTAATTTTCAATTCAGCTATTCTTTGAGACTTTCATACATATATATAATCTATTCTGATAACTCTCCCCTTTCACCCTCTTATTCCCCTTCCACTCCTATCAATTTTTCCTCCTTAAAAGTTTCTTTCTCAGATTCATGGTTTTTTTTATTTATTTTGTGACCTATTGTGTTTAACCAGGGATACCTGGGTGACTGCTGACAGAATTATTCATTCGATCCTGTTGGACTCACTTGTGAGTAGACAGCTGAAGGCAACCACTCCCATCTCCTAGACTCTATCTGTAGGCAATAGTTCATTCATAAGGGGCACAGTCTTTTTTTTCTGAGGCAAAGTCTTTCTTGTTTCTGTCTCTGTGCTGCCTTTGTAAGCTTCTCTTGGCTTGTTCTCCAGTTTCTACCTCCATCTCCCCATAAGAGTGGGGTTGCAGATACACATTACTATGCCCTGCTTTTTAAACACAGATTTAAAAAACTGATTCAGATACTTAGGCTTACAACTCAAGTACTTTTTATCTGCTAAGAAATTTCACTGGTGCAATGCTAAAGTCTAATATGTTACAGCTTATGGGACAGGAGGAACAAGAGCACTTGAAGTTAACGAGGTGATCAAATAAATTAAGACACTCAGATAAGTGTACAAAGCAGTATATGTTATTCCTGAAAAAAAAAAGACATATGGGGAGTCTCCAAGAAAAGGCACATGTATTTTATCGCAACATCAATCTGTCTTTTGCATGTAAGATACTCTTGGGTTCCCATTGCAAGATATGCTATGGAATCTGGATATCAATCAAATAGTTCTTTGTGGCTTCCTGGGTTTATTGCATTTTAAGGGTGTGAGGATGAGGGATATGTATGAGTATGCAAGAATGAGCACAGGTAAGGTGATCATGGAGTGCTGCGCCAGCACAGCCTGGATGCCGAGTCCGAGCGAAGGATGTCAAGATTAATGAAACACGCACTCTGGATATTGCAGAATCAGAAGCCCTTTATTTACATCACCAAGGGGGTTTTATACCTAACCCAGACAGGTGGGTCAACAGGATGGAAACCTCATCCCCGAATCCTTGGACCAAGGCAATACGTTCTCAGGAAGCAGGGTTGGTAAACAACTCTGAGAGTAAGGAACTTGTAAGTTTCTCAGAAACCCAGAACAACAAGGGCAATAAAGGTCACCAACAGGAGAGGTGAGTAGGAAGGCCAGGATTCCATTAGGTCCCAACAATGGAGGACAAGGGAAAGTCTGAAGTCAGAAGGAAAATTCATGATGCTTGTAGTACCAATCTTTCAAGTAGAAACACTAAACTAGGTTTTAGATTTGAATACTTTGAGTCTATAAAGATATGAAAAAATATATTTTTAAAAAAACCTTATGGAAAATGTAGAGGCATTTTTCAGAAAATTATGATCTTAGTTTGAGAAAGATGAAAGTCTTGTCAGAGACCCTTGCCAATGCACCTCATTGAGGACACATGGAACAAGAGCAAAGCAGTCTGTCAGGCCACCTCTGCCAGTAAATGTGCTTTTCAAAAAATATGTGCATCATTTATCTTGGTAATTACAATCCAAGACAGGAGGACATTGTAAATGTTAGAAATATGAAATGGGGAGGAATAGAAACCATGTGAATATGTTGCTTTATCTTTTCTAAATTATGTAGCTTAATAATTAAGATGCCTGGTATCTAAACTGTCAAGTCACCAAGGAGGTCAGCATGTGAAACATATACTCCAGCCCAGATTACCCAAGACTGCAGACCAGCTTCTACAGAGCCTCCTGTGTCTTTCTTCCTTGATTAGTTCTCCAGAGGGTTTCAGGCAATAGACTGAGTAGTGTTTCAGGTTGTGTGATAGACATATTTGTTGCAGGAGAGGGGAGTATTCAAAGAGATCACTCAGTTTTCTAAGCTGAGCCCTAATTAGACATCAAGCACTTGGAGGAGAATCACAATTACTAGAGTATAGGTTGTTAGACTCAATAGAATTTGGAGATTTGTTTCTAGGTAACCTCAAGAAAATGTACATACCACCATCTTTGATCCTGGAGCTTAAAACTAGATACAGGAGGTCATAGGTGACAAAGTTCATGGTGCATCAGTTCTAGATGTTTGGCTACCACTCCCTCAAAGTGTCATGTCCACTCTTTGTTATTTGAACCACGGTCCTCAACCTCACTGGATATTGGGACACATCCAGACATCCATACTTTAATTCAGAATCTCCCCACAAGTGTTTTTGAGCCCTTCTTTAAGCCTGGAATCTTGTTACATATTGATGGAGATAAAGTTAATAAAGATAATGTCTTTGAATATACAGAATTTAGCTTGATCCAGGAATCATGACCTACAAATACATCACTCTGCTAAGAACCAATTAGTACTAACACCATGAAAGGAGCAGAATTTGTTCGTTTGTGAAGCTGTCCTACTTGTCTACATAGGCTCCAAACTGAAATGTTGAAGCAAGAGAAACTTACAGCCTTTGATTAAGATTTATCTGAAGATTGGCAATGTGCTGCGAAAGAGAGAATTTGTAGGTCTAAAAATAAAGGATCTCAGGTCAAAGGTCAGGTAACTCAGATGCAATTTTCTCCTTGTTTCTTAATTTCTACATTAGCAAAACTTGAGTATAGGCTCAACATCATGGTGAAGTCATGGTGAGGATTTAATTTAAAGCATAACATAAAAAGCCACCCTCAGGTTAACCCTGCCTTGTTAACCAGGACTGTGGCATTCAGACTGTCCCTGAATGTGATTTGCATTTATAAGAGGGCGATGGATTCCATAGTCAGTAGAAGCCAACCTTCAAATATTTAATTTGGATCTTTTCCTCATTTAGTAATATATGCAGTACGACACTCTCAGCAACCCTGGCTCCCACTGGCTGTGAGACCATAGGGGGAGTGGCATATACTTCACAGTACTTTGTATTGCTTAATGATGAAGCTCCAAACCTTGTGTATTAACTTTATTTCTTACTTAGAATATTTTCAATTTACACTAGGTGTATTTAACATGACCTCACCATAGGTCAAGGAAGGAACAAAAAGACATTTCCTATTCATCTCTAAAATTATACTCATGCACGAAGTTCTTTATTCTGGGCTCCCAATAATATCCCACATCTGAGGCTATAGCTAATTCAGTAGGTAAAACACAAGTCACACAGCACATGGTCCTGAGTTCAGATTCCCAACACTTAAGTGGATGTGGTAACAAGCTTCTGTAACTTCATTTCTGGGGGGTGAAGATGGTCACATCCCTGTAGTTCATGGGACAGTCAATCTGACCACACTGGTGAGCTTTAGATTCGACTAGAGATCCTGCCTCAAAAACTAATGTAGACAATAATAGAGAATAGTAAAGAAAGACACCTGACATTAAACTCTAGTCTCCAAAAACATGTACGCAGGTGCATACACAGCCACACAAACATTCATGTTTAACAAAATAAAAACCAAGCTCTTCATATTTACCATATACCAGCACCTCGTAGCTGAAACTACATAGTTCTGTGATAAGGAAGAAAAGAAGTGAAGGAACCAATATTTCTGGTCAGTTCTTTCTTAACTTAAGAAAAAAAATTACAGAAAATACAGGGAGTAGTTCATGAAATTGAAATAAAAACTTCAAAATAATATGCTTCATACAAAACAAAGGTCAAGACACTTTCAAGGAACTCAGGTTGTAAGAATTGAAAGACAATGATGGGAAGGAATAAGTCCTAAATCATCTATTTTGGTGGCCTTCCATGAAGACTCAGGTTCCAGGGAGAGAATCCCTGATTGGCCTCACCTTGGATGCACTAAACCCTTGATGGGGAAACAGGTCACTTTGAATGTGATTATCACTGTGGGGCTCTCCAAAATGCAATTACAGTGTAGGTACCTGAAGAGAGGGAAGTGGATATCGGGTAAAATCACAGGAGTAGCAATAGTTACATTTGGTCTCATCACAACAACAGTCTGAAGAGCTGTGAATCTGTCCTTATTAGAAAGGAGGAGAGAAGCTTGTAAGCTTAAGAAACAAGTTGAAGGAGTTATGAAAGAGAACTCGCTGAGTTTGGAGCCGAAGATCGTCACTATTACACTTTTTCCCCTGGCAGCAGAGTGAAGGCTCTTTCCACCTCAAAGTCTTGGAGCTGGGCTTTAAAAGGTAGGTGGGATTCCAAATGGCAGAGACATGAAGGAGAATAAAGTGGGAAATGACCAAGCCTTGTGCTCTGCCATGCATTTGCTGTTAATATTTGCAGTATTCCCGTCAACTATGGAGCCAGCATCCTTTGCAATGCTAAAGCAAAAGAGAAAAAAAAAAAAAAAAAAAAACAAGAAAGAAAAGACAAGCATACTCAGTGTTCCCTTTGAGACTCACAAACATTCTGCTAAAGGGAAACTATCCAAGGCTACATTTGTTTAAATTAAAAATAACAATAAAAAGAAAATCTTGACATCTATTTCTGGCTGAGAGGTTGAACGCTCAATAACATTTAAATTTGGCTTTGATTTTTAAAATGTATGTCGTTTTGGGATAGATACATTTAAGTAAATTTCTCAAGCCTTCGAGGGTGCTAAAAATGCCATAATCACTTCCTCATTTTTATATACTCTGTTCTATGGAACCGAGAAGCATCTGACACCAAATTACCAGCATTACAAAAACACTGTGTATTTTACACATGAAAGAAACCCAAATACCTGAAAATACCTGCAAGCATTTGATGGGCCAACTGAGCATTCTTTAAAATGTGTTTAATTTCTAGCTACACTTGGACATCTGGAACGCACTCTAAGCAGGTCATTGGTTTTGCTTTTTTGTTTTCATCCAAAATACGTAATTTTCCAGTGAAACTCTTCTCAATTGGCTGATGAGTTTCGAAAATTGTGGAGCATCTCCTAGGAAGCAAAGGTAGTTTGTTTCCTTGACCTTACACTAGGGATTAAAAAGGCACAAGCACAAGGAACTGAAATTGGCATCTTAGGGGATTGCACCATGCTCCAAGCACTGGCCTTTTCCATGCCCACATCTCTGTGATCCAAATGTCAGCACTTGGAAAAGCTTGTAGAGCATTCATTTATTCCAGCAGTATGGTCTTCAGAAGCCAGCAGCTATGGAACAGCACACTGGCTGGAGGAAGAGAGTAGATGGGGACCTAGCCACAGGTACACATAGACAGATGGAAGTGAAGAACATGTGTCAGATGGTCCAGAATACACAAATGAGGATATGGAGAGAAAGAGCAGGGGCTGTGGGTGTGGAAGGGAAAGAATGACGGCAGGAGAGAGCGATGTGCAATGAGGAGTTTCATGACAATACCATAAGTAATGGCAGTGCTCCAAGCTATTTGTGGTGACAGCTGCTCACCTCTTTGATCATACTAAGAACTATTAAGTGTCATTTCAAGTGGGTGAGTTCTATCATGTCTGAGTTATAGATAGCTCAATAAAGGGGAATTTTGCAAGGAAAATTTAAAACCGTACAATATAATAACAAATCAGTGAGAGAAATTTGTTGGTTTTAACTCATGCATCCACAGTAAAATACTTGCTCAAGTTCTCTCAAAATAGAATTTGTTGTTTCAGAAGAACCATCATCCTTCATTCCTCAGGCTGTCCCCATTCCAAATCATCATCAGTAAAATTAAACCAGAGTGTGAATACCCAGCTATCTCCTCATCATTTGGTGAAAAAGCAGACTTTTTATCAATACCTTTTTTTGACTTGTTTGTCAAGATTTGGTTATTGCTATGTGAGTCTGTTTCTGGGTCCAGTATTCCATTCTATCGGTCTATGTGTTTGCTTTGGTTCCACACTGCTTTTGTTTCTTTGTGAGTCTTGGTTTTGCTTTGTAATGTTTTGTTTTGTTTGTCTTTGGTTGGTTGTTTGATTGTTTTGCTGTTGTTGGTTGGCTGGTTTTTGTTTTGTTTTGTTTGTCTGTTTAGTTGTTTGGTTTGTTGTTTGTGGTTGGTTTTTGTTTGTTTGGTCTTTCGAGACAGAGTTTCTCTGTCTTTTTTTGGCTATTCTGAAATTCCCTCTGTCAACCAGACTGGCCTGGAACTCACAGAGATCCCTCTACCTCTGCCTGAGATTAAAGGCATATACCACCATGCCTTGCTCATACTGCTTTTATTAACTGCTTTGTAGTAGTTGAAAAGTGGGTATCATGATGTCTCCATGATTGCTTCTGCTTGTTAGTTCTCTGTACTTCCATATGAATTTTAAATTGTTTTTTCTAGTTTCATGAAAAATACCTTTGGGATTTTGATGGGAATTGCATTTGAATCTGTAGATGACTTTCAGTAATATAGTTATTTTTATAATATTAGTTCTACCGATCATGAAGATGAGCGTAGATGCAAGTTTCTGTCACACCTGGACCACAGCCTTTCAGGACCAAAGAAACACACAAAGGCTTATATTAATTATAGATTGTTTCATCTATTAGCTCAGGCTTATTAGTAACTAGCTCTTACAACTTAAATTAACTCATAATTCTTATCTATGTTTAGCCACATGGCTTGGTACCTTTTCTCAGTACAGCATCTTGCCTCCTCTGTGTCTAAGTGGCGACTACAGGCTGACACTTTCCTCTTCCGAGAATTCTCCTAGTCTAGTCACCCCACCTATATTTCTTGACTGACTACTAGCCAATCAGTATTTTATTAAACCAATATGAGTGGCAAATCTTTACAAGATCCAAGAGCATTATCCCACAGTATTGCTTATACAAGGTCTTTCCACCTCTAAAGTCTTCTTCAGTGTTTTTAAGCTTTTTATTGTGGAGGCCTTACATCTTCATGTTTTGGACTTTTCCTGGTTTTATCTTAATCTGTTGTGAATGAGATTTTTTTCCCTAGCTTCTTTGTCATCAAGTTTGTTATCACCAGATAGAAAAGTCAGTTATTGGAGCCTGCTGCTTGACTGAAAAACCATATAGGTTTAATAATTTTCTGATGCAATGTTAAAGTTTTACAACTATAGAAACCATATGAATTGCAATAATTTTGCTTCTTCCCTTTTATTGTAGCCTTCTCATTCTTTCTCTGGTTAATTACGCTAATACTTCAGCAGTATATTAAATAAATGTGGAAAGTGTAGTTTTGACTCGATTCTGATTTTAAAGGAAATTTTCTTTCAGTTTTCTCTCACTTAGTATAATGTTTACTACAAATGTGTGTGTGTGTATAGATAGAGACAGATAATAGACAGATATGTAATTGGATAGATAGATAGATAGATAGATAGATAGATAGATATCCTTTATTATATGTATATAGGCTACTTCCAATCCCAGTTTACACAGAACTAATGAAAGAATTTTTAACTTTGTCAAAAGCCTTTCCTGCTTCTATTGAGAGAAATATGCCATTTCTATCTATGACTTCATTAATTCATTGTATTAAGCTATTCTTCCATTCTTATAATAAAAGCACTTGAGTCATGAGGTATGATCTTACTGTGTTCTTAAATACAGTTGACAAGCATTTTGTTGAAGATTTTTACATCTATGCTAACTGGGGAAATTTTTCTATAATTTCCTTTTATTGATCTATACTTACCTAGTTTTGGTATCAATGTAATTCTGGCTTTATAGAAAGTATATGAAATATTCTTAGCACTTTGACCAATTACAAGTCTCTGTATTATTCATCACCTACGCCAAAAGAAGATTTTTTTCAGACTCAAGATGAGGTCAGCATTAATCCAAGGGTATAAACAGATATATTGAGAAAGCAGTTTGACTACTCGTCCATTTAGCAAAACAAAAGTAGTAGATATCCTTCTAGAATCTGTGACCTCCAAGCCACATGCTTTTGATCAGTATTAAACATGTGTATCCTTCTATAGAGTAGGTCTTAACTCCAATTAGAAAATGGTCAGTTACCCCTAAAAACCTGCCTCACCATATTGCATCAGTGCTTGTATCTTGGTATTATAACACACAGGTTCCAATGCTGGTTAAGACTATGGATGCTTTATCTTTCCCAGCAATTGGTACAGCACCTTCTAATACTATAAATGAACTAGCATGGAAAAAGCTTCCATCTTAGTTCTAGCCCTGTTTCTCTGTGTTCTATATCCAAAATGTATGGCATCTTCAGCAAGAGGGTCTAACTATGTAGTTTGACTTAGAGGCCAGAATAAGTAATGTCTTAGCCTGTGTTTTATTTCTATAAAGGGATACCATGACTACAGAAACTTTTCTAAAGGAAAATATTTAATTAGGGCTGGCTCACAGTTCAGAGGTTTAATCCATTATCATCATGGCAAGAAGCATGGGAGCATGCAGGCAGACATGGTGCTGAAGAAGGAGCTAAGAGTTTTACATATTGACCCACAGGAAGCAGAAGGAGACTGTGAGCTACACTGGGTTTAGCTTGAGTATATGAGACCTCAAAGTCCACCTCTACAATGACACACTTCCCCAACAAGGCCACACCTTCTCCAATGAAACCACACCTCCTAATAGTGTCACTCTCTATGTGCCAAAAATTCAAATACTTGAGTCTATGGGGACTATACCACTTCAAACCACCATGAGTGGAAATAAAATGTGTTTGCTCCTGATTTGGACCTTGAGATTTCTGTCCGGTGCTCCAATGTGGGTCTCTATTCACAGTTCTTAGATATGGCTATTCTAGATTCCATCAACTGATAAATGGAGAAAGAAAATGTAGTATATATGAGCACTGGAATTTTAATCAGCTATAAAAAGGAATAAATAATATACACAGGAAGTGGATAGAACTAAAGAGGTTTTTAGGATATAAGTCAGTCATAAAGACACAAATCACATTTTCTCTCATATGCAGAATCTGGGTAAAATGTGTATAGAAATACATACATATATATAATATAACAAATAAGATGCATATATATAAACAGTATAATACACAAACATGCATGTGTGTTTCTAGGTGTATGACATGAAAGTAGAGAGGGGATTATGGAAATGGAGAAAGGGGTCCATAGGAAGGCAGAAAGTGGAACAGTATAGGGCAATTGAATATACATGTCACGAAAGCAGACAGGGGGACTATCTATAGGAAGAAGGGGATTCACAAAACAAAAAGAGGATGAATGATGAGGGCAATGGAATGAATGAGAATGAGAGTAAAGAGTAATGAAAACAGTAAGTTAAACCCATTTCTATAATCTAACAAGGATTAATTTGGAAAAGTGAAAAAAGCATTAAGCCAACAAAAGTGAATGATGGCTTATTTGAGTCTTGAGGTATTTGTGGGTTGAATATGAGCTTGTGCATGCTAAGCAAGCATCTTGCCTCTGAGATCTATCTCTGGGACTTAGCTCCTTGGTTTGAATTCTGCCCCAGCTACTGCACCTCTGCCCTAGTGTCACCTCACAGCAGTCATTTTCATGGCAGGTGGCAAGCCCAAAACTTAACTTTAGTTCTAACTTTTCCTCTTCTGATAACACCCAACATGTTCCCAGGAATATCCTAACATCACTCAGATTTTTTTTCCTGGTTACTTGCCAGGCAACACTTCCCCTTTGCATGTTTCTGATGCAGCATGACTCTGCATTTCATCCCTTTTATTCTGACACTCTTACTCTGCTCTGAGCACTAAGGTGCTTAGAGAATTCTTTGCTTTGGGTGCACACCTAGCAAGAACTCAGGAAATGGTGGCTAAATAGAGCATTGTCTTAATCAGTGTTCTACTGCTGTACGGAGACACCATGACCACAGCAACTCTTATAAAGAAAAACATTTAATTGGGAATGGCTTACAGTTCCAGAGGTGTAGTCCATTATCTTCATGGCTGTGTACCAGTAGACATGGTGCTGGAGAAGGAGTTGAGAATTCTACATCTTGATCCACAGGCTGCAGAAGCAATTTTCTTGATAGAGGCTATTTGTTTGTTCCTGGCTGATTAGACCTGAAATAATCACACAGAAACTACGTTACTTGCAATATTGTTTTGTCAATAGCTTAAGCATATTTCTAGCTAGCTCTTATATCCTAAACTCCCCATCTCCATTAACCTGAGCACCACCATGAGGTTGTAGCGTACCAGCAAAGTTTCGGCCAGTTCCAACAGAGGTCTTTGTCTCCTGTGGCAGCTACATGTCTTCTCTTTGACTCTGCCTATTCTCTATATCTTTTCCAACCAAGCTATGTTTTGTTAAGCCAGGCTAGATAGTGATTCACTATCTAGATAGAGTGGGCCCTGAACTCTAGAGCCCTGCCTCCTCTACTTGATCTGCTATTCCCTTGCAAGGAGAGTGGTAACTATTGCCAGCCCAATGATGTTAGCTTTTATACCATGGCGCTTACAGGCTGTCTTGGTATCAGCCTGTTAAATCATTAACATGGATTTCTACCTGTTCCCTTTTGTTCCTATTGCTTTGGCATAGTTAAAGACAGTCGTGCGACATAAAGGATACTTTGTATAAAATAAAACTATATTTGGCTCCTTTGACTTTGGAGAAATGTCTCTCAGTCACCCTGAGAATTAGAGGAAAGTTTTTTAAGAGTTTGAAAGCATAACTCTTACCTCCTCATTGTTTTGCCAACCCATTATAAACAAATATTAGAGATTAACAGATACTTGCCACAATTCCCAAGGTTTTGTGTCCCAGAAAAAAAAAATAACAAGGACATGTAAATAGTAGTGGAAGCAGAGACCACTTCTTAAATAAATCAGGCACCTCTGAGAGGGAAGGTGGAATGTGGACCAGAGCTTGGAGAAAAGGGTGGAAGCTCGGTGGCACTGTGATAGGAGTTAGAGACCTTTAAGGGTCATGTGTATGTCTGTCTTTTTCTGAGAATGCTATTACATGTTGGGCGGGAAGGGGGGGGTGTCCAGTCTGTTTCCTTTTGTGTGCTCATTTTCTCCCCACTGTACTGCTTCAGTGTTCCAATATGATAACAGGTTCATAAAGCTTTTATATTTATAAGAAGAGTTCATAAGTTAAAGCATTTTTCAAATACAGTAATAGAAATATCAGGTAGGCAGATTATAGCAAAGCCAGGAAATCTCTGCTATTGGCTTTAGCTGCTATTTGATGGCATTCCAAAGGAATTTGACTAATAGTCATGAGAATATTAGGTGAGACACAGACATGATCAATGAATGGCCATTAAGGAGGCTGAAGATACCAGAAGATAATTTGGCCATGTAGCTACAACATTCCAAGTCCCCATAATAACGGAAGTTCTAATCAGTAAATTAGTGTTATAGAATTTTTATGAAGGTGTGGTCTTTTCCTGGGGACTCTAGTTCATAATTCTATTTCATAAGGTTTCTGAGACACACGGCTTTCCTGGACAGCATTTCCCTATTTGGATTAACTCTATGGGGGAAAGGCAATAATGTAACTTTGTTCTTTACCAAAAAGTCATATTTCCATAGGGTGCCAAAGTTACAACTCCGATTTCTTTTCCACCCTTAATCTTGAAACAGAGAAACCTAAAAATAATAAGAAAAACAATACTTTGTTAGATAGATCTGTGGATCTCAAGGAAGCTCTGAAGCTCTTGCCGCAGATCTACCTAGCTAGAGTATTGTCTTCCTTCTTTTGTTGCCTTGACTGTGTTCTGTAAGTCACTGCAGTGTTCCATCATGATGGTGATGGTCCTGTCAGGCCTAGAGGAAATATTTGTGCTATATGGTGTTTTATGTTAATACAGAAAAACTGGATCAATGTCCTTTATTTATGGCTAGAAACCAAATATGAGTGAGTACATCCCATGTTCCTCTTTTTGGGTCTGGCTTACCTCACTCAGGATAGTGTTTTCTATTTCCATCCATTTGCCTGCAAACTTCAAGAAGTCCTTGTTTATTACTGCTGAGTAGTACTCTAATATGTATATATTCCATACTTTCTTCATCCATTCTTCAATTGAAGAGCATCTAGGTTGTTTCCAGGTTCTGGCTATTACAAACAATGCTGCTATAAGCATAGTGGAGCATATACTTTTGTTGTATGATAAGGCCTCTCTTGGGTATATTCCCAAGAGTGGTATTGCTGGGTCCATGGGTAGGTTGATCCCGAGCCTATAATTCGGGTTCTTAGAGAAGCTAAATAAGATGGAGAACCCAAAGAAAAACATATAGGCATCCTCCTGAATATTAACCTTCATCAGGCGATGAAAGGAGACAGAGACAGAGACCCACACTGGAGCACAGGACTGAAATCTCAAGGTCCAAATCAGGACCAGAAGAAGAGAAAGCACGAGCAAGGAACTCAGGACCGCGAGGGGTGCACCCACACACTGAGACAATGGGGATGTTCTATCGGGAACTCACCAAGGCCAGCTGGCCTGGGTCTGAAAAAGCCTGGGTTAAAACCGGTCTTGCTGAACATAGCTGACAATGAGGACTACTGAGACCTCAAGAACAATGGCAATGGGTTTTTGATCCTACTGCACATATTGGTTTTGTGGGAGCCTAGGCAGTTTGGATGCTCACCTTACTAGACCTGGATGGAGGTGGGTGGTCCTTGGACTTCCCACAGGGCAGGGAACCCTGATTGCTCTTTGGGCTGACGAGGGAGGGGGACTTGATTGGGGGAGGGGGAGGGAAAGGGGAGGCGGTGGTGGGGAAGAGACAAAAATCTTTAATAAATAAATAAATACATAAATAAATAAATGAAAAACTGGATTATACAAATCCCCTTGCTTTACTAAGTAATCTTCCTATACACCTCAACTTTCTGTTTATGCGTTGCGCTTAATAACAGCCATTATACTTTTTTATCATTTATTTCTGTGTCTGTTACAATGAATTAGATTTTTATTAAAAAAATAGTCGTTTTTTTACCAACAAAGTCACCCATCCCTCACCTGTTCATGACAATTTGATAACTTACATCAATGCTTATATTTCGATTAAGGATAGTAGAAACCAAATGACCATAGGGCATCCAACCCCAGCTGATATATCTACACCACAATGCCCACACCTAAGACTCAGAGAGCAAGGAGGAAGGGGACAGAAAGATTGGAAACGCCAGAAGGCCAGGACTTCTGCTGTGGGAGGTGACAGGGGTGCTGCACTCATTCAGTTGCTACAGTCTGGCTGCCTAAGCAAACCCTGCATAATGACAATAGCCATTGGCACGCAAAGGTGGAAGGTGAGATCTTACAAAACCCTAAACTTAGATAAATATCTACAGGCAACTAATGCTGAACAAGAATGGAATTTCAGAAAGGAAATTTACAACAGAGTAAAAGTAAGGTATATATATTGTCACTCGGGCTTACAGCCTCCTGCTAGATATTTAAAAAAAAAAAGTTGGAAATCAAATTGGTCATGTCCTTTCATTTTATAAAAATTTTTATTTACCTAACCATGAAGACATGGTGAGCCCTCCATCGCTAGCAACCGTGTATCCCTGGTTACAGGCACTTTCCGCCATCTGGTTCTGTACCAAGTAAGGAGTCCACATTCAATAGATGCTCACTGAATGAATGACAGTGACTGGGTGAGACTGAACTCCACTCTGCACAAAGCAACACATCCTAGTGCCAGCATCCTGGGTTACAAAGACGGGAAAGGTACAGTTCCAAACATGCAGAGGGGAGACTTTAAACAACCTCCACTACAACATGGGAACTGCAGCGCAGGGGAGGCCTGGGAAAACGAGAAGTTACAAAAGAGCCACCTGAGCCAGCCTGGTGTCAGAGGGGGCTTTTCATTTCCGAGAAGGTTTGCACATCTATAAGAAGTGTTTTTGGAGTCCTATTCAAGAAGTAGCTATTTAGGGATTACAAAATACTGGTCATGTGACATGTGTCCCCATAAGCACCATGGTTCAAGAAACTTAAGAGAAGCAGGAGGACAATAAAACCCCAGCTTCCATAAATTAGAAATAATGGGAAAACCAGAACTCTTTAAACCTCTGCTCCAGAGACATCCCAAGGGGTAGACATTTAAAACAAGAAACTATATTTTTTTTTCTAGTCAGTGTATAAAGCTGGATGGTTATATACTAGATACAGAGTCAATATCAATTTTATAAGCTGTGCATGGCATTCTCTTAAAGGGCACCATGGATGCTCCATTTCAACCACTTTCAGCCCTTTAATTTAGGAATACAGAAGACCAATTACTCAGCAGTCCACAGTAGCATTATTTGACCTTATTTTTTTTTAAATTTAGAACCCATTCAAACTTATGGAGCATATTACTTTTAATTAATTGAGTGTTTATGCGCTAAGGAGTTATTTGCTTGTGACTATAGTGAAATTTCCAGGATTTATGGCAGGAACATTTTAGAACAGCAACACATATTTCCCTCTGATTTGTATAGCTTCATTCATTATGATTTTTCCTGATGTTTTTGCCTACCATATTATTAACTTCCCCAAAGCAATGAAATACCAGCTTGTCTTCTCATGGCAGAGAAATGAGAGGAATAATTATGAAAGTGGAAATCCCAGTGAAAACATGCTTCTTTTTCTACTGAAAGAGGCTAGTGGTCCAAGACGGGGTTCCCTGGATTTATGGAGACCATTAAAAACACACACAGAGACACAGGAAAACAGATACATGTTTTTATCCAGCATCTTAGATAGCCCATATTCGGGGGAAAATAAATTTCATATAAGCATGTATTTATATCTATCTTTATGTATTTTAATGTCACCCCGGGAAGTAATTTATATTTTGCTACATGCAATAGAGACCAAATAAATCACCAAGGTTGCAAGTATGTGCCATGCATAAATATTTAATCACTGCAAAGTGTGCTTCTCAAAACATGAGAGTTTGTAAGCACACTGTTTGATTTGTAACCGACTCCTGGGCCAATACCAGGGTGTGTTCTTCACTGCTCTCTGCTACTGAGGACCTTGGCATCTTGGAAGGAAGGACAGCATAGGGCACACCTCCTGCCTGCCAATGCAAAGATGTGGTGTGATCTGGGAAATCCATTGTAACCCAGGGCTGTAGGTCAGCAGTCCTTTTACAAAGAGCTGGGGGCTGACAGGACCACCAGAGTCATGTGTGTTTATGGTTCAACTAGGTGTTTAGGGACCATCCAGGCTCAAACCCACACCATGTGGAGACACCAGCAGAGGGAGAAGTGGGAAGGAAAGAGAAAGTGATGAAACAGGCTGGGTGTGACCATTAGCTGGAACAGACAACCTCCCTCCCCTGACTGTTTGTATTATGACATCCTGCAGTCTGCATTGTTGCTTCTCACAACATCAGGGCTGGGGCGGCATTCTGACCATCCGGGTGGCCTCTCATAAAAGGGGAGAAAGAAATCCCTTGATTTACAGCCCTCCTTCAGAACCGCTCCTGCCTCTTTGCTTCTCATTGCCATGTTTCCTTTGCCTACCCTGATGTTTCGCTTTCGTTTACACAAACTCTCTACTAGCCACGAGTTCCAAACTTGTATTCACTAAGAGGAAAGTTAGATTGGAAAATAATTCCAAGTCCTAGTTCCTCCTCCCAGATCTGACTCAAAGTTACCTCATTTGTGAGGCCATTTCTATCTCTGGAAACGCAGATGCGGTGGGGAGTGTGAGAGAAAGGTAACTAGTCTGGGAGTGTGGCTCATGCAGGGAGGTAGTATAGTGACAATCAATGTTCTTAATAACTCACTTACCCTAAAGAGAAAGGGCTATTTAGTGTATGCCGGGGGACCTCCTAAATATCTACCTAGGACGCAGAATTTGCACAGCAAGGCCATTTGTGAAACCCTAAAACATCTCAGACAGAGGGAAACTGAGGCAGGAAATGGAGAACACTTCTAAACAGCAAGAACAGGAAGGATAGGCCTGTGGCTACAACAGGAGGGTCTTAGAGAAATACAGAGAAAAAGTTTTTATTCATGGTGTGGAAAGGAAGGAAGGAAGGAAGGAAGGAAGGAAGGAAGGAAGGAAGGAAGGAAGGAAGGAAGGAAGGAAGGAAGGAAGGGAAAGGAAGAAGGATGAATGAACAAACTTAAGACAAAGAAATTTTGCATAAAACACCATTCATCTCATTTTCTCGGAGTCTCTTAGTCATCCCTTTCCTCTTTTCTTAGACAGAGCCTCAAAATATCTGTTGTGCCTGCACTTCTAGATTCTTTCAGCATTTCTCACTGAAACATGGTGATCTGATCTGCAACCAAAATTCCAGCTCATGCAATGCAGAAGAAAGGGAGTACTCATTCCATTTGGGGGAGTGATGAGGCTTGAGAGAGACAAGCATGTCACTCCTCATTCAGAGGCATTTTAGGGAGTCAGACAGAACAGTGGAGTAAGAGAAAGGTATCCATCACTCAGAGACAGTGCAGAGCTCTTCATGACCCTTAAGATAGGAAGACGGGAGCCAGAAGTGTTTGCACAAGCAAATGGGTCGAAGATCAGATGACCTCATCCAGTTAGACTTGAAGATGTTTTGTTTTCATTTCTCCTGGCTGAAGTGAATATGTAAAAGTTTCCATGAATACTCTTGAGTAAGGGGTGTCTGTAAGAACGTTGGGTATCATGATAGTGAACATAAGATAAGACATTTCCATCTACAGCCCTTCACTGGTTGGGAATTTTGTTAACTGGAAAAGATAGGTCCTGGAAGAATGTAGGTAGAATGGGGAGAGGAGACAGAGAACTTGGTTCTTTGACTGCTGTGAAGAGAGACAGTTGACCAGAGTGTGTCTGGAACTGTGAGACTCTTCACAGCAGCTAAAGGCTCTCGGATCTGACAGGATCAGCTCTCCTTTCACACGAAATGATGGTCAGCAAGAAATATACTTTCCTTAGGACACAGGAATTTACTGCAGAAGAAATGATCCTCAGAGGTCTTTCTGGCTTTAGACCACCATTTGTATAATCCATCAAGAAGTTGCACAACCCTAAGAGAGGTGTTCATTAGTTTAAACAGTCCTTAACCCATGTGGCTACTACTGTCCATGTTTTATTAACAATCTAGCAGCTTAAATCCTTTTGTTCAACATGTTAGAGCTATATGTGAAAATAGTCTCTGAACCCAGCATAATCATTTTCATATCATTGTTTGCTATTCTTGCAAGTGACTTTAATTACTTGATTATAGGAATATTTTACAGACAATAGGAAATTATTGTGTCAGTATTCCAGGTTTCCAAAGAAAATGCTGGGACCTGGGACCCATAATTTCCAGAAAAACAATTTCCTTCTTCAAGCCCTTCCTTTATGTTACGTTGTCTGGAATGTAGCAGCCATGTGCCACATACTGATACTTTGATCAACAACAGATGACACAGAGGGCTAGAACCTCACAAAAGTGTAATGTAACTGGGGATTTTAGCACAAATAATAAAAACCCAGAGACAGATATTGGGGTTCAACGTGAAGATCAGAAAAGCAAAGTAGCCAAGCCACTAAAGAGCTCTTACTTCTAAGAAATCCTCTTCAGAATGAAAGAGAATGAATTTCTGTCTTATTCTGATTTATATTCCTCTCTAGTGCTGGATTAGAGGTGTGTACCACCACCTGGATCTGTTTCTGCATTGATCTTGTATAGATAGCCCAGGATGGTCTTGAACTCACAGAGATTCATCTGCCTCTGTCTCCGAAATCCTGGGATTAAAGGTGTGTGTCATCACTGCCTGGTCTCTAGTGGACGAGTTTTACCTTCTGGTCTTCAGGCAAGCTTTATTTATAAAACATAAATAAAATACCACCTGGTAAGATAGGATCGATACTAACATTTTAGCATAATTCATTTTTACACAGTTTGCTGTAAACCCACTGTGAGATCCATCTCATAGACAGTTGGTGTGCATAGCTACATGAGACGTAGGAAACTTGATGGTGACGACATCTTATTGCTGGCTTTGGATGTAGTTATAACTTCCTTTCATTGATGTAGTTTATAATTTTGCTTAATTTTTTTAAAGCCAACTGCTGGGCCAGCAAGATGTCTTAATGTGTGTAAACACTTGTTTTGCAAGCCTGGTGACCTGAGTTCAATTTCAGGAACTGGCATAAAGGTGAGAGGTGAGAACTGACTCCAGGAAGTCATTCTGTGACCTCCACAAACACATTATATAGCACATATGCCCTCATACCATGAACATTCACACACAGAGAAGAGAGAAAGAGAGAGAGAGAGAGAGAGAGAGAGAGAGAGAGAGAGAGAGAGAGAGAGAGAGAGAGAGAGAGAGAGAGAGAGAGTTTTTAAGTTAGCTGAAAATTAACATTGGGGATCCTGAAGACAGTTCCAAAGGGGAAAAGGTGTCATGGAAGATGATGGCTCCATGCCTGCTGTGTCTCTGAAAACTCCCCAGTGGACTAAGACAGTGTGGTCAATGATTCCTACTTTGTGTAGCTGAAACATGTATGTGTCTGTCTTAGATTTTCAGACAGATTAAAAGTAAAAAAGAGGAAAAGTGTGTAGATTAGAGGTGGAAAGAAAATGACACCGTCACAGTTTGTGAGTATAGTAAACTGTTATTCCAACAGAGTTACTTTGCAATTAAAAGTTTATAGATTATCAAATCAAATTGCGGTTAACTTACAATTTTGAAAAACAGGAACCTAGTGTCACCTACGTGTACAGTGCTTTGTAGGCACACAGCAGTGCACAGTGATGTCCTGAGTTTCCCTTCCACTCATCAGGTACTTCCTCACTCACCCAGACCAGCTTCCTGTCCTGAAAGCTCAATTCATGCTAGCTCCCTGTAATGACTCTTTCTCTGCCCCAACAGTCTTCGCTCAAATAATGACACAGAGACTTATTATTAATTATGAAAGTTCGTCCTCAGCTTAGGCTTCCCCAAACTAGTTCTTATACCTTAAATCAGTCTGGGTCTATTAACCTATGTTCTACCATGTGACTTTTGTACCTCTTCTCCATTTCTATAGTACAACTCATTCTGTATCTCCTAGTGTCTCCTTGGCCAAATCCACGCACCTAGTTTCCTCCTCCTTTTTTTCCTCTCTCCCTGGAAATCCTACCTATCTCTCCTGCTTAGCTATTGGCCATCCAGCTCTTTATTAAACATCTTAACACAGTGTAAACAACTATTCAGCAGCATTTCCCTAGGAGGTATACTATTTTTTAACTTTCCTATCATAACTTCGCTGTACCTTTTCTAGGACTGGGTAGCTTAGATACACAAATGTCTATGTCATGCAATACCTGACTATGATTCAGTGCAGCAACATACTGCATAATCCTGCAGCCTAAAGTCACAGGCCATGTTACACAGCCCACGTGTATGTGTAAGATGTGCATTTAAGCACATACTATTCTTTTTCCATACACCTTAGTACTATGTATAACATACATGTATCATGTATGCTGCTTTCTCATTTTTTAACTAATTTTCATCCCCTTTCCTCAACTGTGAACTGTATGAACATGCATATTGCATGTTTTTGCCTCACAGACTGGTATAGATATTAGTCACATCAGTGCTGGCTCGAGAGTGCATCTCTGTAAAATTGAGAGGTGGAGTTTCTCATATGCTGTCTGTATAGCCATATATCCCTATGTTATGTGTGATGTACTTACTATACAGTGCTCAGGTACACAATACACACTAAGGAGATGTTTTCAGATTAACTGGTTTACATGATACCAAGTGATTTCTTACTCATTATTTCACTCTTCCTTCACATTGTTTAGTAGTGACTTCTTCATTTCTAGAAACTAAGACCTACCAATGCAATGAATTTTCCCTAGAATTCACTTACTAAGTAGGCGCTGAGTGACACCTCAGAACTAAGGACTATCTTAATCCAATTTGTTCTCCCCAAACAATCTTTTAACAAGGTTACTGAAAGGGGATTTACCCAAAGAAAAGTCATTAAAAAAAAACAGTAATTGAATATACAAAGATTGCCTAAAGATAATAGTTAAGACCTTAATCTGATACAACAACACATAAAATCAATTAAAATATGATAATGATATATGGCTTTAAATGAGTCAGAGCAAAAGCATGTACTTGTTTGCTTATTGATATATATTCTTTACATAAAGTGACAGGGTTTATAACATTTTTGTTCAAGCAGTCAGGTTTGTTTATTTTTACACCCTCTATACACCTCTTTTGTCCCCCTTTCCAAATGCTCCTGACATACTTTTAGATATTATTGCGTCTACTCAAAGACACATATGTATGAAATATATTAAGTACATATATTTATATTGCGTACATATATGTATATAACCTAGGATCTACATGTGAGGAAAAACACATGATTTCTGTCTACCCAAGACTGGATTATTTTTGCTTAGTACGATGACCTCCAGCCCATCCTGAAACAATTTACCATGAATAAACATTACTTTATCCTTTACTTCCTAATTTCCATATTTTGTCCAAGACTTAGAGTGGGAATAAAAATGGGGAGTTCGGGGCTGGGAAGGCCAGTGACCAAAACTTACTGGCTGTAAAACATTTAAGTGGGTCAAGCAACCTGTGACCTGCTCAGGCCTCCAGAAACCAGCTTTGTAAACTCATCTCAAGCTGTCTGAGCCTGCTCTTCTCCAGACTGTGTCAATTTGTCAAAACTCTTCACAGCGACTCCTCCCATCACTGCAATCTGCTGTTTCTCTTTTGATCTAACAACTAGACACCATGGAGGGAAGAACGAAGACAAACTCATTTGTGCTAATCTGGGAAGAACTGAGTAGAAGCAATAGCGGCCACTTTCCATGACCCATCTTTGCCCTGTACTTAAGACACACTGTGAAACAAACCTTGGCCACTATTACATTGTCTGAGAGCTTAGCCCAAGCACAGCAGATGGAAAACATAGGGATAATAGCCCCCAGGGTTAGCTTTAGCCAATGGCTCTTAATGGTTGGAAGATACAGAGCCTAGTTGTTCTATCTGATGGGAAACATTTGACATTTCCTCCCAGGGTCCTGCAAAGTGATTGAGCTCTGGTGTTCATGACAGTTAACTGCACAGGCACTCCTGGTTTCTGCATCATCCCCACATCCTCCCCATTCCTATACAAGCTCTCTCCATGTCACCCTCTAAAATAAACTACATGACCTCAAATCCTTTTTCTGGTCTATTAAAGAGCATTTGCATATTTAAAGCAGATAACCAGACCAACAATGCAAGAGACAAACCAGAAATGAGAAATGTGCATACATAATATATTCAGTAGAGGAGAGAAATCTCAACAAGAAGACTTTTGTCATTTTTTTTGTCATTTTTTCTTTCTTTCTTTTTTTTTTGGAGTGAGTCTACTTGACAGGATGGCTGACTAGAGACTGTAGAGACTGATGGGGACCAGATGCTAGAAGCCAAGATACTAATTCCGGCATCCCCACCAATGCGCTGTTTAACACGTCCATTTCTCTTTGCTGAAAGGGTGACAGTATTGCATTGCATTATTTAATCTTTTGACACAATCCCCATGAGCCCATGCAACATGAAATCGCTTTAAAGGCGTGCTCCACAAGCAATTAATACAAACAAGCAGCGTTTACATAGCACTGGCCCTCTGAAGAAGGGCTGTTTAATTAGGCACATGACATGTTCCAACCAGTCTAGACAGGGTTCTATTTTTCCCTGGGATGCCTTTAGCCACACTTGCTCTGACACTCTGACAAGGTGGCCTTTGGCTGCTGACAGCAATTTTGTTGGGCAATTCTGGTGCTGTAGAGTCAGCCATGGAACTTTCTTTAGTTTTAGTGCTATTTGTCTTTCCAAAAAGAACCAAGAATTACCCAGGAAATAGCTAGAGAGGCAGTTGATAAAATGATCACCAAAAACTGCTTCTGGAGTAGCCATCATTGAATGAATGTCCATCATTATTAGAGGGGACTCTAGTTGATACTTCTATTCCCCACTCCTTGCCTTGGAAAAAAAGAGACTTCCCACTGAAAGCACACTTAAAAGTCAATTAATGGAACACCTCAGCCACCGAGCCAACACAGTATTTCCCCTTGGAACTCTGACCACTGGTCTCAGCAGAAAAGGCTATTTCTTTGTGCCAGATTTCTCAATTAGACTTCAAAGACAAGATAGTAAAATCCTTCCCTATCCTTATGCGATGGGTTTGTGGATCTGCAGACTGTGGAAGAAATCACAATGAGATTGGAGAACATTTTCACACCACAGAGCATCAGATTATCACAATGCACAGAAAGTGACGCAAAGAGCTGAATTGTCTTTTGGGTCCCTTTTCAAAATGGTTCAGCCAGGAAAAACCAAAAACAAAATCATCGGGAAATGTAACTTTACATGTTGCTTTGCCGTCAGACAACAACAAAGAAAGTTTAATTCAGTTTACTACCAATCCTGACTGATAACAGATTACACACCAGGTCAATCCTCCAGTAAGGTTACACTTATCCTCCCATCCCCAATATCCACCTAGGATGCAGTGGGCAGCTGCCCTTGGAACTGTGTTTAGGTTTTCTGTCAGTTTCATCTGCTTCTCACTTAGTAGTAGGTCTATGTCCGATAATGTCAAAGAGAGACTTCCAAAGAGAAGGGAAGGCAACACGGCAGGTCCATGTGGCTTAGTAGCTTCATGCTCTTGGCCTGGGCAAATGATAGTTATTCTTTCCCATGGGTACTAGAAAGTTTCTTTGGAAACTTCCTCCTGAGACCTTCAAACATTGGCTCCTCTGAAAGGCTATCTTCTCCATGCTAAGTTCCACAACAGTGACTTCCACATGCATTGTGTCATTTGAGTACCAGAGGACACTCAGGAAATACTCCATAAAAAGACTTGCAATGGCTGGAGGCTGATCATGTCACCATTTGACCTATGAAATTCTCTGTGTGTCTACTGGTCACTTCCCACACACCATATTTAATTACATTTGATTTGTCATGAGTTGCCATGGCTTTTCTAAGAGAAGACTGCCTCACTTTTTGGTATCTATCTACGAGGAGTATAGTTGAGCCTCGTGAATGATCTTGTGATAAATTTGGCGAGCATGTTTTAAATTATTAAAAAGATGTGATGCTGCAAACCTTCACTCTTGACAAGGGAAAGGACTGTGGTTGAAATGTGGGAAAACTCGCTCCAAAAAAATGTTCATGGCTTTTTCTTTAAAAGCATATCACAAAGAAAGCTCCAGAACCACATAGCACCACTAGTCTACTCTGCCAAATAAGAAATGGAGTCATCTCTTTATCAACAAGGGACCTAGTCCAAGCTCCTCAGTGGATGCCTGAAACCACAACATATCAAACTCTACATATATCAGGGTTGTTTCCTTTATGCACATTCCAGCAATAAAATTTAATTTGCAAATTTAACAGTAAGAAATTGTCAACAGTGACAATAAGTAGAACAATTATATAAGAATCCTATAGTAAGAGTCATATTGGTGGGTTGGAGAAAGGCTCATTGTAGAGTGTTTGCCATGTAAGCATGAGGCTTGAACATGGATTCCCTGATTCACATAAAAAGTACAGTGTGCCAGCCTGCTCCTGTAGTCTGAGCACTGGTGAAGCTGAGACAGGAGGAACTCTGGGGCTTGCTGGAAAGTTGGTCTTGCCAAATCAGTGGCGCCAACTTCCATGAAAGGTCTTGTCTCAAAAAGTAAAGGGAAAAAAAAAAAGAGGACAGTGAATGAAGATCCAGACACTGAACCCCAGCCTCTGCATGCATGCACATGCACACAAACATGTGCACACATGCACTCCACACAGGCAGAAACAGTCATATGATTTGCTTTCCTCCTCCCTCACTCTCGCTCATCTCTATCTTTTTATTTCCCCAAATATCTTCCCGCACTTCCACTCTTTCACTTAAAGGAAGAGTTTTACATTTCCCTTGCACATATCCCACTTGCCAGAATCATTACTCTTGTTTTTTTTTTTTTTTTTTTTTGGAACCATTATTGAGTAAAGTAAGGATAACTTGAACACACTGATCTGCTTATCAAGTGGCTGCTGATGAACAGGTAGCTGTAACATAGCATATAATGTAAAGGGATGATCTGAGTCCAAGTTGGGATAGAGTGGGGCAGTGTGATGCCTTCTCACACTACTAAGCAAAACACATGAAGTTCTTCTTAAATTTTTACTTGTAGATATAGTAGAGCATTGATGTTTAACTTCAGAAATCTATAGGTAAAGAGATGCTCTCGTTTCAATCTTGAGCAATTATTTTATGGACCCACTATTGTGAAGACCTCATGTCACTCATAGGTAACAAAGGAAAAATTACTAACATTGCATAAAAATTAATTATTTTAAATCATTAGCAAATAAAAATTAGTCATATAATAAAAAGATAATGAGCCGGGCGATGGTGGCGCACGCCTTTAATCCCAGCACTCGGGAGGCAGAGGCAGGTGGATCTCTGTGAGTTCGAGACCAGCCTGGTTTACAGATCTAGTTCCAGGACAGGCTCCAAAGCCACAGAGAAACCCTGTCTCGAAAAAATAAATAAATAAATAAATAAATAAATAAATAAATAAATAAATAAATAGATAGATAGATAATGAATTGTGATTGACATGAGTCTATTCAAACAATGTACTGTTGGTGTCACATTCAGAAATCCTGCGGGAAACTTCTTGTCTGAGAATGAGAACAGGGAAAATAATATGCACCCATTCCTAACATGAAATAATTTTGATTAAATATTTGAAGCAATTCAGTAGGAAAAATGTTTAATAAATTGTGGTAAACTAACTAATATTCAGAAGAAGATAGATATCTAAACCCTCACGCTCCATGTAAAAGGAATTCATATAAATTACATACTGAAGACAAAAGACAAACTATGAAGCCCAAGAGAACATCCTCATGACATTGACACAGCCAAAGCTGTCTGAAGCAGTCCTGAACATATCAGCAGTAAAATCAATTGTGTGCATATGTGTTTATGTGGCTATGTGGTTGTGTAAATTAGACTTTCCTAAAATATGTATCAAAAGATATAATTTAAAATGACAAGCTGAGGGTTGGAGAGAGAGAGTGATGTGGTTGAAAGCACTCATTGCTTCTCAAGAGGACCCATGTTCTATTCCCAGCACCCACAGCAGGCAGCTCACGGCGACTTGGAACTTCAGTTCTAGATGAACTGGAGCTCTCTTCTAGTCCCCTGAGTGCATGTGCATATAACAAACAGAGAAACATGAAATAAAAATAATTTTGAGAAGAGAGAGAATACTTTCAAAAATGATGGTAAAAAATCAAACCATGAAATCGTAGGAAGCTATTTTCAGTGTAAGTATCTCAGAAGGCTATCAACAAAACAAAATTAGCAGCCGTGGTTCAAAAGCATAAGTTAATAAATAAGCATGTAAAAATAGTTGATAAAAAGAAAAGAGCAGAATTCATGGGCATCTCAAAGAGGAAGATCTGAGAGTGGTCAAAAGCACACATCAGGGTTCATCTCTTGCTCAATGCATGGGGAAGACAGAACTGAGGTTAATAAGGTTTTATTTTTCCTTTTTCTCTCTCAATCTCTAATATTCTCTTCTGGTTTCCATTTCTCTGTAATGGACTGTGGGATTTCTTTTGAACCTTTTACACTTGAAGCTCAAACCTTCTCATACAACATGTGAACCGCCTTCTGCCTACATAAAGGCAGTTCCATTTAAAGGTGATTTCCTTAAAGACAACGTCATATTCTAAATCATTTCTTTCAAAATTTTCTTATCCAATTAACTAGAACATTCCTCCAGGAATCAACTCAGCCAAAATTGCCATTGCTGTGCCTGGCCTGGCCAACATATACACTTAATTTCAGAGAGAGGAAACTGTCCAAGGCTCCGTGAACCTAAAGGAGCTGGTACCAGGATGAATCAGACAGTGAGATTTACAACAGACTCAGAGGGCCTTTCCTGAGCTCATGCCATTCAGCGCTGAGTGAGGTCGTTTCGCATTCGGGCTGCCAGCAGAGAGGCTCACACAAAATTATTCCACTCTATTCGTCCCACCCTGAGAACACATCCACTTCTTAAACTTAAAATAGACTCCAGCTCCCTGGGTTAAGCTTCTGGTGTTTGATGTATTCTCCAATCACATTCTTCGAGCTCTGCCAAAGCGAGTGAAATATTTCCACTGTTGTCCCTGAGGCCATTACAGCCAATTAGGTGACCATGGTGACATATGTGCATATAATTCTTTTAAATGAGATTGAATTTGGAAATGAGAAATCACTGCAAATGCAATGAAATAAAAACCGTTCACAGAAGTGCTCTGACCGGGAGAAGGATTTTATCTCCATTCAGCCTAGTCCCTGAACCCAACTTCATTCACTTACTAGATTCGTATTTTCTACTACCACTCTGCAAGTGCCATATTTAGTGCAAGAAAGATAATGTCCTTCCTCCAAATCACACAAGGGTGTTAAAAACCAAGTGATTCAATGGATAGATAATGCGACATCATCAACAGCAGCCCGTAGCTCACTGAGTTGGTAAGAGGTCATGTGTACACTGTACTTGAGGATACAAAGGGCCACCACTGCTGATCTCCAGGTAATAAGGAAATGGCTTGGAAATGGAACGTGTTGACTTGACTGGCTGCCCCATAGGACTGCTTCAAGGTTGGCCAGCCGGTCAGAAGAGGAAGGGAATTTTCATACGAGAGAAGAACATGTGTGCACAGAGGCTTGGAGACAGAAGACACAAAATGGAATTTGTGAAACCATGAGAAAATACCAGGTTTAGGCAGAATGGAAAATAGCAAACCCTTTGCCAGAGTGGACAGTTATTATGCTAAATGTCTTAGAAAGAAAGCAGTTTGGAAGGACACAGAAGAAAGAATCTAATGTCCTAAAACACACCCCCGTGAAGCTGAAGCGTGACTATATGCAAAATAGTCCCACTTCTTCCCTGGGGTCTCCAGAAGGGGAGACACAAGTTCTGCTCATAACCAGTGTCCTATTACCACAGCACTTTCTGAAAGTGAGAGTGTGGTATTGGCTGAGATTGTTCTAGTGACAAAATATACCAGTAATTAGCATACTTGAACATCTTTCTTTAAATTGATATAGCATTCTAATTTAAATACATAAAGAGCTTAAAAACAGTAAAACTAAGTAGAAATAAACATTGCATAGCAGTCAAAGGAATAAAAGAGAAGAGGGGAGGGATTGTGGGTGGTGATGATGGCAGAATGAGTTGAGCACTTAACAGTAGTGACAGCTTTAGCAACATCATCATTAGTAATAAAGCTTGATGCACCAAGAAGAACATAATTTTCATTTGTTAACTCTGGATGACATAATCCCAGACCTTTAGCTGACAACAGCTGTTTTTCCTCATAGTCATGTGACTGAATGCTGTGAGGTGGGGGTTAACCAAATCAGAGATGTCCAGAGGTAAAGACACATTGACACTCAGTATTTGATGTTTAGGTTTTGAACTATGTCTATCAGCTGAGACCTCAGGTTCCCAAATCCTCCCCACTACAGAGTATCAACCATGCCCCTGTCAGGCTCATAAAGCATTTCCCAGTTCTGTATTAGGTATGTTCATAGATATTTATGCTTTTCTCTGACTTTTACCTCTTTAAGACTTGATTCATGTCTAACCTGTGAGGACATCTCCAGAACTCAACAGACTGCTTAAATCATGGAGGAAATTCAGTGCCCAACTTCTGCAGAGTCTTCCTGAACTTTTAATCCCTCTTTAAAATTAAAATAAAGTCTGCTGCTGTGTACCTTTAAATGATTTGCTCTGGTCAGTGACTTTTTATTATCCTGGAGTAATAATGAAGAGATGAGCATCTAAAAAATGTGAAAATCATTGTACTGTAGTGTTAAATCACATAATTTTTGTTACACAGATACAAGGGAAGCATGATACAGTTTGGAAATTTTTCCAGTGTTTTGAAAAATACACAAGAAATTATTTTGAAAGAGATACACTCAACTTAAGTAAGGGAGACTCTAAAGAGGTTTGAGGGCATTTAGTCCTTTGTATTTACTCATCAAAAGACTCCTAGAGAAGTAAGAAGGACTCCAGTGATCAAATTTTTGCCAACAGGTATGACAAAGGAGGTGATTTCAATAGGAAGGAAGATACTGAGTAATCTCCAAGCCAGGAGGGGATGATGTCAATCTTCCAGGCCTCTAGATTTATAAATGAGGCAGTAGGCATTCAAAAGAAGCTGTGATGTGGGTTGGGGAGATTTGTGTATCCACCCATGCAATAAAATGACTACTCTTACATCATAGGTGGGCAGGCAAGGCACGGGAGACTCAACTCCTGGAGAGGCAAGAAATGGGAGATACAAGCAAGTGGCAAAGAGAACACTGAGAAGAGAACAGCCATTGCCTTCTCATGAGGGGCTACAGTAGAGACACAGAACCAGATAAACACAGGGCAGGTGTTAACTCAAGTGGGAGATACATGAAATGAATGCACAACAACAGTTTTACATGATAAACCAATTCTCCGGTCAGAGAAAATAACTAAAATGTGTTGAGTAGTTCCTACATGCCAATAACCATCTAGAAGCTATGTGTATGAATCTGTTGGAGACTACTAAACCCTCTATCACTCTAGATAGGTCAATGGAAAGAAATGAACACAAAAGCCTTGTAACAATGGTAGTTAGAAATCTGAATAATCAGAGGGTAGGTAAGGCCATTCGAAGTCCAACACAAATGTAGGGACACCAAGGAAAGGAATTTTGGTGAGGACATAAGAACCAGTTGGGGTAATCAAGGATAAGGGATGGTCCAACCAGAAGAACCAGATACACAGAGAGATGGCACAGCAGGAGCTGGAATGGTGGGAAAGTGGTTGAAATTGCTTAATTTTCCCTGTCTCAAAGCTTTGAGTCTGCACCCAGCATCACACATACACAAAGCATATGGTACAGGAACTGTGATCCCTGATGTTTAATAAAAAGAAACCAAGTCTCCTATAATTGGAACACTTTCGCAAAGTCAGTCAATATTCAGTAGAAAAAATATTTAAACCAGATTGTTTAATGCAGACTTTTTTTCTACTACTATTCTTAATTGGCAAAAAAATTAAGCTAGACAAACACTGCAGAAAGGAACAAGAAGGATGCTAGAGAACCCATTTGTAGTGAGCTAGAGATGAAAAAGGAAAGGGAAACAGTTGTGTGCTGGCAGACACAGAGTGATTTTAAAACATGAAGTTACTGAGATGCCAACAAAAATCCTTTTCAAATTCTCCCTTTGCAATAGCAATTCCACTTGTACTTTGATCTTTGACCTGGACCCATACAATTAATTCCACATCATATTGCTGCATACTGCTCTCCAAGGAGAATCAAGTTTACACTTCCTCCTGATCCAAATCATAACAGTACTTAATTAGGTGATAATTTATGTAGTACTTAGCATGAACTTTTGGCACATGCTGGAGAAGGCTGTACAAGTGTTCGTGTGTTATCACCTGACTACATCAAGAAACAGGACCTAGGCATTGGCTAGGTGTCTTGGGCTTTACAAGGTTTCAAATGACTTTTATAACCCTGTAGTACCTGGCTTTCTAGTAGGCAAGACTGTCTCTAGTGTGTATTAATATACTGAATATTATGCCCATATGAACTTAAAACATTGATTCTGGGTATTCCAAACAACAAGGAGCCTGGAAAATCAGAGAAACAGATGTTGGATGAATAAAAGGCCTTCTTAGGGTCCATCACTCAACTTCAGAGAAATAGGTAACATGGAAGAGAAGCATTCAAACTTACATGGTGGGAAATAAACAAAGTGTGGACGAAGGATTGGAACCACCTCCACTCTCCAGCCTCACAGATACTAATCCAAGAAATGGTTCTTTTCCAGGTGCCACATGAGATCTGAAAAAAAAATCATGGTTCATATACTCAAAGTGCAATATATTCTTACGTAAATGACATGCAAAGTCAAGAGGAGAGAGCAAATTACCCTGCACTGCAAGGGGGTGGCATGTAAGCGTTCCAGTCCTGGAGATAGGACTGTAAGTGCTGTCTTGTACTGCTCTATTCTAGCATTCTTAATCAGTAGAAGCAGAGAACATAGAACAAGAGCCCCTCCCTCTCTGAGCATCACCAATTCATTCTAGACTCACAGCACAAAATTGGCTAAACAAAGTGGTTCCTGGCTTAGAACCTAGAAGGAAAGAAAACCACTGAGGTGATCCCTACTGTATCTGTCTGATTGCACACAATGCACAGCTCTCCTCAGCCAGTACAGTGTCCTCAGTCTGTTCAATGGGATTTGTTCTGCCTCATGGTTAGGATACTTGATTTGGTTCATGAGACTCCGACACCATGCAGGTCCTCAAGAACTGCAGTTTGAGGGATGTTCCTGGCTCCCTCCATTCTTGACAGTGTAAATAATGTCACCACACCTACCAAAGGTAGCTTCGCTGCTCACCAGATGCTGGCTGAGACAGAGCCTCCAGAGATGGACAATGCATTATGTGGCAATATTCCTGAAGAGATGTGAACAAATTGTATGCCTAGTCACCCCATCATAGAGAAGTGACCACTGTCGAGTATAGAAAGTACCAAAATTCACTGAGTTTTCCTGAGTGAGGGGTTTCTTAATAAAAGTAATGACTCAAAGACCTACTGTGTCATCAGATCCCACTACAGCATGATTGATAACACACCAGAGCTGGAGACCTGGAGCATACTGGACAGCCTGCAGGAAGCTCAGGTTGGGGCATTGTTTTCCTGGTAGCTCAGTTTTTCTGAGCTTCTTCTAGGCAGACCAACTTGTCTGAAAATCTTCTAGGTGGAACCAGAGAACATTAGCGAAAAATTCCCTTGGATCTGGAAAAGAAATATTCAGGCTAGATGAACCCACCTACGCCTCTGCTATAAGGTATCTCAGTAGTACTAATCCCAACCCAAAGCTTAACCATTCTGTCTGACTCCACCTTGCTTCCTCCATAGCAGAAGCAAAACACTGTTACCAGAAAGTTGATGCTAAAACCAAGTCAGGTTATCTACAACTCCTCAAAGGAGTCACTAATCACTTCCAACACAGACACAAAGCCAAAGCCCTTTTAGTGGATAAACTGTCCTCTTCTGTCCCTCTCCCATCTCATCCCTGACATCTAGCCTGCCTATCTTCCAACACTCTGTTCAGCCAACCTAAAGGTCTTGCTTTTCTTCACACATATCAGGCAAGCTCTATTCTTGGACCTTTCACATCTATCCTTCTGTCTGGTTCTCTCACTAGACATTCCATGGATCACCCCCATAATAGGCCAAGGCACTTCGGTGATACTTGCTGACAGTGGGCTCTCACCATCAACTATGTAAAGACATCTTCCTGCCAAGCCCACTTTGTGTTGCTTTACGATCAATTCCATATGTCCTTTACGGTTCTTTAGTGTCTTTCCTAGAGTATGGAATGTTGAATTGAGTTCTTCAGTACCTCTCCTATGTCCTCTGACTCCTAACACTATATGTATATTCAATATCTGTTTATTTGATGAATGAATGGGCTTCTAGTAAGACTTACAGGTAAATGCATATTGATTGGCTTTGTTTTGCATTTATCAGGGAAAGGAAGATTCTACAGCTCTATTCTAAAGACAACTGAGGATGAAATGGGAATTTTACTTAACTTTGAGGCATGGTATAAATCCTTATACAAATTTCTCCCTTACTTTTATTTTTCTTGTATTTCCTTTCTTTTTAAAAAAATTATCAGTGTTACTGCATAACAGACAGAAGCCTGACTTGAACATATTTCATCACTTATATAGCTGATGTTATTTCCCCTGTCCTGACAGAATAGATAAGAGGGACCCAGGTCATCCTTAGAATGTTTGGCAGCCAGATAAGCATTTTTAAGTAACTGACAGTCAATGTTGAATCCAATGATAGATCTTTGTTGTAAGTAGTATTTGATGTATTTTCTCCCTTTAAATAAATTAAATTGTCAAAAGCAGGCTAGTCAGCCCCTTTATCGGCAGCTGACATACCCTTCTCTTATGTTAGGCTACCATGAGTAAGCAGCTATGAACCAAGTGAGCCAAGCAGACTCCCCCCACCCACCCACAATGAGAAGGGCTGCCCTCTAGCTCTTTTTAACACTTTATGATCACTATGAGGAAACTCCACTCAATTGACAAAAACCAGTGTAACTGTGGCTGCCACTGAAGTCATAACTTATGTTTCAGGCAAGTTTGCTCCAGTCACACATGCTATGGGCAAGCGGCCTCAACTTCAGAAGACTCTACTACAGGCAGTTCCGGCAAGCCCCAGTGAACTCTGTGTGTCCCTACTCACTCTTGAGCTAGACTCTCAGGAAAGAAGGGGCTACATTCTCCCAGACCTTCAGTAAAAAAGCCTGTGGTTGGTGTAATCTAGGTTTGTGATTGGCTCAGAAGTGAGGCTTGTAAGTGGCAAGTATCCCTAGTAAAACTGGAAGCTGTGTGCATGCAAGGCTGTGACCGGTAAAATTACAATCAGACCAGACATTCCCATACCACTAGGAGTTACAAAAGAAAGCTGTTTCACAGACATGTTCACTCAGCCTTGGAAGCTGTGCCCTCTTTTCTCCTCCCACGCTATAACATTAAACAAAATAAAGACTTCTCCTGAATTGCCTTTTACCTATTTGTGGTCTTTATCATGGGTACAACAGCTTGGGCTAGCTGCAGAACAGACAAAACCCACGTGCTTAGAGTGGCTATAGCAATAAGTAAATGGATAAGAGTTCAAGAGAGCCACAGCAATCTAAGTGCCCTGATACAGTTCTAGGTAACACTAGCAGGCAGTTGTATAATACCAGAGAATGGCCAACAGAAGACTCTATAAGAACTTCAGACAAGAAAGACGTAAAAGATGATGGAGAAGCTAGTGCCACAGAGACAGGAGGCCATAGGGGGTGCATGTTGAGTCTATGAAGACTACAAGCCCGCATCACCAGAAGAGTCCCAGAGAACAGTCCCAAGAGTTAAAGGGCTGAGGTTCAAAAGCTGTGACCTAACTGATAACCATTGAGTCTGTGTTTGACATGTTGCTCATTGCTGTGACAAAATTCTAAACAAGAGCAAGTTAAAAGAGGAAGATTTATTTTGGGTCACAGGTTAAAGTCCACCATGGTGAGGAACACGAGGAAGCAGGCCACATGACATCTTCATTCAGGAGTCAGAGAAGAATGATGGTACTCAGCTTACTTTCCTTTTTGTTCAGCCCAGCACCCCAGCTTCTTATATGTTTCCACTCATATCCATAGTGGATGTCCCCTCTCCAGGGAAACCTCTTGGGAAAGGTCCTCACAGACAAGTCCAGAAGTTTGGCTATTAGGTGATAGCGTCAAGTTGAGAATGAAGATAAGTCATTGTGCTCCAAGACCAGAGCCATCAGCACTAAACACCTGGAGCTCTACATCTGGAGCCACGAACTGCACAAGGACTCACTTTTTATCAATGTTAGGAGTCTCTTTTTTTTCCATAATCTCTGTTCTGCACAGTAAAGGAACCCCTGGCTGACCTTTTTTTAACACTGCTGTTTAAAACATAAAGCAAAGAAAACCAGCCCACAAATCACAATCCCAGAGAACCTAGACAACAATGAGGACCCTAAGAGAGACATACACAGATCAAATCTATGAGAGCAATAGAAAAAGACAAGATCTCCTGAGTAAATTGGGAGCATGGGGACCTTGAGAGAGGGATGAGGGGAGGGGAGAAGCAGGGAGGGGAGTGGAGAGAAATGTAGAGCTCAATAAAAATCAATTTTAAAAAGCCAAAAAAAATGCTGTTATAATGCAATGTTTTCCCTTCAAAAAGGAAACCAGACTTTCTCTCTCCCCCTCTCGCTATCTTTCTTGCTTTCACTCTCATCCTCCCTCTCATTCTCATGTACACAGCTCACACACTTCATGCATATCACACAGTATAAGTGCTACCCTTCGACTAACTCACGTGACTGCACTCTGACTTGGCCATTTGTGTCCATCTCTGGTGAGAGGATATCGGGAAAGATCCACAGCTGATGTTTAGCTTGAGAACATCCACCAGCCTCCTCAAAATGGTAGAGTGATCCCCTCAAACCAAGGAGATGATACTGACGTGATGGAATCTAGTTTGTAAAAATGGTCCTTTTGCAGAGAATTCAACATATATGGGTTTCAATCTTACCTTACTGTAACGTGTTAATTTTGTAAAGACAGAGTGGCACCCTTCCTCTAAGATCTAGGTTTTCTGATACACAAGAGGAAGTTAATATTGATTATTTACAAGCCTCTGTGATCCATGCCACTGATAAATGTGGAGTGGCCCTTTTTCCCTGTATTTACCCAGTCGGGAGCAGAAGAGGTGGGAATAAAACAGAGTGAGAACAGTTCTGATGGAGGGATTTAGAGGAGGGTGTGAACTAAAGAGACAGGAAGCTTCTAGGCCATGTTGAGACAAGAGACTGAGACAGATAGTCATAGAGTAACTAATACAGAGCTTTACTAGCTATAAAATGAAGTTATGGAAAAAAAGGAGAAGGGGAAAGAAAATGACAGAGGAAAGAAGATAAATGAAGGAAGGGGAGGGAGGGAAAAGTCAAAGCATTTCCTCAGAGTCCAAACTGATATCTTTTGGTAACCCATGCAAACACTCTCCCTTTACTAGCTCGATCATCTAGGCATTAAAGATCACCTTCAACTTCCGCTTCAGATACAGATGTCCCTTATAACCTTTCACATTCCCTCAAATACCACCTTAGCACCCCACCTTTGCTCAGTAACCTCGTTAACTGGTTAGCTTCATTTACTCATTAACTCATTAGCCTCATTCATCAGGCAGCACCTTGGAGGAAGCGAGGCAAGGCCCCGGGCAAGCTTGTCCTAGGTTTTCACTGAATTTTCATTTGTATACCAATTAAGCCATAGACCTAGAACTTCAAAAGAAACAATGGTGACTTATTTCCTATGCTTCCTACGTTATTGTCAGTATAAGTTGTCAAGTTGTCTACCTAAAAGATTTCAAGAAACTGAAGATGCCCCCATAAGAGCCATTAACTGATTTGGGATAAGGGTTGTAAGCAAAAGATCTGTAATTACACATCCAGAATTCGAGTCCCAGAACCATCACTCTCGAACTAGATGACGCAATCATATGACGCAGCCTCCCTTGGCTCAGATGTCACCAAATGAATAACACCTGATAGGTGACTGAAATGGTGTAGCCTTGCATATTGCCTGCGATTTATACATTTCTTGGTTTTGTATATGTATCTGTGTGTGGTATGAATATGAATATACATCTTGTTCCCATGTGTGGGTACACATCCATGTATGTGTGCCTGAATACAGAGGTCATAAGTTGACATCATCTTCTTTAATCATTTATTTACTGAGATGGGGTCTCTTACTGGAACCCAGAGTTCGCCAATTTGTCTAGTCTAGCTAGCAAGCTTGCCTCCAGGGATCCCTGTCTTTCCTTTCTCTTCCTCCTAAACAGTGAAATTACAAACACAAGTAGGCCATTATGTTGGCCCTGTTTTGAAATGATATCTTTATGGCTTTTCATCAACCATCTCCCCTTCACAACAGAAAAGATAACAGGTGGGTCTCTTTCCAAGCAATTCTCAGAAGTCGTGGCAGTTCAAATGAGAATATCTCCCTTAGGTTCACTGTGAGTGTTTGGTCACCAAAGAGTGGCACTATTTGAAAGGATATTAGAAAGTGTGGCCCTGGTGGAGGAAGTGTGTCACTGAGAGTGGGCTTTGAGATTTCAAAAGCCTGTGCCCATCCCAGAGTCTCTCTCTTCCCCGCTGTCCAGGGATCTGGAAAAAGAACGCTCAGCTACTTCTCTCTTCCTGCTACCTTTGGATCCAAATGTAGAATTCTTTGCTATCATTTCATTCTTAGCCTATCATTAGTACATTCCTATGTGCCACCATGGTCCCTGTCATGAGGATAATAGACAAATCCTCTGAAACTATATGCCAGTCCCAATTAAATGTCTTCTGTTTTAAGAGTTGATGTGGTCATTGTGTCTCTTCACAGTAGTACAACACTAAGACAAAAATGGATGTTGAGACCTAGTGGCCTCTTCAAGTTTTTGCTATGCTTGGCTTCTTGACTGAGTACTATAGTAGAAAACAGCCCTGAATGAATGCTTATTGTGCTTATTATCATCCTTGCATGTTTCGCTCTTTGTGAAGGTGGAAACAGCCACAAGGCTATGCGTGAGCAGTAACGCATGAGTTTAAGTTATGTGGGTCACCTGGGTGAAAAGTGAATGTCCTAAACTCTTTTTTTTTCTTTGGGATATGGCTGGTGATTGTTCTGTCTAGACATGCAGAAGGTCCTTCTGCCTTGATTCCTAAGGGACACTAGGAAAAGCACCTCCTATTAGCACTAATGCCCTATTAACAAAGGTGAAAAATAGCCAGCTGTAACAAGTCACAGAAATTTGGGGGTGTTTGTTACCCAGAATACTTTAGTGTCTCCTGACAAACATACATCTGAAAACTTTATAGCAGACTTTTTGTGGGTACAAGAAGACAGTGATAAATAATGGTCCCATTTTGTGTTGGATTTTCTGTCAGTAATAGATTAATAAAAATAATTGCATGCAACAGTGGATAAACAATATGAAATTGTTCTGTTGCAGGGAGGTGAAAGGAATCACTGACAAGATGTTTGATTTGTATTGAAAGATAGGTAGATATGGTCAACAGGCAAGGGGGAGACATCTATTTTCCTGGAATGGAAATTACACTATTTGTGTGTGTGTGCACGCGCACACACACACGCTCGCAGCATAGCTGCTGGTATAAGTAGAGAAATGAAACTATTACTAAAGAAACTCAAGAAACATTTCAAGAGTTTCTATGCTTGGGTCTAAAATACCAAAAGGCAGTCCAGGTAGGGAATGGTTAAAAGAGAAGACATTCCCACAAAGTTGAATCAATGTCAAACTCTAAGAGAACATGTATTACCTCAAGTGTGCAAGGGATCAAAATGAATTTGGATATGTTGAATTGTTCTGTGCATAGATAGCCCTTAAAGAATAAAAGAAGACAAGTCAGAGGGCCTGCATAAGGGTAGAAAATCCACAGAGAGAACAAGCCCACAACTGAGACAAAGCCTAGGTTATACTCTGCTCATGATCAACCCAAGCAGCATTTAACCTGAGAAGAGGGCTGCTCTATAAACACAAGTTAGCATTATTGAATTGCTCCATTACCACCAGGGCGGTTTTCATTTTTACACATGTGTGTGGTCGCTTGCACATTGAGGGACCATTTACAGCCAGGGAAACACCCTAAGATCACTTCCCAGGGCAACTGTGCCCTGTGGGGCTGCCATGATGTTTTAATTGAGTTGGAGTGTTTCAACGGCAGGGGTAGACGTAGTATATTTTCAAGAACTAATAATTCTATAGTTTAGTATAGAGTAGCTTTTTGGCATAAATGGCCTGAAGGCATCTCTGCAGCAAGCGGCCTCATTTGGAGCAAGACCAGGACTGCCAAATGTGCTTGCTCTTTCTTTTTCTTATTTTTTTATTCAATGTTTCATTTTCTTTATTTTTAATTAATTTTTCATACAATATATTTTGATCATGTTTTCCTCTTCATCCATTTCGTTCCAGATCCTCTTTACCAACCAATTTTATTCTCCTCTCTCTTCTCCCTCTCCTCCTTCCTCTTTTTTTCTGTTTCCCTCTTTCTCTCTCCCTCCTTTCTGATTCCTTTAGAGGCCCCTAGAGGAAGTATACCTACAAAGAATCAACCCTGGTGTGAAGGGCAGTAGAGAGGTGACTATGGCTCTAAATGTCTGTCCCCTTTTGAAGTCACGTAGAAATCCCTTGCCTTTGCTGAGGGTTCTGCCATGTGCGCTCTTCAAGAAAGGACAAGTAAGGCCCCTTTCTGTCTTCCTCTTGGCTCTCCTTCACTTCCAGATTCAAAGGCCAAGCGATCCTTTAATCCCTTTCAATTTGCTCCCTTCCCTCACTTCCTAACTTTGAGATGTTTAACACATCCCCTGTTCATCTATAATTCTGCGTTTTTCAGTCCCTAAAGCAAGTCTTGAGTAGCTGAAGATCTAGAATCTTGGGCCAGAGAAAGCTTGGTGTCCCCTACAGGGCACTGTAGTGCTAGGGAGGCCATCAGTGAGTATCCATTGATCCCCTTTGTTCTATTGTAAAAGTGAGTCAGAAGAAAGGCAGCCATTGTGCTAAATTGTTTGGAGCAGATATTTGTAGTCAAGAAATCAGTGAGCCTCTATTGCTCTAGGCTAACAGCCAGGACTTTAAAATAGTTTTACTATACTAACATTTTTATAACTATATTTGCTATAATAAGACTTGACCTTAATTTGTTCTTTTGCCACAATTCAAATCAACAAGTTATAGGAATAGAAGGAGCCAATGAAAAAGAACTAGAGAAATGGAGAAAAATTGTTGTAGAAGAATATTTATTGGTGAAGTTGATGAATGCTAAACATATACATTGATTACACATATGGAAAATCTAATAAACAAATGTTCTATTTCTTCACCCTTACGATTCACCATGGATGTTAACATATGAAAGACCTTGAAAAATCCCAAAAAGAGACCTTAGTCACTCAGCATTAAGAAACCCATTAGTGAATCAGGTTGTTAATAGAACATAATGTATCCTGTCTGACAAAACACACTTAGAGTGGCAGAAAGCTAAAGACAACATGAGGTGTACAATAGTCTGTCTTTGGTGATGTCATGAAATGCACCAGATTCTAACTCTTCCATATAGGCACATGGTTTATAGAGGGGTTAATACATTTCTCCAAACTCTGATTTCCCTTAATAAAATTTCTGAGTTCTATGTAAAATTATCTTTTAAATTTTTAGGATATACCAATATATGAAAAGGGAACAAAATCACTATTATATAATAGGAATTGAAGTGCCTGCATCATAGCTACCCTGAGACCTAAATGGGGGAGTTTTGAAGCACCTCTCAAGTTGCCACTTTTTTGTAGGGATAAGTCCCACCCCTTAGGGGGCGTGTTCGCCTCAGGCTAAAGTTTTCCTATAAATTTGGCGAGCGTGCTCCCAGCGCTGGCTTCTGCTTTCCTGGTCTCCGCGGGAACGGTGGTTCTGTAAGTCTATTCCTCCATTAAAGCTGTCTATATTTTGACAATCTGTCTGCATTCGCTTACGCCGTTACACTTTTTTATTTTAATATTTGCTACATTTAATTGTTTGTGTGTGAGAGAGTGTGAACATGTGCCAAGGCTCATATTTGGAGGAGAAAAGATAATATACTGGAGTTGGTTCTTTCCACCATCCGGTTCCTGAAAATGGAACTCCAGAATCATGAAGCTGGACAGCAAGTACCTTTATGTATGAACCATGTTTTCTACCCAGGCTGTTAGTCCTGAACAATTCAAAAACCTGCTTCCATTTTTAAAGGCTGCCGCAAGCCTTTGAAGAGCAAAGATGTGCTAATACTGATGTCATGGCTCTTGAGTTCTCCAAAGACACAGTAACTTCCAGACCTTTCTACCAAAGCATGGAAATCACCATACCATCCCTCAATGAAAAAAAAATGCTAGGATACATATATTGCATTTTGATGATCTAAGGAAAGAGTTTAGGGAAGAACTATCTTGATTCAAAGAATAAACTCTAACAGGAAAAGTCTAAGCATAGGTGAGAGGAACTCAATGTAAAGAAGGGGAAATACAAATATGAATTCAAGAAACAATCAGAAGATATTGACCCTCCCAGACTTGACACTTGCCCTGACCTGAATCCAATTCTGAATTTTCAACTCACTCTACCACCCAAAAATAATCACCACTGGAGATTGTCAATCCCCCAGTTCTCACACCCCAAAGCAAGCATGGCACACATCCTTTGAAACAAGTTCTTCAATTGCATCAATGAAACTAAGTAGAATGGAACCCTCTGTGCCAGATAACCCCAAACACCCCTGAACAGAGGTAATAAGCAGTTTACCTCTTTAGAAGTCAGAATGTGTGTCATTTTTTGACCTTTGAAAAAGGGAGTTAACCCATGGCTCAGCAATTCTACTCCTGAATATTTACCCAAGAGACCTTAGAAACATATGTCTACACAAAAATTTAAAAAAATAAGCATTCACAACAGTGTTACTCACAACAGCCAAAAGCTTGGAGATGATCCAACTCCACAGAAACCAAAAACTGAATGAAGAAAATGGGCTGCATCCCTGCATCTGCAGTAGCGAAGGCCGAGTTGCTGACTCACAGCACAACATACCTGGGATTTGGAGACATTATGCTGAGACCATATAACCTGATGCAAAAGACCACGTACAATCTGAGTCTGTTCATATGGGATTCCCAGAACCCCTAGAAGTGGAAAATGGAGCAGTGCTTGCCAGAAGTTTGGGAATTCAAAGGGGGGATGAGTAGTGACTGCTAAGAGGTACTAGGTTTCCAGGAAAGGAGGTTGGTGAACACGTTCAGAAATTAGATGGCAATGACGATCGAATAACTCTGAAAATACTGCAAACCACTGAACGGTGCACATTAACAGGGAAAATTTTAGGGTATGTGGTTATGTCTAAATAAAGGCTTCATGTTTTAAAGACTGTACTATATGACAGTGCTCCACAAAACCCATCATTCTCTTATAGCTCTCATCAACTCTACATAAAAGTACATGAAAGAAAATGCTTAATTTCCACTTGTCTTAAAAACAGAGCATTTAAATTAATTGTTAGTGGGTTTCACCACTGGAAGTCACATGTTTAGGGCAAAAAGAGAAAGATGAAAAAAAGAGAAAGATGTAGAAAGTGTACTTAAAGTTAAATAATGGCATAAAAATTTTGAGAAAAGAAAAGAAAGTCAGTTTTAGCCTGGGCCAATTTGTCAAGGAGGACAATTCTCAAGACTTTTCTAAATGTAGCCATTGACCTACTAGTGATGGTGAAGCGTTGAAGATTAGTGTTAAAACACTTGTGTGCAAAATTGATGTAGACTTCAAATTAATTCCACAGTGTTAATATCCAAGTGCCCTGAACCACACTGGTTCTAAGAGACAGACTTGTTGGCAGTTGAACCATCTGGACTCAATTACTGGTTTCATTTTTTTTTTAAGCCACCAATATTTTTTTTAAAGCGTGTGTGTGTTAGAGAGTGTAGCGTTTGTAATCTGCTGTCTTGAGACACATTTGCTTCACCTAAGGTGCTTGGTGATGTCTGCTTTTAGGTGCAAGAGGGCTCCATTCTCTCTTTCTGGCAGGATTTGTTCCCGCATGCAAGAAGGCAGGAAAAAGTGAAACCTTGCCCAACAAGCTCCACCAATCAGAATAATGAGGAAAATTCTGGGGAATTACGATGGAGTAAGTGCACAAGGTCCCTCTATTCCAGGCTTACTGACAATCTAGAAACGGAAAATAGGAATTAAAACGTACATCACAAAAGAGAAAAATAGGATGGCTCCACTTTGCTAAATAATAGGAACAACACTAAAGAAATGCATTCAGTAAACCATGTGGTGTTTTTTTTTTGTGTGTGTACGCAATTATAGTAATTATTGTAATAAGATGAAGCTATATAGTAACAGAGACTGACATTTGCTGACAGCACGCTATGCTGTGGGCCCTGTTCCAAGATCTTTCCGAGTACTAGTTCATTTACCCTGCAAAGCGGGTATTTTCCCCCAAGTCTTCAGATAAAGGAATCAAGATCTAGCCATTCAACTGGCCAAGGTCACGGAATTAGGAAGTATTTTCCTAGTATTTGCAGCAGTCGCCAAACCTCATTTCCTTATGCTGAGCTTGAGTTGTTAGTTAATGGCCATGGATTTGAGGGGGAAGTTCAAACAAGCAGCCAACAATTTACACTTCAGAAGAATCTCTTGGTAGTGTCATTTAATCAGAAATCTCTGAGATCCTAGGAGCTGTCAATAGTTAGAAAGACTGCCAGGAGATCAATGAGTCAGATGTTTATTAGGTGGCCTGAGGAGGCAACACACCCACCCTCCCTTCTCACGTTTATCTATTATCAAGGATCAAGATGGACAGAAATACCGTCACTTAAATCACAATGCAATGCGGGACAGGACACAGACTTTCTACTAGATGACCCCAAAGCTGGATAAAAATTAAATCATCTCAAAAAATAATTAAAATAAATTTCCTTTTATGCATATTATATATGAAAAGCATTTTAATTAAAATACTTTTAACTGAGGCAGAAAATCTAATTATGCCTTCAATATTTGCCTAACAAACCCAAAATACATTGACATTTTTTAGAGTGAAGAGTACATGTCAAGTATTGAGGTATCAGATTGCCGGGGCTTGCTCTAAGCCCATTCATTGCACATTATTATTAATTAAATTTGCTTTTTTTGGCAAGTTTATACATGATTACTCTTACCCTTGCCGTCTCTTATCTCCTTGTCACCCCATCAATGCATGTTCCTCCCTACGTGGAACTTTCATACCTTCGCATCATAGGTGTGTGTGTGTGTGTGTGTGTGTGTGTGTGTGTGTGTGTGTGTGGCCCACTAAGTTTATTCGGGGCCATCTGCATGACCATGAGTGTGGAACTATCTCACTGAAGCTTGGTGATATCACTGTGGTAACTGAAGAGAAGGGCTCCTCATCTCCAACATGTGTACAGAGCCAGTACCTTACCTGGAGGCAGGACCCATCACGTTCCTCTCCCATTCAAGACTAACTGTTGGCATGCCTAGTTTTGCCCAGGTCCAGTACAGGCAGCACTAGTTGTAAGTTCAGGGTTACATAGGCATGCCATACCTAGAAGACAGCATTTCACATTCTTTCTTTCTATCATCCAGCTCATACATTGCCTCCCCGAGCCCAGCAATTATTTTCCTTGAGCCCTAGAGGGGTGATATAAATGTCCTGATGAATGCTAAACACTCAGTCTTCACTTACTCCCAATATTTTGGGTAGCTGTGAGTCTCGGCGTTCACTGCCACTCATTGCAGAGAAAAACAAACATGTCTGATTAAAGCTAACAGTAGCATTTGGCTATGTATATATAAATTTATATATTTATAAAGTAGTCTGATGCCAGGCCAATTTAACAACACAAATGTTTAGTACCAAAATAATTTAACACCGTGTTCCTCCAGAGGGCCTATGACTCCCAAACCATGGGGTTTTGATCAGGTCTACACCATCAAACACAAATTCTCTCCCATAGAGTGGGACTCAGATCCAATAAAGAAGTGATCGGAGGCCCTTGGAATAGTCATACCACTATTTCACCCATCAGAATGACTTAGATAACAGCTAGGCATTGTATCACACAAGGTCTAAAGCTTGGTTAGTTTGTTGATGGCTTTTCTTCCCCAATAGCCTATATAATAATTCTGTCACTATGAGTCCCGGTCATCAGCGGGAAGTTTCTGTCTTGGTTTCTTCTGTGTTCTTCTCTGTCCTTGATTCAAAGAATTATTATCTTCAGCATTGGGGTCTTATCTGCCTCTGATGGGCAGCCCAGAGCATTAGAAATAGCCTGAATTGTTTTGAGAGCCTCTGGCCAACAAAGCATAGAGTTCTCTTACAAGTGGCACTAGAATTCTAGTTTAAAATCCCATAGTTTCTCAAAGCAGAATTATTACCATAAAGGTAGCTTCATTCAAGTTATTCATTTTTAAGACATATATATGCACTGGTTAATTTATAAGTAGTATGTTTCTATGTGATTTCACAGCCTATAGTTTTGATTGATGCTTGCTCCCCAAATGTCTCACATCTCACTTCATTCTAATATACTTATTCCTCACAGCAGCCCAGTGTACTTGGTTCCTTCATCTTGCACATTGTACAAAAGAACACAAGGTGCAGAGCAATAACCACCGTGTCCAAGGTCACACAGCTGGTAACAGTACAGCCGATCATTATTGTTAAGCATTGATAATGAAGTTTATTGTCACATGATTTGTCTCTTCACACACAACGAGAAGAAAAGCACCCCCAAACTTGTCTTTAAATGGTCAGGAATGGCTTTTAAAAGGAGCTGAGATTTTGAAGGAAAATCAATATTTCGGCCCCCCTGAAAAGGCAACTGTGAACAGGGAGATGGGTGGAAGAACTAGTCAGGCTATGGAATTCACAAGTTCTGAGTTTATAGCCAGCAGGGTGTCTTTTCTTGTTTCACCTTTAATTAGAGAGATATTTTGGAAGAACTGTGATCTGTCGAGTCCTATGGCATTTTTATCAACCGTGTCACATTTCAAATGAAACATTTTATTACATTTGTTGTTAGTCAAACACTTAACATATATGTCTCAGGCTTACAATTCACAACATGTTCTAACTATATTAAGTAAATATTTAAGAAACATTTGGTCTGTTTTTCCATTTTTTAAGTATTTAATCTGTAATAAACATATAGATGTTAAAAATACATTTCATGTATAGTATGTGTTAAGTGCTCAGAATATATTTTTGAATTGCCTTACTTGAGCTTGTCAGACTTTCCATTACAACCCCCTAATTTAAGGGGTTTTAAACCAGCCATAAAAATCTCTTCATGTTGATATTTCAAGTAAAATATCTCTCCTTCTAAAAGTCTATTTTTTTAAGTTGTTGGTTGTTTGTATTTTAGTATTAATGCATTTAAAGAAAATGAATTCTTGGAAGCAAAACTTGAAACAAACATTTTTCTCACAGAATTTAAGTGTGTTTTCTCTACAATGTCTTGACAATTCATGTTTTAAAGTCATATCATTAAAAACCATACACCTTACACCACAGTTTAAGAGGGGAAAAAATGAAGGAAGTCTGGACATTTCCAGATGGTATTGCAGTATTGCAACAAGCTTAGTTTAGCATATTACAGCAAAGCTCACAGACTTCACATGTCTGTCTTTGTTTAGAATGTTGGATGTTAAGATTTTCCCCATTGTTAACCCTATGTTACAAAGATACATGCATTTTGCTTTGGAGCTGGAATGTTTAGAGCATGTGTTCTAAAGGCCCGACTTCTAGCCCACAGAGCCAGTGAGAGGCAGTGAAGTCTTCAGTAGACATGACCCAGTGGGAGGAAGTTAGGTCATTGGAGGTGAACATTTACAGAGGATATGAATCCCCAGCCCCTTCTTGTCTTCTTTACTGCTTCCTAACAACCATAATATGAGCATCTTGCTCATATCACAATGTACATCACAATGCACTTCCTATAAGCTCAAAGAACCAGATGTCTATGGGTTGAAAACAATAGCCAATGTCAACTTTTCCTCCCTGTAAGTTTTTTGTCTCAGAGATAGAAAACTGAAGAAAATGAAGAACAGAGCTTAAGAAGAAGGCTGGTCATTTAAATCCACTCTGGCACAACCAGTTCCTAATAATACTGGGATTTGAACTCATGTCCATTTTATTCCACTTGACTAAAGTCCACACCTCTAGACCAACTCTAAATACTACTTGGTATTTTCATCTAGTTATTTTTAAATCTGGTAAAAATAAAAAAAATCTTAAGGAAAAATAGATCTTAAGTAAATATAGTTTAACTTACTGGTAAAATTGTATGACAAGTTTTCTCTGTTACTTTCAATTTTCAGAATCTTTTCAAACCACATCTACAGGTAATCTTAAAAATGTTTGCCCATTTGATATGCTCAGATTATAGATTATTTAAAAGCAAGGTCACATCATGTCTTTGCACCCCCCTCTAGCCTTTGCTTGTTTGTCCAGTGCCTGGAATAATGAATGGCATCTTATTAAAAACTACATTAAATATATCATTGATGAGAACGTCAGTGAGAAGAGCTTCATAAAGGAAGTGGTTTTGTTTTCTTTGTCATTTGTTTTGTTTAATTTTCAAACTGTGTTAGAGACAGAATTGGCCTCACTTGTCCATGCAAGCATTAAGGAAGTAGGGGGCTTCCTTATATTACCATATTATAGCAGCAAACATGAAATTTCCACGAACATGTTTAGGAAGTGCCATTATAGTTTGGGTGTAAATCTTCTCCAAAGCCTCGTGATTGAAAAGTTCAAGTTGGGATGTTTAGCAGGCAGAGCATCGTGGGAATGAGATCACTGAAGACTTGCCCTTTTGTGGGGAAATTGAGACAGTGACCATTTCTTTCTTAGTCTTTGCTTCTAGCCAGCATGAAGTGAGCTGCATTGTTGCACCAAATCCTCCTTCCTGTCATGTTGTTTCCTCACAGTCTCAGAACTCTAAACTGAGACCTCTGAATACAGGAGCCAAAATAAATTTTCCTCTTTGAAGCCATTTGCCTATACTGTCTTGTCACAGCACCTGAGAACTGACAGGCACAGCTGCCATCCCAGCAGAGAAATGTCGCAGACACCTCCTGGGCAGCCTCCTCGCCTCCCCTACTTTCCCTCTGCCGACAGCCAAAGGCTCTGCTGTTGTTGGGGATTCCCAGTCTCCTGGCCAAAGCAAAAGTAGCTCTTTCCACTGCCATGGTCAGCATGGGGCATCAGCCTCATCCTGGGCACAGGCCCCTCTGGCCTTCACACTAGACTACCTCCCCAGTGTCTAGCAGTAATTAAAGTGACATTTTGGTCCACATTATATCATAACCCCTACTTTTTATTACTCCAACTCTCAGAACCCAATTGAGCATGAGACATGCTATTTATTTTTGGTATCCATCCCCTTACACTTTAACAGAGAAAAATACCTAAAGTCTTTACAAGCGGTTGCTTTTCTTTCAAGCTCATCTTCCTCCCAAGTATACCAAAAATACCCTCAGGCCTTTTTGAGTAATTATATTTATGATCATTCATTTTTTTCATTAGTCTAGAGCAAATACTGTGGGAACCTGAGAAAGATGATGTTCCAAAGTCAACTTGGAGTTTGGAGTTGCAAGGCAAAAACCACAGATTAAAATGGAACTGGAATCAATTGGACCCTGGGTTCTCTCACTAATGAGAGCTCCTCCACACAAGAACCACATGTTATGGTGTCTTAATAGAAACCTTAAAACGTTAAGTGGGTGGGACCTAAAATCATACCTAGAAGACTCAGCCACAAAATCAGGGGAAGCTTTAGGACTCAAGGTGGAGAAAACAAAATTCAAAAGCCGCATTGACAACCGCATGGAATGTTTGAATGCCAATTTTCAATTCACATAATGACGCATAATGTCAAATAGTGAAAATATACTGACTTCATTTATTGGTTTAGCAAATATTTATTGAGGTCCCGTTATAATCCAAGTACTTCTGAAGATATCGCTGGTGTCACTGTGAGCTAAAGACAAGGCTTTCTGATCTCATAGGATTATCAGGCTATTAGCATGGTAAAGTAAATCATACTGAATGTTAGAAAATTTACATGTGATGGGAAAAATAAAAATATTGGGGGTAGAGATTAAAAGGTATTATATAGTGAAGAGTTCAACTTTAATGATTAGGTATAGAAGGCCTAATCGAATGTGACATCTGACTACATGCTTAAATGGAGACAAGCAAATACAACCACTTTCAACTACAGGAACAACAAATCACACATGTCACGGCAAGCATATATTTGCAAACTGGTTAATAGAAGATTAACGGATGTCTTATCCAACTTGGGCCTCCATAACACAAATGTCATACTCTTAGACTAGAGAAATGGCTCAACAATAAAAAGCACTTGTTGCTCTTCCAGAGGACCCAGCTTTGGTTCCCAGCATCCAGATAATGACTCACAAATATCTGTAACTTCAGTTCCAGAAGAGCCAAATCCCTCTTTTAACCTCTACAGGCACCGGGCAGATATATGATGTATAAACACACATGCAGGCACAGCACTCACACACTTATAAATAAATATCGATGAAAAACTTAAAGTCATATCCCAAGTGGCTAAAACAACATTGATTTTCCAAACAATTTTGGAGAACGGAAAGTTCAAGTTTAAGGCAATAGCAGACTTATTTTTAATAAGAGCTGACCTCCTAGCTTCTTCCTTGAGGAACACAGACCTCCAAGCATGCCCTGGTCATTGCTATCTTGAAATATGAGAGGCTGTTATTATCCACAGGTTTTCACAAAACTTCATCATGGATATAGGGATGGTCTGTATAGAACACAAGGCAGCTTACAACCAATTCATGAGATATTGAACAAAGGCTTACAAAGTAGCTCATGAGAAGACACAGAAGAAGGCTCATGAGTCAAAGTGTAAGGAGGTTCCGCTTCAGGATATAGCCACCCCATAAGTTACCTGTACTATTGTAGATAACTCACGTACCTATAAGTAATCTCAGTTGAAATCAGTTTTTCATCAAACTAAAGTTGGATGGAACCATTCCTTTGGTCTCTCATTGGTACCGCATTCTGGGTAGAGATTTTTTTCATGTCTTCTCAGAAAAGTTAATGCATCGCTGTATGTTTGTGCTTGCTATTTTTTCAAAGTAGAGGAGCAAATGTCTCTGACATTGCTCCTGCGACAGGAACTGTTTCCATCATAAAGGTTTTACCTCCAAAACCTCATTTAATTTTAATTACCTCTCAATCCCTATCTTCCACATGTGAACTGGGCGGGGATGGACAATTTCGTTCTTGACAAGGAAATACAACAGTCAGAACTGGAGAGACTATCACCCACCCTCTCCAAGGTGACTCAGAAGAACCTCTCACCATCCTCATTAATCTTCCTTACTTCTGGCCAAACTTCAGGACAAGTTACAAACAGTTTCCTTCTTTGTCTGGATGGAGGAATCCAGAGGATCATGTCCACCTGACTCCCTTCCACTTAGCACCCGACACTCGTACTGCATAAGTTCTCTATCCATGTCATATCCTCTAAGACAAATGTCTGACACTCTCTTCCTCAAACCCCAACATCTTTCCCTTCCTTTTTGTCTGGATTCCTGACTCACTGAGAAAGCAACTCAGTCAGAAGACTTGTAGACGTTCTCCCTGCCATTCCACTCACGTCTATCCAGTGTCAGTACTTGTTGGTGAGATGATCTGTCCATATGATTCTCCAAGGCCAGCCTTATCTCCTGAAGCAATGATGTGATTAGTTCTCTGTCTAGCCTGTGCAAGGACTTCATCTTAGCAAATGTCTCTTCTCGCCCTATGACTGTGTGTGTGTGTGTGTTGTGTGTGTATAATCACGTGCGCCCTATGACTGTGTGTGTGTGTTGTGTGTGTATAATCACGTGCGCCCTATGACGGTGTGTGTGTGTGTTGTGTGTGTATAATCACGTGCGCCCTATGACTGTGTGTGTGTGTGTTTTGTGTGTGTATAATCACGTGCGCCCTATGACTGTGTGTGTGTGTTGTGTGTGTGTATAATCACGTGGGCCCTATGACTGTGTGTGTGTGTGTGTTGTGTGTGTATAATCACGTGCGCCCGTGCTAGTGCATGCATACCTCAAATTGCTACGTTCTAAAAGCATAAAAATATAATACAATAATTGCATTATTTGCCAAACTTTAGATGAAAATGTCTTAGAAAACATAATTTATAAAACACCAAAGATAGAAAAATAACATATATCCAATTTAACTATTAAAAACATTGACTTGAAATTTTTAGAGAATTGTAATAAACCATGCAGACTGTCAGTCACTAAATATATCACTCACTTACTTGTTTATCCAGTTTTTATAAGACGGGGGGGGGTGATATGCAGGCTGCTGGGGGAAAAAAACTTCACTGGGTTTAGCCAGAGTTGGCCACTGAGTGCTACAGTACTGCCCTATCAGGAAAGCTATGCTCACTGATAAGGAAGATTAATGAGGATGGTGAGAGGTACAATCATGGCAAAATGGCTTTGGGGTAACCCACCATTTACTAATTGGATTTTAGGTTTGCACCATAGGTGGGATTTCATTCATGATACTGTAAACCTGGTCACAAGCCTGGGACTAAGGAGAACTTTGACTCTAAATAAGAGAGAACTTACTGTTGTTATCTCACTAAATAATCATGTTGTTAAACTCCCATTAAGTATTTATGCTTATATCCATATATTTCTTCTTCTCTCAAGAAGTGCTGAGTCAAGAGTAAGCCTGCACACTTGTCAATAGAGTATGAGCACAGCAGACTGAGGATTCTAGAAGATTCAAACTTGTGTCTTATTCACAAAGTATTTTACTCCCTCTGAACAGAACGTGCAATTCTAATTTTTACAAATGATGTTCTCTGACTAGAGGCTGTTGGATCAAGTAAACTGAGAAATATTTCTTTGTTGAAAAATAAAACATGACCATTCATCACATCTCATCATAGGTACTCAGAGCCTGAATATCTGTAACCCCTTCAAGTTGTCTTCAACAGTGACACAGTTCTCCCTTACCTAGATGTTTGTAGTGGCCTCTAACTCCACCTGCACAGTCTCTTCTCAATGCTAAAGTTACAGAAGGGTCCTTCTGCTCAGAGCCCTGCAGGAACCCCATCCCTCACGAGTACCAAAGTGCTAACAGTGAGCATCTATAGGGGCCCAGCCCCTTGACTGTGTTACTTCTTTCATATTGTCTAACTCTGCCTTTCCTCGCGCCTCCTAGCAACACTTGTCTTCTAGCATCCCCAGAGCACCAGCTAAACTGTCACTTGAAGCCTTTGGACCTGCTGCTCATTCTTATTTGTGCGCTCACTGTTATTCACTTATCTTCTTTGAGTCTGAATTAAAATAGTCACTCCTTGTGCCACACTGATCTTCACCATGTAAATATATAGCAATCACTACCCCTCCCCCTAGGATTCTCTTTCTCTTCTCTGACTTACTTCTCCATCGTGTTCCTCATCTTCTAACACTTTTCACAATCAATCCATTTGCCTTACTGTCCTTAACTCTTGTCTGTCTCATGCCCTTCTGTTGCCTCTGTGTCAGACAGGGATCTTCTGTGCCAGTACCCACACCTACAGCTTAGTGTATTAGTGGGATAACCATTGTTATCTTTTCTTTTAATTTTCAGAGTTTTCAAGACTGACCTTGAACTCACAACCATCCTGGGCTAGCCTCCTCAGGGCTGTGGATTATAGGCGTATCATCTACATCCAGTTTTCACCGAGACTTTGACACTAAACTCTAGAGAAACCTGTGTTTCCCTCAAAGTAGAAAAGTATATATGCATTAGCACAATGCCTTCCTTATGCAATCCACATGTCCTTGAACTTAGCACATATTAGCCATTCCACTTTAGGTTTTATTATTTCTGTTTCACTTTCTCTTGTGGTTTCCTGTGACTCTCTAAGTAGAGACAGAAATGCTTTGTTATCTGCTGCACTTGACAGACAGCCATCCCTCCATTTTAAAATATGCATAGGAATTGTATTTGTGAGTCTTGGAAGGGAGAAATAAATGAGCTTTTGGATACACTAATGATTGTCGTGATAACACAGTGGATTTTCAGATTTTGCTGTGTATCAGATGTTCCTGAAGGGCCAGTTAAAACACATTTCTGGGAACAATCCCAGAGTTTCTAATTCAGTAGTTCTGGCCTAGGTTACAAGAATTTTAATCCATCGCACATTCCCAGGTGATGGTGGCCTAGGGACCACTCTTTGAGTGCCACTGAAATAATCAACTGTTTTCTTTGTTATTTTAGTAATATCTAGAATTCTATACAGATTAAAAGACTGGACAACAAATTCTGTAATTCATTTTTCAAATTCATAAAAATCTGTGAGAATGATGTGAGGCATAGTATAATCAAAATGAATATATCAGATACAGCCAATTTCACGGGAAATGGCCTACCCCAAGCCATTCCTCAGGATACCAGTTTGATTTTGGTTTTCAAGGGAACCAGCTATAAGGTCTAGAGCAAGGTACATTTATTTTATAGCTCTGATGTCTTCTAAAATTATGCTATTACATTCAACATATAAGCTTACATTTTTCTTTGTGGTTTGTTTGGTGTGTGTCTGTGTGGTGTGTCTGTGTGCACGTATAAATCTGAGTGTGCAATGCATGTATGTGTGCAGATTCATTTGTGCGTGTGAATGTGGGTCTTCATGTAGAAGGCAGAGAACAACCTCACACGTCAGTCCTTTCCTTTTACCTTGTTCGGGAAAATATCTCTGTTGCTTTTCTGCAGAGCACCTGGCCCACCAGCTTCCAGAGATCCCATCATCTCCAATTCCTGTGTCCCTGTAGAGGCACTGGGATTTTAAGTGGTTATATGTCATTTATGGGTTCTGGAGATATAAGCTCAGGTCCTCAACTCTGTGCCCTCTAAACTGCCTCCAGTTCCTTCGTGTACATTTTAAGACTCCTATCTCTTTCATAAAATGCAAAGGATTTTATAACTACATATGTGCTATAGAGGGTAGCTACGTACTAAACATACAGTGCACATCTAACCTGGGCCATTAACATGAGTATTCAGTATATTTTTAGTAAATTTTCTTCTTTCTCAATTTCATAATCATGCATTATGCATTCTGGTCTCTTCTATTTCTCCCCTCCAATTTATCCTCTCTCCGCTATAAATCATTTATCCTTACTAACTAGTTTTGGTTTGATTGAGTTTCTTGCAGAGTTTCATCAAAGCTAATTCTATGCTCCTGAGTTTGGGACTAACTATCAGAATCTGGTGGACTCACCAGTGGGTACCAAACTGAATACACTTTCTAGAATTCCCAAAGGAAATTTAAGCAAGTTGTTTCTTTTCTTCAGCTTCTCAATGGTGTGACCAGCATATTAACCACCACGAATAAGGATGCAATGCATTAAAAACTTGGTGTAGTTTTTAAAGCCCAAAGCAGCAACCTCTTACTCACTAGCTGCCTCCCCGTATCAGTGTGGTTTTTCTGTACTGTTTGGAATAAATGTCAATATCCCCTCTACACTACAGCTAAGAGCAAGCATAGTTCAGATACTTAGCCTAGTCTTTTATACATAAAGGGTGGTTTGGGGAATTTAAAGTAAAGAAAACAAATCTCTGCCCATGAAAAGTAGGCTGTCAAGACTGTTATCTCTCCATGTACTTAAAATAAAAATCTAGTGTGAAACTCAAAATTGAGCAATGAATTCTTTGTTCTAGTTAGTAGCCACAATCTCTCACAGCAATGAATGGCATTGATTCATTGAGCAGGGTGAACTGCTATGCAATATATTTTATGGGAAAGGAAAAATACCTTATTTTAATATTTTTTGAAAATATTATCCATAGTGCAAACAGGAAAGCATATCTGGGGAGTACATTAAAATCCCAGAAGGGAAGCAGAGGAGTGTTGACTATTGGGTAACAGCAGAAAGGAGGCCACAGAACATAAAGAAAATATAAAATGGGGAAGGGATCCATGAAAACGAAATCTCTTCGCGTGTGCAGTAGCAAAGCAGATGTGGGAGGCATCTCATCATGACAATAACTGGTCTTTACACTTAAAGCTGGTTCTACATTGTCTTGGGTGACATTTAACTTTTAAATGTTTTTTCCAGTGTTTTAGCAGCATAGAATGCCTTTTTGAAAATATTCCCCACAGGTAATATCACTAACGAGATAGCACTTAATATATTTGAAATCAGAAAATTCTTCTGATCTCTCATTGGATCCCTAGTAGCTATGTTGCTACACATCAAACAGCAAATCCTACACAAATGTTTAGTGAAGAAAACACATCCCTTCATACTGTTCAAGGAACAGACCTCAACATGCTAAAGAAATAAAGTGATAGAATTGAAGATCTTAAATAAATTTAATGGTTCATTTGGAAAAAAATCCAACTGCTTCTATTTAAAAATCAGAAAACTAACATACAGGAAACTAGGAGACTTGGCCAAAAGTCCCCCATGAAATTAGAAATAGAATTAGGACTATACCCCATGTTGGTCCTTGTTCTTATTTTCATGTTTTTCCCCTATGACATCTTAAAATATAGGCTTTACTATTATTCAGAGATGGCAAGAACAACAAATAAGAACATGTCTGCCACTGGAAAGAGTTTGGTATGTTTATACTTCCCAAGAGGAAAGGAAAGGCACCCCAAAGCATCAAGGGCCACATAGAAAAATAGAAGGTCAGGCTTTTGGAAAGAGGGGATGGTAGAAATATCAGCAAAAGACTGTCCTGTGATTTCTATAGAAACAAAACCTTGATGAGAATGAGCTAAGCAGGTTTAGGGGTAGCTCATTTGAAAAGTCTCAGTGTGATCTAGTGAATGAGGGACACTCCTTGCTGTCTGGCACCTGGCACCAGAGTGACTGAAACAAGTAGACAGTGACCTAGAGGAAGAACCCCAGAGGGTAGTAGTCGAGGATGGGGGCACTAGGCAGGTGGGTTTGCACAGGACCGTGTGGTCTTGAGCAAATGCACTACACCCAGACATCAGCCAGGTTTCCACGGGCAAAGCACCAACACGTGAAAAGTGAAAGAAATTCTTTGTATATTCACCACACTGAACCTTAAAGATCTTCTCTGCATTGAAACTTGAGTCCAGATCTTGTCAGTTTCTCCATCATCTCTACAGTCCTGTACAATCAAATCTCCTGAAAAGGGTGCCTCCGCCTGAAGCTCTTAGGCATTCTAGGTCTTCAGAGCTATGAAAAATGCTTCTTGGATCACAATCTAGACCATCTTTCTGATTATTTATCTAAAACTAACCCAGGAAATGACTCATTTGATTTCTGCCAATCCTGGAATGGTGCCACTCTGGGCTCGGGAAGAACTGGCTTCCCTTGGCAGGCCTTGCTTGCAGCATGATGAATGAAGGTCTATGTTTGGTGCTAGCTAAAATTTTATAGGGTCTAAAAGGCAATTTATACATGCTTCAGGGGATGGCGATATTTTTTTCTTTTTAGATAGCTCTTAGTCACAGCAGGGTGCTCAATACATATACATAAAGATATGTATATATCACATTGAGACTTTGCTCTGTGTGTCATATGTATTTTCATGGGTTCTGTAAGCCTCATGCATGTTCCGAACCCAGAAAATAGATATAGGCTGAATTCTAAATAGTGCCACTTATTCTCAAACCTCAGTAGCTAGTGACCCTTACTGGGACACTATGAGAAATAAATAGCCTAACAAAACATATTTTTGGTGCCAGGAGTCAGTATTGACATTCCAAAGCAGACAGAGGAGGCCAGTCCTCATCTTCTGTAAACCTCATGAATGGCTTGGATGGCCTTGCAGTTAGCCAGTTGACTGAGTTTTTAAGGGTCAAAGCTAGTTTAAAGAACAGTGGCCATGAGCCAAACCAACCACTTAGTGTAAGTGATGAGCTCTCTAAACACTTGCAACCCACCAAGCCACATCCATATTACATTTACGCTATGAGTTTTCTTTTTTTCTCTTTGAAATATCTGAGCTGTACTCTGTCATTTCCTATCAAAGTTATGAAAAATGTCTTCATTATCTTCCCGGTTTCTATCATGATGGATATTTTCTTATTCTTCTCTCCTATGCTGGTATAGATGCACATTGTTACAAGACACTAGAACAGAAGGTAAAGGGTTAGGGACCAGCTCTACAAGGCATCTGCTGAGGATCCTCAGGCATGTTCCTGCCACTCTATGTAACATGGAAACATGACATCGACTTGCCATTTAGATATATTATACAATAATACAGAGAAAGTCTGGTAACAATTTTAATTTAAAAATCATGAACTGAAGTAATGTCTGTAGAATTATTTCAATTTTCAGAACATGTGTTGAAAGTTCACAAACTTGTACCACCTTGCTCTTGGTCATTACATAATTTCTTGGTGTTAACTATGACCATAGTTTTAACATAGGGTTCATCATACTAACTCTGAACCAAGGTAATATAGAACAGAAACAACATTGTGGTCACCTCCAAGTCTACCTATAAAATATTTGACTGAAGATCCTTCAGTTAACAACGAGGACACATTGGCTAAAGTACCACAAGAAGAAAAAAGCCTAAGTCTCTAAGTCAGAAACTTCACACGAAGGCAAATTAAAACTCATCATATCAAGATGCTAACTCAGGGATTCCTCAAATGCAGTACACAGCAACATAGTGACCAACAATAACTTTCTAAAAATACACACCTGGAAATATAAGATGCTTGTGTATTTGGGTGGTAAGATTACACATGTAGTTTTAAATTCTTAACTTTCTTTTCACTGGGAATGTTCAAACCTGTAACAAACACATGTCAATATTTTAACTTAAAAACTTATTTAAGGCAGAAAAAAGAAATATCAGAATGCTAAATGCCCTTTGACTGAAGATTGGATAAGGAAAATATAGTACATTTACACAATGGAGTACTACACAGCAGAAAAAAAATAACATCTTGAAGTTTGCAGGCAAATAGATGGAGATAGAAAACATCATTTTGAGTGAGGTAACCCAGATACAGAAAGACAATTATCACGTGTACTCATTCATAAGTGGTTTTTAAACATAAAGCAAAGAAAACCAGCCCATAAGTCACAATCCCAGAGAACCTAGACAACAATGAGACCCCTAAGAGAGACTTACATAGATCTAATCTACATGGGACATAGAAAAATACAAGATTTCCTGAGTAAATTGGGAGCATGGGGCCCTTAGGAGAGGGTTGAAGGGGAGGGGAGAGGTAAGGAGGGGAGCAGAGAAAAATGTAGAGCTCAATAAAAAAAAAGAAATATCAGAATGCTATAAATATAAAGGAAAATAGCCTTCCTAAACTGCCATTATCTGAACAGGTATAATTTCATCTCACATTCAATCAGTCTGTAAGTTTCTGTGTCATTGCTGTGCTAAACTTCATGAACAAAAACAACCTACAAAGGGAAGAATTTATTTTGGTTTATGTTTCCGGGCTGGATGTGGCAGCGAACAATGGTGAGGAAGGTCAGGCAGAGCATGCCCAGGTTAGGAAGTCAGTTGATCACATTTCATCACACAGTAAGGAGAGAGAGAAATGATAGTGGAATGAAGTTGAAAATTCTCACCTCACTGCCAGAAAATCCCTTTCCCCTGGAGTGTCTTAGATCGCTGATCCACAGAAAACCTAGACAATGATTGCTTCACCACACAAACAATTTCACCTGATTCAGCAACTCAGGTGAGCAAGCAATGGCTTAGTAGCTGAGATGCCTTCCTATGGCATGTCTAATGTGGAAAATGGTTTTTTTTTTTCTTAGATCCAAGTGATATTTGATCTAGGTGACCATAGGCAGGTGCACCAGGCTAAGGGGCATGTGGATGTAAGCAAAGGGCTCTGGGTGCCAGTGACCTGTCTCCCAAGAGCCTAGAGTCAGCAGCAGGAATGCAGGACTGCTTGCTAGCCCAGTCAGGAAAGCAAGATACATGTGGACTCCTAAGCAGCTACCCTAAAGCTCCTGTATTTTGACTACCAGCACTTGACTTTTCCAAGAACTATAATAAGGGCTGACTTGATTTGAGACTCCCTCAGTATGATAAGGGGCGTGGGTGAGGCCAGAAACCCAGTCAGTGATGCATTTTGTCTCGTGGCTCCTAATGCAAGTTCTAGCCCCGCAATTTGTGTCCTCTGCCATCCCACAACTGACATTCTTCAGTCAGAAGGACTCACTCCACTTCACACATAGTAATACCTGCTGGTTGGGAAAATATTAAGATGTATGGAGCTACAAAGACAACCTGAAAGAAACAAACCTAGTGTGTGCTTGGGCCCGGGATCAATTTCCTCCTGAGAGAGAAAAGCACAGTGACCCAAAGAAAGCACAGCCCAGCAAACATTAGGGGAAGGGGAAGTCACAGTTTTATAAACCTCCATATTTACAAAGTCTTCCAGATGGTTCCCACATCCATACTAAAGTTCATCTTTAATTCAAGTGCTGTTCTATTTATTTTATATATGAATTAGATGAAAAAATGAATCAGGAAGAATTAAATTGCATTCATTTAATCACACAGCTTCATTTTTATAATTTGCTGCTACTTGAACTATGGTGCCTCCAGAACAATATAACTGGCATCCTAATCCCAAGTAACTATATTCAAAATGTTGCTTTATTTGAAAATAAATAAGTACAGATGTAACTAGTTAAAATGAAATACATCTAACTGGAAAAACTCTATATATCTTGTCTCCTTACAAAATGATGACCACATGAAGAGACAGAGATATACATGAAGAAGACAGAGGCAGAGGTCACAGAGAAGCAAAAATGCCTGGGACCACCAGGAACCAAATGAGGCAAATGCCTGCGGCCAAGGCTCAGGGGGAACATGACCTTACCTAGTCTTCATTCTAGACTCTGGCCTCCAGACCTGGGAGAGAATTAATGTGTGTTATTTTAAGCCTCTAGTCTGCGGTACTTTGCCACAACAGCCACAGGAACTAAATACATGATATGAGTTTTATTGTTTGTATACTTTATAAACTTTGAAATATGGAAGAATTTTTATATGCTTATTTTCTCGACTGGAAAATGTAACTAACCTTAGAAATGTGGTGTTACTTGCTGGGAAAGTGGCTGCCCTTGTGTTTAGGCTGCTATAACAATATAATTTATCCTGAGTAACTCACAAGTAGTGACTATGTGTTGTCCACAGGTAGACTGTGAAGTCCAAGGTAATGCAGATCTGCTGTTTGGCGGAAGGTATGCTCTTCATGGACACAGTCTTCCTGTTGTGTGTCCTCACTGTGACCAAAGAGATAGACAAGCTTCCTTGATTGGGCTTCTTTGCAAAGGGCACTAATCTCAATGATGAGGGCGCCACCCTTATGACCTAATCATCTCCTAAAAACCCTTAGGATTACCATACTGGATATTAGGTTTTAATAAATAATTGAGGGTGGAGGGCATTTAAGTGATAATAGTGTCTTGGCAAAGACCCAAAGATGAGATGTCTACAGTGCACAGGTAAAATTCAAAAGGGTTAAAACTTTAATATAACACCCTTAAGTCATATTTTATTTAGAATCATCACACATAAGTATCTATCCCTATGAGCAAGGAATTGGTTTCAGAAACCTCAAGGATATCAAGACGCCTCATCTCATACATAAAATGATATGTTTTGTACATACCCTATGTATGCTCCCCAGTATACTGTAAATTATCCCTAGATTAATTATAGTACATAGTACAAGGTAAAACCTATGCAGAAGAGAATACCATGTATATACACATATGGAAAGGGAAGCTTTAAAATTGCAATTGATTTGGCATATGCATATTTGTATATGTGGCACATGCATATATATGTATGCATGTATGAGGGAGGAAAGAGAGAGAGCACAGGCATGGTTTCTATGTCTCCTGCCATTAAATAATCTTATCTCCTCCATGTATCTATTGATACCAGGTAAGAACAGTCATACCAGGATGCCATTTATATCACAGTAAAACAAGGATAATTGATGGCTAAGATGCCCACTCAGCCTTCTGTCTAGGCACAGGAAGACTCACTGACTCCCCGACAAGGAAATTCCAGAAGACTTGGAATAGGGTGAGGGACTGAGACAGTGCCATCTTACTTTTCTGCCCTGCCCATGAAGTCTTATGGGACAATGGGAAACACCACACTAGGGACAAACAGGCAGTCAGACTCCCTTTTCAGATTCCTTGGGACAATTTGTAAGTCTCGTCTTTTCTCCCTAGGACAGAGTCTCAGTTTTCTGCTTAGGTCAGTCAGTTCCTTTCACTCTCTGCTCAAGGCAGGAATCTAGCAGTGCTGCTGGAGGAAAGACTGTGTGCCATCACCCCCGTGTTTCCTGGGCTCTACGTTGGTAGTGACTAAGTACCATGTACCTTTGTGACAGTTTGCTGAGGCAGGTCACAGCAACATGTTCACTCACCAGGAAGGAAGCGCTAGGTTTTGCTCTTGGGCAATGTCATGGAAGTCTCCCATCCATCCTTGGCCCCGGGACTGAACACATTCTACGGAGTTAGCCATCCCTAGGAAGGCAGATGTACATTGGAGATTGGGGCAGTTGCCATGGGAGAGGATACTGGCTTCTCAAGTTAGCATTTTCCTTTTGTGTTGGGTTTTGCCAGGTGAGTCACTAGTTTTTAGCAAAGCAATTAGGCTCAGGCAGAAGGATGTCTTGCTGTCACCTAAGAATAACTCAAGAGTTGATGGATAGCTGTCCTCACAATGAGAAATGCTCACTACCCACAACTTTCTTACCTCTGGGGCACAAAACCAGGAGAAAGGCTGATACAAAAGAGGTGAAAAGCAAGCCGGGTCTCCTATCTGAACAGACAAATGAAAGTGCTGTTTTGGGGGAAAGGAAAAGCTAAGGTGGCATTTTACCACACTGTGTATGAACAGGTTCTCACTCTCCTTCACATCCCCAACTCTGCCAGTTTTTAAGCAGCCAATTACTCCCTCGCTCTGAATACTGGCGAGGCCATTTTAATGTAAAGAAACCCAGCAGACACAGGTCTCTGCTCACTTGTGTGGCATGTGTTCAATAAACTCCCAGGTGCTGTTGCTGACAGATTGACAGATTCTGGATTTCCATGAGCAGTGATCCTTCTCTTCCATCATACTTTGTGCTGTACCAAAGCCCCTGAAGGCACAGCATGGGAATGTCCCCCCTCCACTCTGCCCTAAACACGGAGATGAATGCTCACCCAGTTCTTCAATAGACCTTCTTCAGTCAAAGCCTGCTGAGCCTCTGGCCCGGCTTTGCTAAACCAGCTCTTCTATGAGGTCACCAAGATGCCTTCTGTCTTCACTCTTTGAATTATTAGTCCCTCTGCAGCCATTTGCAGGAGTGGAGGACATTCATGGACACAAGGGGATTCTCACTTCAAATAAAGCATGTCTTCTTGCAATTAGGAGTGGAAAGAAGAGAAGTGTACATGTGTAGGAGCCTGACAGCTCAGGGCCAAGTCTCAAAGGGACACTAGCTCAGGGGATGAGTCATGCTTGCTGAGCTCAAGAGCTGAACACACTCCAGCTCTTCACAGTGGGACGCCCCTCCATCTTCATTAGTCTTTGACTTCAGTGGAGTGAGGTGGCTGCTCAGAGGGACCACCAGAGTGCGTGTGTGCTGAGCAAATGCCATCTAATTGCACAGATCCCAGTGTTTGAAATGTAATCTGAGTCTGTGTCTCCTACCTTGGCACTTGTTTGAGCTCCCCTCCTTGGGTCTCCCTGTTCAGGCTGAGTCAAAGAGTTTCCTTAGGCAGACTTGGTGACAAGGAAGCTCAGCCTTGAGGCTATGTTACCCTGCTTTCTTATGGCATCAGTGGTGTGGAAACGCACTTCCTAAGGGCCTCTTTGATGGTAAACTAATTCTACAGACAAATGGCTACAAGAATGGCCAGACCTGCAACAGTTCTTTTATATCATTTTATTCTATTCTATTCATTCATCCATCCATGCACTCATTTTGTGTATGTGCCTGTGACTGCATGCTATGGCACACATGTGGGGGTGAGAGAACAACTTGATAGAGTTGATTGTCTCATTCTACCACATGAATCTCAGAGCTCCAAGGCATGTCATCAGGATTGGCAAGCAAGCTCCTTCGTCCACTGGCCCAAGTTTTAGATTCCCTCTACTGGAAGCAGTGGCTTCAGAGCCTCATAAATCAGCATTCTTGGAGGTCAAGAAAATCCAGGTAGAAGTCCTTTGTTTTAGTTTAAAATTTTAAACAGAGACATTACATGGGCATCTGAAGTCACACAGCTAGGAACTATGAAAATACAGCTTCAGATTCAGGCCCATCTAACTCTAATAACGGGGTATTTCGAGTAGGCTAGAATCTCAGAACCTTGCCTCCTTAAAAAATGTTCCTAGAAACAATAGTTTTACACAAAAAGTTTATAACAATTTGGCTACAAATAGTTCATCTCTCCCATGTATTTGTGTGTGTGTTTGTTTGCGTGTGCATTCATGTGTGAAGGGTGTACTCCTGACAAGGCACACACATGTGGAGGTCGTGGAACAGCCTCAAGTGTCAGTTCTCAGCTTCCTTCCAGTTGGAGTCTGAGACCCATCTTGGTTCATCACTGCTGGGTATGATGCATAAGCCCACAGGCCTCCAGAAAAATCTCTCTCTACTGCCTGTCCTTCCTTAGACACACAGGAATTACAGACTCACTAACTCTAGCTCAGCTTTCCCATGGGTTCCAGGCCTTCAGCTCAAATCCTTGGGTTTGAGCAGCAAGTGTTTTATCGAGCCATCTCCCCAGTCCTCTTTCATGTTTGTTTGGTTGGTTGGTTAATTGAGTTTTCTTTCTTCTTCTCTTTTGGCAGTGCTCATAATTGACCTCAGGATGGCACATGCGCTGAACAAGCACTCTACCACTCAGCTGTATTCCCAGCTTGAAGCGGCTACATAAGCAATAAGGGAGAAAATTAATCAACAGGCTTGCCTAGCTGTGAAGCCTGCAAGCTAAAATAACAGTTGGTCTGGAGAGAGATGTCTACTGATGCAATGATGTTATGAAAGTTACAGGAATAACACCACTTCCTCACCAGATTTAAAGCCTATTTCACAAATGTAACTCATGGCTGCTCCTACTAACTGGGAAAAAAAAAAAAAAAACAGCAGCTATCTTTATCATGGGTCCCATGGGAGAACTGAATGATACTGTTCTCCTAAATGGACATAAACAACCCCCTCACGTCTTATCTTTGTGCCCATAGATTAGTGTGTCTCTCAGTCCTCACCAGAGAGCTGCTTTTTTTCCCCAGTAGATGCTGATGAATACAGAGACTAACAACTGCTCAGTGTGTGTAGAATAAGAGACTGTGATGTCTTTTCTCTAATTGAGACATCCACACCATACTTCCTCCCCCAAAGATCGAGGACCATCCAGGAAGATGAAGCCAAAGGAACGTAAGGCACAGAGGCAGCAGGTGACTATAGGAAAGCAGGGTTTGGTTGACACATTAGGCTACACACATGAACTCGCAGGAGCTGTGTCCATGAGAGCAGAAGGAGATCAGGACGGCCAGCTAAAATACCAGCCTGGAAGAAAGGGAGGGATTCATGAAGCCCATTCCTCCAGGAGACACTATTGGCAACTGACACTGCCCGAAGAAAGAGAGTAAATTTTCTTCCTGGATGCAGCCCCTAAGAAGCTCTCCAGGAGGCTCTAGGTGGACTTACATCCATGCAAAACAAGCGGGACCAAGTGAACTCAGTGGTTGTAACATTAAATTGGGAAAGAAAGGTAGTGAAAGGGATAGGGGAAGAATTAGGAAGGGAGGGTATGGGTTTGACCAAAACACATTTTTACACATACATGAAATTCTCAATAAAAATAATTTCAAAAATAAATGGGCCTTTTAGTGTTAGTACAATAACTTCTAATTTTCCAACAATTCAGCATCATACAAGATAGCATGGCTATTTAAAACATGAATTGGGAATGCTTCCTCATTGGGGAAATCATATGCTAGCAAGATGCTGCCGCTCAAATGGAGGAGGGTGACTTGGGGACTCACAGTCATTGATGGACAAAGTCCCCTGGCCATGATCCTGTCCATCCTAGGGTATCATCTTACCCACCACTGCCTATGCTGGGGAATGACTATATATTCTCAAGGTTCTCTTGGGCCTCCCAAGTTTCAGAGTGCCTGTGGTTGAGCTGAGGGTATCCATGAAACCACATCCCAGACCAGCAACTCTTCTATCCTTCATCACAGTATATTTTCTGGAGTGCTAGACCAAAAGCAAGTAGAACTGTCAAAACTGTTGTTACTTTTCCTACATAAATTTAAAAAAAAAAAAAAGAGTAAGTTTGAAACTACATCTCAGTTGCCAGGCACTTGGCTAGCATGATCAAGGTGTTAGGTTCATTCTTCAGCAAGGAGGGAGGAAGAGAAAGAAGAAGGAAGAGGGGAAAGGGTCAAGTGGATTATTTAATACACGTACCTCTACCTACATATTTTCAATACATTGAAGTTTTCTTTTGAAATATATCACCTGATATATCCTTCAAGTATTGTGCAAATTGTGTCCTATTTCTTTATCTGTTCATTTTTAATAGAAACAAGCATTATTATTTGAATTGCGTCTTGGTAAGCTCAGTAGCCATTTCTGAGAAAAAAAAATGTTTCGGTGTTGTACTTTCTGTATGGCTTTTCATAATATTTACAGTTGCTGCAAACCCTAGATAGTACTGGAGTTGAAATGAGCTATATTTCCATGTAGCAGAACACAGTCTCGTAAAGCTCCAGCACCCAGGACCAAGAGCTGCAGTGCAATGTGCATTTTGAAGTAATGCTGAGAAGACAAAAGGGTGCCCTGGGTGACACATCTCAGCTCCGAGTGCCACTAAGGCAAATGAAGAAGTGTTGGAGAGCTGGGAAAGAGGAGCAAAGTAGAGATTTTTTGTTGTTTTGTTTTGTTTTTAATTAATTTTCTTTTGGGGGGACACTACTAGGGTGACGGGTAGATATTGGGGGATTAGGAAATGAAAGGGATTGGGGTGCATGATATGAAATTCCCAAAGAATGGATAATAATTGTGGTTTTTTAATCTAAAAAAAGGGAGTTGTTGGTGTTGTCTTAGACAGTAAAGCAGCTACATGTTGGACCATGAGGAGGCAGTTCAGGAGAATCTTAGTAACTCATAACATGACCCCTTCGATGAGAATATCTGATCAACCTTTTTTTTCTTTTTTTTTATTTTATTTATTTTTTTATTGATAATAGGAAAAAAAAAGTTTCCGCCTCCTCCCAGCCTCCCATTTCCCTCCCCCTCCCCCACTCTTCTCCCCCTCCCCCCACTCCTCTTCCGCTCCCTCTCCAATCCAAAGAGCAGTCATGGTTCCCTGCCCTGTGGAAAGTCCAAGGACCTCCCCCCTCTGTCCATGTCTAGGAAGGTGAACATTCAAACTGGCTAGGCTCCCACCAAGCCGGATCATGAAGTAGGATCAAAACCCCTTGCCATTGACCTTGGCTTCTCATCAGTCCTTATTGTTCACCATGATCAGAGAGTCCGGTTTTATCCCATGCTTTTTCAGTCACAGTCCAGCTGGCCTTGGTGAGCTCCCAATAGATCAGCCCCACTGTCTCAGTGGGTGGATGCACCCAACCTACTGACTGGGAGAAGATCTTCACCAACCCCGCAACAGACAAAGGTCTGATCTCCAAAATATATAGAGAACTCAAGAAACTAGACTTTAAAATGCTAATTAACCCAATTAAAAAATGGGGCACTGAACTGAACAGAGAATTCTCAAAAGAAGAAGATCAAATGGCCAAAAGACACCTAAGGTCATGCTCAACCTCATTAGCAATCAGGGAAATGCAAATCAAAACAACTTTGAGATATCATCTTACACCTGTCAGAATGGCTAAAATCAAAAGCACCGATGATAGACTTTGCTGGAGAGGCTGTGGAGGAAGGGGTACCCTCATCCATTGCTGGTGGGAATGCAATCTTGTGCAACCACTTTGGAAATCAGTGTTTCGGTTTCTCAGGAAATTCGGGATCAACCTACCCCTGGACCCAGCAATACCACTCTTGGGAAAATACCCAAGAGATGCCCTATCATATGACAAAAGCATTTGTTCAACTATGTTCATAGCAGTATTATTTGTAATAGCCAGAACCTGGAAACAACCTAGATGCCCTTCAATGGAAGAATGGATGAAGAAAGTATGGAATATATACACATTAGAGTACTATGCTGCGGTAAAAAATAATGACTTCTCAAATTTTGCATGCAAATGGATGGAAATAGAAAACACTATCCTGAGCGAGGTAACCCAGACCCAAAAAGATGAACATGGGATGTACTCACTCATAATTGGTTTCTAGCCACAAATAAAGGTCACGGAGTGTATACCTGGTGAACCTAAAGAAGCTAAACAAGAAGGTGAACCCAAGAAAAAACATATAGTTATTATCCTCTTGGCTAAGGGAAGTAGACAAAATTGCCGGGGAGAAAATTGAGACCTTGGGGGTGGGGTTGGTTGGGGATAAGGGGGGACGGGGAGAGAAAAGTGAGAAGGGGAGGATTGGGGGATCTTGGGGAAACAGGAAGATTGGGACAAAGGAAGGTTGGATAGGGGAGCAGGGAAGCACATATCTTAGTTAAGGGAGCCACCTTAGTGTTGGCAAGAGACTTGAACCTAGAGTGGCTCCCAGGAGCCCAAGGCGATGTCCCCAGTTAGTCCCTTGGGAAGCTGGGGATAGGGAACCTGAAATGACCCTATCCTATAGCAATACTGACGAATATCTTTCATATCACCATAGAACCTTCATCTGGTGATGGATGGAGACAGAGACAGAGACCCACACTGGAGCACTGGACTGAGCTCCCAAGGTCCCAATGAGGAGCAGATGGAGGGAGAACACGAGCAAGGATGTCAGGACCACGGGGGGTGCACCCACCCACTGATCAACCTTTTAAAAATATTTGTTTATTTGAAATTCTGCTCTAGTATAAATTAATACAATCATTAAGTTTAGGATATGTGAGCTTTCCAACACATGGAGAAAAGTCTAGTCATAACGCCAATACGCACAAAGAATATCCCATCTCTTCAAGAATGGGCTCTTTAAGGATGACAGCTTTAGTTTAAAGATGCCCTCAGAAAAAGCAATGATCATCACACTGCCTTCACAGGCACTCCATGGCGTCCTCTCTCCCATGTTGGTGCATGGGTCAGAATCTCCAGATTTTTCATAGGTACATGTAGAATGACCTGTCTGTTTCTGCATATGTAGGGCATAGCAATGGAGAAACCAGCGTGACTGCTTGCAGTACCCTGATAAATTACTTCCTCTCATCCTGCAAACCAATATTTTCATGCTAGATGATGAAATGCTAGAGAATGTGCTTAGGTAACAAGGGTCTATATATTGAGAATGCTTAGAACAGATTTTTAAGACATGAAGGTCTGCTGAATTTATTGTTCTATCAAAAACTGCTAGGATTTTTTCAAATATCTACATCTAACAACATATATGGTGATAAAAAGCAACCATACTCTGGAAACAGGAGAAAAAGTGACCATGAGATTTGTAAAATAACACTTTCTTGTCTTCACATCCTTAGCCAGAGAGTAAATGAAAAAACAAAATTTAGTTTTGAACTGAGAACTGCAGACAGAACATGCATTTAACATCCTATCATCTGAAAATATGATCAACATACCAACAAATTAGTGCTTTAAACTGTGAAATAACACGAACAAAAAACATCAGAAAAGACAAAGCAGGTATAGGATTTGGGGCAAATCAACATGTAAACTCAACCTAGAAGATCCCAAAGAACTGGCAGCTACCAATCCCACACCATACTATCTCCATGTGGTTGAGGAACTGGCTTCTGTGAAACCCTATGAAATGTTCGTAACTGTGAAGATGAAATGAATGAGTAACTTCAAATAGTGGTGGTATCTCTACATCTTGTACATCTCTCCAGTACCAGTATCAAGTGCAGGTTTACTCTCCAGGACAGAGAGTTAAAATCAGAGAGTGAGTGAATCAAAAAGCAGTACACAAAAGTTAGGTCTAGGGTGCTGAAGAAAAGGAAACTAAAATAAATTTCTGTCATAAATTTTGAAATATTCTTGGCTTCTTGGAGGTCTCTTGAAGACAGGTGATTGTTCTTCAGGCAGGCACTTGAAACTAGACTTTTATCTCTTACCCTATACAAAACTCAACTCCAAATGGATCAAAAATCCCAACATAAAACCTGAAATTCTGCACTGCTGAAAGTGAATGTAGGGAGTCAGCCACAACACAGACATAAATAAAGACTTGTAAATAGAACATTGGTGATTCATAAAATAAGCCCAAGATCAGGACTTCATAAAACCAACAATCTTTTATAAAAAAAAAAAAAGCCCAAGAACAGGACTTCATAAAACCAACAATCTTTTATAAAGCAAAAGTAAAAGTCAACTGAATGAAAAAGAAGCCCAAAGAAGGGGAAAAGAGAAAATCTTCACCAGCTATACATCAGACAGAAGATTAATATATAAAATACATACAGAACTCAGAAAACAAAATCTGAAGAAAACAATCAACCAAGTCAAAAAAAAGAGGCTACATATCTCAACAATGAATTCTCAAAAGATGTGAATAACTAACAAACAACTTTGAAAATGTTCAACATCCTTAGTCATCAGAAAAGTAATACTTGAAACTGCTTTGACATTCCATCTCATCCCAGTCAGAATGGCTATCATTGAGAAGGCAAATGGTAGCAAATGTTGGCAAGGATGTGGGGAAAGAGAAACACTTAGTTATTTTTGGTGGAACTGAAAGCTGATTCAACCACTCTGAAACTTAGTGTAATAATCCAGCTATTCCTCTTTTGGGCATATGCCCAAAGGACTCTTTCCTACTGCAAAGATAGTTACTCATCCATGTTCATGGCTGTTCTATTCACAAAAGCTGAGAAATGCAGTCATCCAAAATGTTCATTTATCATCTGACGAATAGGTAAGGAAACAGTGGTGCCTAGGGCAAGAGATATGGCTCAGCAGTTAACAGCTGCTCTTCCATGGGAGCCAAGTTCTAGTTTGCTGTGCCATACCATGACTCCCAGCCCTCTGTAATTCCAATTCCAGGGGATCCAACACCCTTTTCTGACCTCTTCAGGTACTTGATTTGTGTAGTGAACAGACACACATGCATCCAAACATATAAACTAAAAGATATGTTTCTAAGCTTAAGAAAAAGAAGATGTGGTACCTATATACAATGGAATTTTCTTCAGTTATCATGAAAAATGAAATTTATAAGCAAATAGATTGGTGGAAAAATGTACTGACATAAGCCAAACCTCTCTTTTAAACAAATACCACATGTTCTCTCTCATGCGTGGATCTGAGCTTCAACTCTCTTAGTGTGTCCAACATGGAGTACCTGTAAAAGCCAAGAAGTGAGAAAGAGGCTGTTCGTAGTGGAGTGCCCTAAGGCGTGCAGGTAGTGTATGTAATCTGGGTAATATCAAAATAGAGGGGGAGAATGCTGGAAGTAGAAAAGTTTAATCTGAGGAATAGGGAGACTTGGAGGACGTGGGAGACAAGGATTTAGGAGGATTAATCAAAATGAAGGGTGTATACAAAAGTTATATGGAAACATACTATCTTGTAACCAGATTGATTTAAAAAGAAAACCCAAGAGTTTGAGTGGAAATAAACTGTATGCCTGGAAAGTTGCACCTAGAAGTCAGAGGCTATTACACAAAAAGCCCCCTGTCATGGATGGGATATCTCCTACTGAGCTGTTGGTAAAGATTGAAGCACAATCAATAGAATCTCAGAGAAATTAGGACTCAACCTGAAGATCCAAAAACCAAAATAGCCTGCCACTGGCTCTTACCTCAACCTCAGTCTGAAATGGCGATCCTACCTCCCAGAATCTCAGAATGAGACTGTCCCTGAGAACTGTCTTCTCCCATCTTTTATTCCTCAATAGGGCTGGGATTAAAAATGTGCACCACTGGGATTAAAGGCATGCACCTTCTCCCTTGATTTTTATGGCGACTAGTGAGGCTTCTGGGATTAAAGGTACAAGTCATTATGGCTACTGAGATTAAAGGTGTGTGTCACCATGAACTGATCTATAAGGCTGACCAGTGGGACTGTTATACTCTCAGATCTTCAGGCAGTCTTTATTTATTAAAATACAATTGAAATTCCATTACACAAGACAGTCTCAGAAGTCTCCAAAATAATACAGGCTTTTGACATTCCTCTTAAGACAACCTCCACCAGAAGTATGTGGTAGGAGAAACCATACACTTTGGCTACATGAAATAGAGAAATCAAGCTAGAACTGAGCTGGGAGCATCCAACTCAGCATTCTCCCTGTTAGTTGGTTTTCATAGTCTTGAAGGATGTCACACAGGCTGCCAAGGAGAAAAGGCATCAGTGATCATACCTTGCTGTGAATCCTAGGAACTAAAAGAGCAACCTGATGAGCAAAATGTACCTACTTGTGCAACAGTGGAATGACTGATAAAGGAGTAACCAACTCCCCTTTGATTATATTGAGGCCCACTTCAAAAAAAAGACAATATTTACCTGGCACTGTAAACCTGGTTAAAACCTGCCAGCAGACATTCCTGTCCTTAAGTGAGGATTCCATATTATTATTTAGTTAAATTGACATAGCATCAAAGTATCGTGTGTGTGTGTGTGTGTGTGTGTGTGTGTGTGTGTGTTCATACCCATAGACAAATGCTACTGTCAACCTTAATGAGACGATTCTGTTTCCAGTTATGGTAGGGAATAGAGATTTGTGGCAATGGAAGTTGTTGAGAATATGTGACGGATGAGTGCTCAGCTATACCACCCCTGTCCCGAGGCTCAGGAATAATTGCAGAAGAAAAGACAGAAAAATGTAAGAGCTGGAAGTTAGGAAGCAAGGCTGAAAAATGTCCTCTTTGAGGCAAAAGACACCCATTGCAACTATGAACAGACAGCAGCTGCAGATGTCAATGTTGGCTCTGCACAAAATCGGGCCTCTTAAGAGGTGTGCATGGAGGAAAGGCTTAGAGTAATCTAATTCTCACTGCTTGACTATTTCCTACAGATCAGTAGTTCTCAATCTGTGGGTTGTGACCCTTGGGGGTGTCAAAAGACCCTTTCATAGGGGCCACCAAACCATTGGAAAACAGATTTTCTTAGATGACCAATGGGTTACTTAAAGGAGCATAAATGACTCAAAGATGGCTGCATCACTAAAGTACAACCCCAACATGGATAAATAGCTTGCAAAAGCTAGAAACTAGAAGTGTACTACACAACCTTTAGGAAGGTCAACAGGTTGGAGAGTCAGTCCTGAGGCAATTCTTATAAAAGAAAGCATTTAATTAAGGTTTACTAATGGTTTCTGAGGTTCCGTCCAATGTCCCGGCAGAGAGAATGGACAACACATTAGCAGTCACAGTACTGGAGAAGCTTCTGGAGTTCTATATCTGAATCTGGATGCAGGAAGAGAGAGTCACTGGTACCGCCTTAGATTTCTGAAACCTCAAAGTTCACTGCCAATGACATATTTCTTCCAACAAGGTCGTACCTATTCCAGCAAGGCCACACCTCCTAATCCTTCTCAACTACTGCCACACCCTGATGACTAAGCATTCAAATATATGAGTCTTTGGAGGCATTTTTATTCAAACCACCACAGAGAACATTCTTTTCCCATAACTCAGTTACTCCTGAGCTTCTTCTTGAAGCATAACTGCCCTTAGAATGTCTCTAAGCAATCCTTACAGCTTATATAAACCTGGGGATGGAGGGCTTTGGTGAATTTGGTCAGTTTCAGGGACTCCCTGAAACTATTTTAAGTTAAAAAACATTATTAACTTTTTACAGTAGGATGCATAACAATAGCAAAATTATAGCTATGAAGTATCAGTGAAAATAATTTTATGTTTGGGAGTCACCCTAACATGAGTAACTGTATTAAAGCCTTGAATCATTAGGAAGGTTGAGAACCACTGGAGTAGACAGATTCAGGAGAGACAGAGAGGGTCATTGCCTTTGGTTGTGTAATCACTGGTGAGTTCACTCATAGGTTCCAATCTAGTGCTCACACAGATGTTCCTTATTTAATTAAATGTGTGACAAAATAAAACAGTCAAAATCCTGAAAATAGAACTGGTAAGGATAAATGGACATGGGGGAAGGAGTGAGATTAGAGAGAGTGGGTGGGAGAACAACCAGAATACATCATGAAACTGTCAAAGAAAAGAAAATTAGTTTAAAAAAGAAGTCTTGCTAATGAAGTGACGTGTGTTTATGTCTACAAACAGAGCTTTCACCAAGAAGTATAAATAGCTTCTCATAGTTAAAGGAAGTTGCTAATCATTTAGTCAACATGGATACCTGACAAGGCTCAGGCAACAATGAAGAATGATAAAGGAATGATGAAAGTATCTCATTACCATCAAAAAGTTCACTTTGCTTTATGCCTATTAACATATTTGTATAACATCTGGCTGTGGATCCTTAGTGTCATACAAATGCATTGGTGTTAGTGTTTCAGTGCCGGTGATTGTCTCCTTTAAAAGGATCTTAATTAATATGTAAAATTTACAACCAGGCAGGGAAGCACCGCTTATTCAAGTTTCCTCCTTAACATAATTCTGAGTTCATATTACGGAACAATAGCTAAGATCCATCTAATTAAAAGAGGGTGGGGGGAGTTATTCTTATTACATTCAAAATATCTAACTAAAAAGAAGTGTCCTTTGAGAACAGGACTATCAAACAAAACATATAGAGAAATTTAAACTACTAACAACATAAAAGTGACTTGGTAGGCAGCAACATGGTCAACTGATTTGGAGGTGATATTTTCATTAGGAGATGATTTCCATCTTCCTGAGAGTAATTTTTGAGAAGGAACTGGATGCAGGCTGCAGAAGGCTAAAGGCTACATGGGAGATGAGAAGTTGTATGCAGATCTGTAGGCATTTGTAGGCAAATCTCTAAGGAATGTGATTGTCCCAGGACAAGCAAAATGGGCAGTAGCAGAAAAATATGAGTCAGAACAGATTTTTACCTTAGTTTTCCAGAAAATAGTCATTATTGTGCATTTGAAACTGAATAAAACCATGCAAGAGAAAAGAGTCTGTGGGGGTCTCTGTGGTCAATAATGTTAGCAGAGTAATGACCCACAGAAGGGAAGAAGGCAGTTTGCTTCAACACAACTAAGTAGCCAGTGTTGTTTCAAACTTCAGGAGTCCAACCCTGAATAGTTTATTTTAGGCATACTTAGGTACTACGTAACTTATTAAAAACTTTCCCGGGATAAACTCAATCCCATGTGCAATAAAGCACAAAGTGACCTAGATAGAGATTGGAAGAAACTACACTGAAACTCTTTATAAAGTACACATGACACTTTCCATAAAGATGAGTTCTACACTCCTCCACTGCTGGTGAGAGTGCAAACTTATACAGTCACTTTGCAAACAATATGGCAGTTTCTCGGAAAAATTGGGAATCAATCTCCCTCAAGAACCAGCAATACCACTCTTGGGCGTTACCCAAAGGATGCTCAACCATACCAACAAGACACTTGGTCAACTATGTTCATAGCATAATAGCTAAGACCTGGAAACAGCATAGATGCCCCTCAACCAACGAATGGATAAAGAAAATGTGGTATATCTATAAAACGGAGTGTTACTCATAGGAAAAAAAAAAACAATGACAACATGAAACTGCAGGCAAATGGATGGAACTAGAAAAAAATCATCCTAGTGAGGTAACCAAGACCCAGAAAGACAAACATGATATGTACTCACTCATAAGTGGATATTAGATGTACAGCAAAGAATAACCAGGCTACAATCCTCAGTCCCAGAAAAGGTAGATAACAAGGTGGACCCTAAGAGGGACACATGGACCTCCCTCGAAAGAGGAATTGGATGAGATATCCTGGGTAAACAGGGGAGGGGGGCAGTAAAGGGGAGAGGAGGGAGGATGAGAACATGAGGAATCAGGATGGTCAAGTTGGGGGCTGAATGGAGAGAGGAAGAGTAATGAAAGAGATATCTTGATAGAGGGGGCCATTACGGAGTTAGTACAAAACCTGGTACCAGGGATTCCCCCAGGAATGCACAAGAATGAGCCCAGCTGAGACTCCTAGCAATAGTGGAGAGGGTGCCTGAGCTGACCTTGCCCTATAATAAGAATGGTGACTACTCTAATTACCATCACAGAACCTTCATCCAGTATCTGATGGAAGCAAATTCAGAGATCCACAGCCAAGCACTGGGCCATGCTCCAGGAGTTAAAGAGAGGGAGGAGTGATAACGCGAGCAAAGAGGGTCAAGATCATGACAGGAAAGCCCACAGAGACAGCTGACCTGAGCTTGTAGGGACTCCCAGACTCTGAATGGATAGCATGGGACTGACATAGGACCTCTACATTTGGGTGACAGTTGTGTAGCTTGGTCTTTTGTGGGGCCCCTAGCAGTGGGACCAGGACCTGTCCTGATGCATGAGCTGGCTCTTTTGAACTTATTCCCCATGGTGGAAAGCCTTGCCCAGTCTTGATACAAGGAGGAAGAGCTTGATTCTTCCTCAACTTGATATGCCATGCTTTGTTGATTCCCATGGGAGGCCTTACCCCATTTGAATGGAGACAGAGGAGTAGAGGGGAAGAGGGAGGAGAAAGGACGTGGGGGAGGGGACAGGAAGAGAAGAGGGAGGGGAAACTGTGGTTGGTATGTAAAATAAATAAAAATAATGAAAAAAAGAAAAGACGAAGAACCCAAAGAAAATCATATAGGCATCCTCCTGAATATTAACCTTCATCAGGCGATGAAAGGAGACAGAGACAGAGACGCACAATGGAGCACCGGACTGAAATCTCAAGGTCCAAATCAGGAGCAGAAGGAGAGAGAGCACAAGCAAGGAACTCAGGACCGCGAGGGGTGCACCCAAACAAAAAATCACCAAGGCCAGCTGGCCTGGGTCTGAAAAAGCCTGGGTTAAAACTGGTCTCACTGAACATAGTGGACAATGAGGACTACTGAGACCTCAAGAACAATGGCAACGGGTTTTTGATCCTACTGTACCTATTGGTTTCGTGGGAGCCTAGGCAGTTTCGTGGATGCTCACCTTACTAGACCTGGATGGAGGTGGGTGGTCCTTGGACTTCCCACAGGGCAGGGAACCCTGATTGCTCTTTGGGCTGACGAGGGAGGGGGACTTGGTTGGGGGAGGGGGAGGGAAAGGGGAGGCGGCGGTGGGGAAGAGACAGAAATCTTTAATAAATAAATAAAAAAGAAAAGACGATGGGTTCTATATATTGGCTGGGGAAAACAAGCTTACGAAAAGATCCTGTGTGGTCTCTGACCGTGCAGATAATACAAAGATCACCAGGCTATTAAGCACATCCAATCTCAGCCTTCTGAGTGCATAACTAGTTATACATCCTTTCCTTTAAAGGACAACCCTAGGCAGCTAACATTCTAGGTTCCCTACAACCTATCTGTGAGCCCAAGGACACCAACATTTTGAACAAGCAGGCTAAAGAGAGCTAGAAGCAGAAACAAGATTCAAACAGTTCTCCCAGGTCTCAAGAAGAACATGATCGCCAGGCAATGGTGCAGGCAGTGGTGGCACTTGCCTTTAATACCAGTGTTCAGGAGACAGAGGCAGGTGGATCTCTATGAGTTTGAGGCCAGCCTGGTATACAAAGTGAGCTCCTAGACAGTCAGGGCTACGCAGAGAAACCCTGTCTCAGAAAACAAAACAAAACAAAAAAGAAGAAGGCCATGATCGCCAGTCCCAGCCTTTGCACATCACTTACCCAGGGAATGAAATAGAAAACATCCACACACTTGTCACTTATCCAACCAAAACACTTTCATAAAGGGACATTTGGATGAGGACCCATGTATGTGAGGACTCAGGTGCATTCAAGAGTTGAAAAGCACAGCCAGTACGCAGGAAATAAAAATGATCTTCTGACCCCACAAGCATCCTGCATCTTCAGTGAAAATGTACACGATTACTTAACATAATACAGCCCTTTGGTATTTGGTACCTTCCTACAACAGAGGGGAAGTCAGCACAGACAAAAACTATTAACACATCCGGCAGACTCATTTACTTCTACGTCTCTGAACTGTTTCCCAGCCCCTGCTGAAGGTGCCCTTGAGACATCTCAACCAACACAATGAAAGGTGAAACTACACAGCACAGATTTGTTAAACCTGGCTTGCACATTCAGAAGGAAATATCACTCCCCAATAGCACTGCCATTAGCAAACAATATAATATTTATTAAGCACTCGACTGCCTGGAGTACCCTCTTGTAACCAGTAAAGATTAGAAGGTAAAGGCCATAGGAAACATGAATTTTCCTTTCGCAAATGCAGACAGGGAGTTCTTTGTAGTTTCACATAGGCTGATGTAATGCTTACTCTCAGAGAGGGATCGTTTTCCTTGTCACCTCAACACCGTGTCATTTAAGCCCACAAAGCCCTTGAGAGGTGCCATTCAGGAACTCCTTTCCTGCTTGTGTTCCTCTTGTTTGTACACATCTTCCTTTCAGGAAACATAAACAATCTGGAGGAATATTGTTCTTCAAGAATTGCATATGCATTTAACCGCTGGTACCTATCAAAAGAGTACTTGGTTCTGCCTGGTGCTAGGAGGTGTCTCATGCTTGAGGTTATGAAAGAATGGAGGAGCAAATGGAATGATAAGTACCTTTGTGATGACAAGTGCCACAAATTCAGAGGAAAGACAATGACATTAGAAACCGTATGACTGGTTTCTAGCCAAGTAAACTTAGAATCAAAGAAATCCTCTTTTCTTGTTGCTATCTAACTATAAAGGAAGGGCAGAAGTCTGTAGCACACTGTACCTCCTACAAATAGTCAATAAATAATAACGGTTGGTATAAAATTAACTCAGCGCTCTCATGCCTCAGGTATAATGAATGTGGTGTTCTGGTTGCTTTTAGTCTTCTACCAGCATCTAACTAGACATCTAAATTCTCTCATGTGTTCATCGTCTTGTCGTTCTGCTCTCTCACCTCTTCCCAGATCAATCCTCTCTTCCTTGCTCTCCCCACAATGTGTCCTTTTGTAATTTACTCCTTCAAGATCAGTTTGGACGTTCCAAATGCTATTGGATCTGTGGTCTTTCCCTGGAAAGTGGTCAGCTTACCAGAGGCTACCCTGAGAGGAAAGATTCTCCTCCCAGCAGCTCAATCTCAGTCTCCAGATTCAGTGCTCACTCATATATTTAAGCCAGAAAACAAGGATTCGATTTTCACCTTTTCCTTTCTCACACTGCTGTGCTTACCTGCTCCGTTCTTTAATGCTGCTGGCTTCACCTGCCAAGTACTTCTGCCAACTGGCATCAGCTCACCTCAGCTGCATCACTGCAGCACGATCTTAGGGTTGCTTTTTGCTGTTTTGTTTTTTTCCTGATCACACAGTTGCTCCTGTCACCCTCTAAGTGATGCTTTGTCCTGTATTTCGAAGTGTTTTGGTGGTTCCTGCCCTGCTACTGGGCCAAGTCCTTTCCACCATGCCCAGTATTCAGTTCCCCCTGGAAAGTGGCCTTCACACCTTGTCATCCATTTAGCGTCATAGTCACTGCTCCTATAAATCTGAATGCTTTGTAGCTGGCCTTGCTCTGTCTTTGGGCTTCATAGCATTTTAAGTATCATATTGAAATGATCTGTTTATTTAAGTTTACCATAAAATCTTTAAGGCCAGCAACCACAATGTGTTTGTTCTAATAGCTATGACATCTATCCAAGTTCATCAGCTTATTATGAGAAGATAATAAATACATAATGAAAATAAATTTTCTCCAGTCATACAAGGCAACTTCTATAGTGTCCTTCTAAAGACCTTTGATTTTTTCTTATCAACTATTGGGTAATCTGAGCTATGGCCTAAGATGTTATTTTGTTGGCAATATAAAAGGAAAAAGAGATACTGCCTTATTCTAGTCTCTCTATTGTGACCCCAAAGGAATTTGTTTAAATATTTGTTTTGTATGTGTGTGTATTTACCATCCTCCAAGTGGTTAATATCTTCAATACCCATATATAAACTAGTACCATGGCTGCTATGATCTCCAAAGAAGGTCTTTATGATAAAGAAGGAATCTAAGAAAATGGACATTCTGTCTCAATGGGTAAGAAAGTCTTTCAAAACTTCTTGCAACATACTGTAAAGATCATCAACAATAGTACTAGAGGTTGATTGAAGACTATGAAGGAAATAGAAAATGGGTATTAGGTAAAGCAAGCAAATGCTTTGACCTGCTACTGGTCGAGTCTAGTCAATATAGTGGTGCTTGCTCTAAAATTCTTTTAACTTTTCTACACCACAATGAATATCAAGATCAAAAGTATTCATGAAAAAATTTGGCCTCTCTCAAGTCGTAAAAGAATAATAAAGAGGACGATTGTGGAAGTGCTTGGGATTTTTATGTTTATTTTTGTATTTTGGGGTGTTTTGTTTTGTTTTCCTAATGCCTGCACAATGCTAACGGTTTATAAATTTCACACCCCTCACCACCATCCACTAAGAATGACCCTCAGTAGTCTCATTTTGCCCTGCTTCAGGTCCAAAGGTTTCATGAAGCCTAACAGTCTAATTCTGATGTAGACAGTAGCCTGGCGTTTATTGTACAAATCAGGGCAGGGAGCCTGTCCCTGTTGAATCTTGTTATTCTTGAAGCAGGAAGTTGAACTTCCCCACCTGCAAGTGAAACTGGAAACTTCATCTCCCCTCCCCCAAAAAGGACTAAGGAGAAGGGGAGTATTGGGGCTTTGATTATGAGGCCTCTTTAGCAAGTACACAAGATGCCATTCTTTTGTCCCCATTGCTTGGCAAGGATATGAGCTTCCTCTCAAACTGCTGCAGAGTTTCAGGGCCAGGCCCGAGGATTGCCCATTAAGAGTAAAATCGCATCAGTTGTGAAAAGTGGTTCTGTTTTGTTTTCCAATCTTCTTGATATTTTGGATTTTAAGAGTTTTCTTCCAAAAATACTTCCCACGTCAATGTAACCATTCTCCAGCATCTCAGCCATGGGGACCTCTCATAACTTTGCAAAGAGAAGGCAGTTGTTTGCCTGGCCCAAGGTGTACACTGACTCTTTTATGCAAATATATCTTTCTACTCCTGTGGCCAAGGGCCTCGCTGTTATCGCCATATGTTTGTTCAAGTGGTGAGGAAATATTAAATATCACACGTTCTCAGCAGAGACCGGACAGTAATTATCAACAGATGGCAACGGTGGGGGGCTGAGAGAGCAGAAGAGTTCTCCCGCAGGGGGCTGGAGCTAAGCCTCAGGCCAGTCATTGGTCATCAACCTGGTCAGAGAAGATGATGTTGTCTAGGAACCTCTCTCTCCACTTTTCACATTATCTTTACCTTCCATGCAATCAACCCTAAAGAACTTATTCCAATTGCCCACAGAAGAGATGGGAGATTTACCTGTGGAGTAGGGTCACTCAAGTGGTTCTTGGAAGAAAGGAAGTATCACTATTTTGAAGGATTGAGGCGTGACTAGGACACAGCTTTCCTAAGTTCAGCTACTTAGTTCCTAAGTTTGCTGTGATAAGTTCAGCAATACATACTGAATGACACTCTGTTCAACATACTACAGAAAGATCATAGGAACATGGTGATTCTTTTAGCTTAGATTTAAACCTAGTTCTTGGGGAATTAGTATCTAATTAGTATCTAAAGTTTGTTATCCAAAGTCATGGACATACATGCACTGTACACAGGGTCATAAAATTTCTATCATGAGTCTTTCTGTCTAAAAGAGAAGATACGGAGATGAAGGACTTAAATACCAAGGAGGTATTACATAGGGGAAGGACCTCAGAAGCCCCATACTCCTAATGAAGAAACTGTAGCTAGTTGCAAACTTCTGACAAAGAAAGAGTTTATTTTCTTTAATGGTATGGTCCTGGTAGATCCACCACCCTCCATCGGATGGCCCCACCTACAGGAGAACAGAAGTGGACTTGATGGGTTATTTTTATAAGTTAAAGGGGAAGGGAAATAGGTGTATCTGGGAGGAGTTAGGGGGAAGAATGGAGAGAGAATATGGTCAAAATACACTGTATGGAGTTCCCTGGGAATTAATAAAAAAATTCTTTATCTTTAAAGAGGTGACATCTACTGCGGGCTCATAAATAATAACACAATTGCTCTCCAAATGAAACAGGTGATAGGCAATCTGTGCTCTAGGAGGCAGGCAGGATTCTCCTCTACTGAAGCTTCTAGTGGACCTGAATAGGAACATGAGAAAGGAATTCTCCCAGGAAGCTAGATCCTGAACAAGGGTATGGAGGTCAGGGAGAGCTGGGCACAGCTGCCTTTTTTTCATTAAGCCAGTGTTGGTCCCAGACAGTGACACTGGAAATGCAAGTTTGGAAATCCTAGAAGTATCAACTTGCTGCGTCAACCACACTAAATAATGATGTTGAGGACAGTATTTAGTACACGGGAGCCTCCTTAGATGTCTAAGGAAGCTAAATCCTTATTTGAAAGTTAGTTGTTTTATACATGAAAATGACGATATTAACTTAATTATTTTAAGTAAAACTATTTCAACAGCAGATATGTGAATGAAATGGTGTGTTATAGACAGAATCTATGGAAATCCCATTTCCCTTCAAATCACTGCTAGGAAAGGGTGTGAACAGAGATCTTCAAACCTGTGAAATATTTAAAGAAACATAAAGGGAAAATGACTTTTTTCCCACCACCCAAAAGTGCTTCCTTCGGTAATCCGAAGACGTCAATTTGGCAAGCAGAATAAAAGTTCCCGTTTTATGCCTTTCTGGCCCCATTATTGCTGTCCTTGTATCTGTAAATTGTGCTTCTCCTTTACTGCCTAATGTTAAATTTTTATAACTGTCTAACAAGCCTAAAATTTCTCACTGTCTTCATCCAAACAATTGAGGAATTTACTCTAGTTCAACTCCTCATACACAGCACAGTCTTTACTTTCCTCTCAATTTCTAGATATCATTTAGTAATTTTCCTTTCTGTATTTTTCACCTCTCTTCAGCATAGCAAGACGGTCTATTAAAATAATTTCTGCTCTGTGTTCTTGCTTGCAGCCATTCCTACTTTGTGGATTTACTCTTCTTTTTAGTAGATGATTTATCAGCTCTTTCAGTAAGATTTGTAAATGACACATTCTAGAAAACATCTGTTTGCAATAAGCAAAGATAGTTAAGTGGTGAATTTCTTTCATCTCTGCTCTCCAAGGTTTTAAACTTTACCCATCCCAGGGAGTGGCAAGTAGCGCTTGGGTATGAACTTGGAACTCTCCGTAACTTTTTCTTCGAAGACGGCATTCCAGTGGCTTCCACCATCTGTACTCATAAGGATAAATGTCACAGTCTGCTTAATTGGAAGTTATTTTCTCGTTAATAAATCCTATTGTCTCTGCATCCCAACAGATTTTTAAACTTTGTATTCCTTCATTCTCTTGTGATTGTGTTGCTTTAGGTTAGGTGTGTTTACCTGATCTGGTTCTCCCAGCCTTCAGCTCTTGACAATAATGACCCCTCACCTTCCGAAGTCTCTTCTCTAAGATTTTATGGTTTTGTTTTTATGTTTCCTTCCCTGCTTAAGTTTGCTACCGACATCTTGCAATTGACTGTCTTACCCAGTCTGAAATGTACTCTGTTGAGTGCTTTATTTCTGTAATTATGATTCTTTCTATTTAATTTATGGTCTTTTGACATATACACATGTTATTATTTGTTCGGTAGCTTCTAACACCTTACTTTGCATCCCTTGTCCCTTACTATTTTGGAGTTGTTCTGTAGCTCTGTTATTGTTTCTATTTCATGCATCACACACCTTCAGCCATGGCTCTTCTTTTCTCCCTTTAAGCGACTAACTGCTCTATGGGGTGTGTTCGAATATAGGAAACACTGTAGTTTGACTGTGGATGGAAATGAGCAAGTCCCTGTGCTTGTTTTCTTCTAGAGCCTTAGCTTTCTCTGCCTCCCTTTGTCCCCTGAATTTCAGCTGTTCTTAAGAAACACTGGGGCACAGTCATTGAATTAAAGATTTTCTTGTCTCAGGTCTGAAAGGTATACATATTTTCAACCAAAGGGGGCTGTTTGAGTTCCAGTGTGAGACAAACATCCCAGACCCACCTAGAAGCTGAAGACAGGGTCAATCACATCACAGCCAAGGGCTGAGCCCTGATACTCCTCTGTCTCCTCAGAAACCCAGTGAGCTACCAGCTGTTAAGCTCTCTACCTTCGTGTGTCTTTTCATTCTCTGAACCACAGAAATGTTGGTCCTGATTTTTTTTTTTTTTTTTTTTGGTTTTTCGAGACAGGGTTTCTCTGTGGTTTTGGAGCCTGTCCTGGAACTAGCTCTTGTAGACCAGGCTGGTCTCGAACTCTGGTCCTGATTTTTAACTAGTGCGTGTTCCGCTTTTGTTTTTTTATTTCTGTGGTTGGGAAGCAGAGCTGCATGACCAATGATTTGGCAGCCTCTTGCCCCCTCACAATCAGTTAGATGCTCAGTCCCAGTGTGGCCTGTGCTAATTCTTTATTGGAATGTCTTTCCCAGTTTCTACCCCCCTAGATCCTCAAGACACAGTTTATGCCTCTTCTATCTTGAGAACATTCCTATAAGAGCTTCCACCTTCCTCTATCTCCATTCTGTCTCCTCCTTTCCCTCGACGCAGCACGAGCTTCTCTTGGGTTCACTTCATCTCGCATTTCTACTTAGGCTTCCTCTTGCTTGGTCAGCGTTTGGGGAATGACCAATTAATGAAGGCTTTATTTGCTCAGCTTCTAGAAAGTTTTCAGAGCCGTATTTTCACTCTCCGAAAACCTACTAGTAACATTTAAAAAGAGTGAAGCAAAAACAACTTTCCTCTTAAATTCATCCCGGATACTAAACCTTTACTCCAATGTCCCCAGAACATGCAGAGATGTTGCAGTGTCTCCCAGGTCTACAAAAATCAACAGAGTTTGTTCTCCTCTCCGATTTGAAGATAAATAGGATTTGTAGAGGAATTATGCAAACGTTCCCTGGAAAATCGAAAGACTTTTTTCAAAACCCACAGGCAAACCTCAGGAAAGCCAAAATCAACTAGTTTCATTTTACATGCAGAACTTTCTGCACCTCACCATAAAATAATGTGGATGATTAAAACTTACCAAAATGTGTATATATATATATATGAAATATGCCTCACCAAGGAATATTAGATATGCATATATGCATGCAAATGTAGAGTGTACATTTATGAAAATAATAGCAACTTTGTGTAAACTAAAGAATAAAAGCAGGAATGGGAGATCAGAGCCTTTTTTTTTTTGCAACTAACACTTCTTTTCCAAGGTAAAGATTACTTAGACTTTATTCCATACACATATTGGTCCTCAGACAACTTGAGTTTGAATTCACTTTGGAATGCCATCCCCATCATCATGGACAGGATCAGGCCTGGAGTGAACTCATCTTCCCCTGGGAAGTCACGAGCTTCTTCTGCTATACCCCGCTGCTTGCCGTTGCCATGCCTCCTACAGAAAGAGTCATCCAAAATATTTCGGATAATTTGTTTCCTCCAACAAACTGTGGGCTTTCCGAGGACCATGCATATTCAAAAGCCAAATGTGTTCAACTTTGAATCCCAGCCCAGTCCTCGGCCATGTTAAGATAAAAAATAAATTTTGAGAGAATAAATAAAAGAGGTGAGCAGAAGCATTCTGAATGTATTTCCTGTTGCTGGATAAGGCAACAAATGGCTTCTACTTCATCCGCATGGTCCCCTGGAAACATAACTGAGCCGCTGGGCATGTACCATCAGCTTTCAGTATGAAGAGCTTGAACCTTCTGAAACTGCAATAGAGAAGCTCCTCCCTTTAAAAAAAAAATCACCCCTGTTCTACCAGCAAATAAACACTCACATGACATGTTTTTCTATTAAAAACTCATGGGCCTTAAATTTCTTTTTAATCACAGGCTTTAGTATTATTACACGTGTTCCATTAACAGGCATATCCAATGAATTCCCTTTCATAAACACTAGTAAGTTCAGTGCAAACCAGCCAGGTGATTAATTTATAATTCTTGACACATTGGGGGAGGCTGGAGGGAGAAGCAACACATAGGTCCTAGGATGGGGCCTTTCACGCCAACGCCATGGACACACACAGAGAAAGGCACACACGCACACACACCACCCATGAACACCCACTGTGCTGAGCTGGCATTGGTTCCCAATCTGACAAACCAACGCCTGAAGGCGAATAACAAAGACTAAACTGTTGCAGGTTCCTTTTCCCATAAAAATAATAATAATGAGTAAAAGTAGTTGGAGCTCGGCCAGAGCATAAGGCAACATGATTTCTAAAATCAGCATCCTCCTTCCTCCCACACACACTCTCCCCAAGTGTTCCGTCAGTTCTCTCTTGCCTTCCGTGGCAAGTTGCTTAGCTACTTCAAACAGGAAGCCGTCCAGCAGGTACTCCAATCTGCATTAGGCCTTCTCCTAAAATCTAGAGGCATAACGAATCTACACAAGAGACAGCTTCAGGCTAGAACTGAGCAACCACTAACACATTGTCATTTTAGAAGGGTCAGTTTGTTTCTCTGGGCTACTTGACTGAGCAAGAACACTAAGTAGGCTGGCTGTAATGATTCCTGATTCTTCTGAATTTTTAAGTAATGGTTGATACTCAGGCATAGGTCCTGGAGCCAGACCATGCCCAAGTTCAAGCCCTTCACTGACTAGAAGTGTGAAACTGGCAGATTAGCCTCCCTTCCTATGCCTTGGTTGATCTCTTTGCCAGGACTGAAGACCAAGGACGGTGGTGATGGTTATGACTATGATGGTGCTAGAGTGTTGATCAGTGATAATATTAGAGGACAGGAATAAGTACTTCCAGGGATAGCAGTGAAGGCTAAGTGGTGGGTTTAGGAGCTTAGAAGAGAGTCTAACAATGCAAGCCTTGTCTACACGTCAGTTACTGAGAAAGAACAACAAAGGCTTCTGACGGACATATGACTGACTACTCTCCTAGTTCTATGTTTCAGAACAAAAGAACAACTCTTCAAAAGAGAAAGCTCTAGTCTTTGCTTCTGGCCACCCAAAAGGACATCTTTTGCTTCTATTCACTAATACCAGCGACTCCAAATCCATGAGGTCTTGGAGCATGGTTGGTGCTATGGAGGCTGAGAACATGAGCAGAAGAGGAGTCCAAGGTAAAAGATGGAACTGTGCTGGAAAACCAATGAAACTGTGCAGGAAAACCAATGAAACTGTGCAAGAAAACCAATGATGCTTTTGGTACACAGGTCCTGGCAGAATCTGAGACATTTCATGTTCACCAAAAATCACTCATAAAAAGTGCCCAGTGTCAAAATGAGTATGGAAAGTTCAGAGTTTGGAACTCTCAGAGGTATGTCAGTCCAGGTCACCTTTGAGTCAAGTGGCAGCATCCTGGAGTAGGGAAAGTGGATCCAAAATCTTCACAGTAAAATGGAAACTGTTCCACCCTCCTGAGCTGTGAATGTCATAAGCTTCTCAGGATCCATTTGGAGGACAGCAAAATAAGCAGAGTTGGGATTACTAGGTCTTTGATAACCTGGTTTCCGATACAGATTTCCTCTGAATGAGGGACTAGAAACTGCTCTTCAGAATCAGGCATTCAGCGCCCCTTCACAAGTATGTGACTACGTGGCAGAGAATAGGAACTATGATGCAAAGTGAGGTAGGAGGCAGAGGTCAGTGCGACTGTCTCCGTCTGTGCTTCTAATGGGAACTGGTGACAGTTCAATGTCTTCGCCATTCTCTTCCCTCACCAAGTACAGCATTCAAAGCCTGCATATCTAGATCTCAGGCCCAGAATATCCACTGAAGAGCTACGTGGCCCAAGAGAACTCACAGCCTCCCTGTACCTGTGCAGTCAGTGTGTTCTGTATCAGCTCCTTTTTAGCATGTTGTTTCTCAGTCACAAGACCTTGACCAAGTCACTTCTGCATACCAACTGCTAGTTCTGTCAACTGTAAAATTGGAATAGTGATATCTGCCTATGTGACAGTCTTAATGTCAAACACCAGAAAAATAGTGAATGCAGACATACTCTAACATGCCAAAATCTTGGATTATCACTCATGATAACCAATAATTAATGAGGCTCACCATGAACATGAAACTATTCCAAACTCACCTATTCTTAGTGTTGAGTCCTATAAGTAAAAGATAATTACCATTCACACATAACAGTTAAGAAACAGAGCTGACTTGGCAACTGTCTTCTAGAAAAAGTAGAGCCTGGGGCCTAGACTTGCTTATGGACACTTTGTTTAGATAAGTGAACACAAAAATGGAACTGAGGCCAACAGCCAGAAAGAAGACAATATAAAGACAAGAATAAGACCACTAGGCTGAACTTACTGGAGAGCTAGCTGCCACCCAAGGATAGAAGAAGGGTATCTTACTCAACAGATCCTCACTCTATGGTACAAGGTCCTCTTCATGAAATGATTAACACCCTTGGACATCAAGCTTCTAGGACTTGGTGGCTAGGCATTGTCCAGTACGCTTGTCAAACATCAGGCAGAGAATAGCCAGCTTAATGAAGAAACAATTAAAAGGGGGAGTCCAGAAAGTACCAAGTTAGTCCAAGAAGTATCAATTACTGACCTACAATAAAGCTCCTGCTCACCCACAGAACTATAAGGACATGAAGTCTAACTTATATTATGGGGCTTATTTACCACCAATGTTTCCAGAGTGTTTCTGGGTAAGGAGATACATATCTACAATAGCAGCACTCAGATCCTGAGATAGGAGGATGGTAAGTTTGAGCCCACCTTAGATGATATAACAAGAATCTGTCTCAAAAAAAGAAAACCAAAGTTTTAATATCAATTTACCAATTATAAAACATGTGGCCTCACTGACACCAAATGTTCACAATATCAAAAATGGGGTTTGGGAGGAAGAGAAGACACTGACTGTGGAAGAAGCAAACGCTAGAGCTCTCTTCCTTCTCTACCAGATCTTGCCTATGGTGTTTGTTTGTGTTTCTCGCCACTCTTGGGATCTGATGGGACATTGTTAGACTTGCATTTCCATTTCCTCCTAGTACCCATTCATGCTGACAGTACCCTGACCTCAATCCATGGGGAAGAATATTTTTGTATCTTTTGTTCATTGATAAATGCCCCAGAACTACCTGAGGCATAGCAGCCTAGAAACACTTTTGGAATGAATGAATGAATGATGGTTCCTGTAGTCTAAAACTTCAGCAGACGAGCTTCAAAACAGAGAACGTGGGAGAGGAGAAATAATCCTCACAGAAAAAGGATTCGGAGAGGCTTGAGTCCATTTCTCCCATAGAACTAACTAGGGTCTCCATTGTATTTATCAGCTTGAAGATACTTGGAAATTACTAGCTGCCTTAAGCCAACAATAAGCACAAGAGTCATGAATTACCAAAAGTTTGACTAAATCTTAGCTGCCTCTCCAAGGAACTGACGGTAACACTGAGATCATGATTCCAAAAACAGTGATTTCTGCTTTTCCTGGGATTCCAAGCAAGCAGGGGCCATGAGACTATCAGCTGGTAATGCTGAGAAGAGAGCTTTGATAGGAGCAGTTGTCACTGTTGCTGTCTTACTGTACACAAGGCATGAAGAGACTTTCTAGTCATCATGGCTCTCGTCGCTATCCCCACTGTAGCAGAGACAATGATGAAAGTTCTAGTTACCACTGCATTTTCCTCTGACACCCAAGAAGGCCACCTTTCACACCAACATTCTCCCATGACTCCCAACAGGAACTTATCCCTGGATCTTGGCTTCTGGGAGTTAGATAGAGGACGTGTTCTTGTCTCCAGGTGTAGTTTCTCTGTGATAACCATCACAGCCTCTCATACCATTCAACATGAGGCTAGAAAGGGAGAAAGAAATAAAACATAATTGCAGCAAGCCACTGATATTTGCTCAGTTACAGACTCAGCATAAATTGCCCTGTCTTTGATCAACTGTTCTAAAGAAGGTGAAACTGAGGCATTGTTATAGAAACTGGCCGTCCTTGTTGCTAGAACTGGCATTTGAACTCAGGTACCTGCCCTGGTTCCACCATAAACAAGCATGGACCCAGAAGAGGGCTAAGTGCTCTCATTTAGATGAATTCAGTGAGAGTAGAAAGCCGGAAAAGCGCAGCAGAGAGTCTGTGAAGGCAGGAAGAACAGATACTTCACAATAAGGTGCCCAGTTATTTTGTGTCTAACACAAGTCTCATACTTTATAGATACAGATGTGCATGGCATTCTGTGTTCATTAAATTTCTTAATATAACTTTACAGCAACAGTGCTTGTCTTGTATTTCATAAGGTCCCAAGCAAGCTAGGAAAGGTAATTAAGCCACCCAGCAACACTGCATGAAACTAATTAATTGGCAAACTTCACAGTGCTTACAAATATTATAGCGCTATGTGTTGGAGGGAAATAAGTGAAGGAAGTGAACTTCAAAGAGTGGGCAGGGGGATGGAAGCAAGCATTGATTCACACTAACTCCTGAGATGACATCAGAGAAGGAGTGTCTATAGTTGTTACTTCTTCCCACGATTCCAGCCGTACAGGGAGGCAGCATCTTTTACTTGTCACAGACAAGTAAACTGTGGGCCAGGAACGCAAGAAAATTTCAAGACTTGACAACTCACTTGATGATGAGAAGAAACCCTACAGTACTTCCAAGTCACTAGAGATTCTCAGCTTTTTGGGTGAAGCTGTGCCCTTGTCTAGGCATGTGGAGGCCAGAGACTGTTACTGAATAGCTTCCTATATTGTTCCCCACCTTATGTTTTGAAGTATGGTCTCTCACTAGACCTGGAGCTCACCATTTCAGATAGACTATCTGGCCAGTGAATCACAAGGATCCACCATCTTCACTCTCCCAGCACTGAAGTAATAGACACACATCGCCGCCATGCCTGCTCTTTCATGTGTGTTCTGGGGATCCAAAGTCAGGTCCTCATGCTTGCACGGCAAGTATTTTATCTTCTAAGCCATCACCCTGACAACAGAAAAGATCGTTCTGAACTGAAGTAAGTTGAGATAAGAAAGACTGATTCTTGGTCAGCAAGATGGTTCAGCAGTCAACGATGACTACCATATCTGATGACCCATATTGAATCCTCAGTACCTACATAGTAGCAGAGAGTCAAATCCTATAAGATGTCATTAATAGAGAGTCAAACCCTACAAGGTGTCACTTCACCATAAAACAGATGTGCATGTGCATATGCACTGAATAAATAAATGCTTAAAGCTCTTAATAATTGGTTGTAAGTCAATTGCTGTAAAGCAAATTTCAGTGTCCTGTTGTATCGGCCAACTTTCTATCATTGTAAGAAATAATCAAAACAAAAGGCAGAGATGAAAATCTTTCAAACAGGGGTTTGTTTGAGCTCTAATTTTCAGAGCCCTGATCAGTTGCTTCCATTGCTTTGGGTCTGAGTTGATCTTATCCATCATGGCAGAAATGAATAATGAGGAAAACCACTTGAAACTTTCTAGTTTCAAGACAAACTGGAAAGCTAGAAGACCCAGAAGACGCTGGATCCCACAGTCTCTCCCAAGCACAATGCTGCTGATGCATAAGGACCCCTCACTAAGCCCCACGTCCTGAAAGTGCTCAATAGAACCACCCTGGGGACTTGACATATATCATATGGGCCTTTGAGGAACGTTCAAGATGCGATATGCAGAACCAATCTGAACACATGTTGGAAGTATGACCTAAATGCTTCCATGAACAAGACTTCAGAGCAATACTAGATCATCTCAACAGAATGCTTGCTATGGGATAGGCACATTATTGGTGCGCTGGTTTTGTCACACAACATAGAAACGTGGTACATGTTACTATTTGTTAGTCCCACATTTCCACGAACAGAAATGAACAAGTGGAGATGTTTCCCTCACCTTAGCAGATTAAAAGACCACGTAATAGAGAGTTCTGTGTGCCCAAATATGAGTACAGCCTAGCTGGGTCCTTTGGCTCAGAGTCTCTCAGCAGTGTTGGTCCAGGTGTTAGGCAGAGATATGGTCATCCAAGGCTGGACCAGCGGAAGATCTGCTTCCAAAATCACGAGTGGAGCCTCCAGCAGTATCATTTTCTTGTCTCTTTGACCTAACTGTAAATCTCTTCACAGTCCACACAGACTGTGCTGATGATTCTACATATATGAGAATGTTCATAGCAAGCATGTGTGGCCCCAGTACTCCAGGAAGTAATATGATGTCATAACATGAAGGTCAACAATGAAGCCACAGATGCCTGTACCTTTGGGCAAAGCTGTACTGCAAATGAGAAATACTTGTCATCCTAAGGGCATGATGCTGCTGAAAAGGTTCTTATTCTGGAAGTAAATGGCAAAGCATACAAGAATTTACCAAGAACCCAAGAAAATGTCAGACTCAAGATAGCCAAAAAAGACTGCATAATGATATCTGTGGGTATAAATCTTGCAGGGGTCAAGGTAAAGACATTCCTAATCTAGTAGCCAAGAGCCCAAGAACGCTCACCGATGTGTCTGTGTATGAACTTATAGACTCCTATCTAATGTAAACATAGCAAGAAAGCCAGAATGATGTGATGCTGCCTCAGGACTTGAACTATTTATTTGTGCAGGTACAAAGATGTGAAAGGTAAAACAACCTCTCATTCAAGAGTCTTAGACAATGCTCCAGGGCACCTACATCATGCCATGAACATGTATCTTGACTGATGTAAAAGTTTTTTATTTGCCACAGAAAACAACTGCACTCACTCAACCAATGGAGTAAAATACCCTTGATCGAAAGTGTCTAGGTGAAGCAAAGAGAATCTTGAAAATTCTCTGGAAGTTTGGAAAAGGTGTTGTTGTTCTAAAGGCTAACTACAACATTGCTACTACATGTTCACATGTTTCTGTATGAATGGCATTTGGAACGGAATTGTGAAGACACATAAACACATCTGAAGACTTTAGCCAAATGGGGCACACAGTCAAAACTTGATTTCTTGCTACAGATTGCCATTCCTATCAACAAGCAATATGCATTGATGCCCTGAGGTAATCTACAAGCTCTCTAAAATGTCAACAAAAGAGAGATTGATGATTCTGTCACTGTAGCAGCTCCATTATGCACAACTGATTTTTGTTCAACATTGTAGATGTTCTCCAGGCCTGGTATGCATCAGCTCTAAATGGTAAGTTGCATTCTAAGCAGAATGCAACCATTCTGGTTTTTTATTGTAATACAATATTTAATACATTCATGAGAAATTAACTACTTCATAAAATAGGCTAATGATAGGTGATTCTGCCCATCTGTAAATTGATAAAGGGTGATGAGAATATTCAAGCTAGGCTGGGCTAACCTATGATTAAATGAAATTTTTTTAACTTGAGATATATCCAACTTACAATAGGTTCCTCAGGAAACTCACCATAAGCTGAAGATTGCTATACAAAAACATCTTCCGATTTACTCAATGTTTCACATATCTCTTTGTCACACCAGGGCAAAGAGTTTGAATGTGTTGTGTCTGTGCTCTGGGATCTTGCAGGAGCCTGAGAGTAAAGGTGTATGCTAGTTGATTCGACAGAGGAAATTCCAAGTACAGCATTCAGACAGAAATGTTGGTTCCTTTCAGACAAACTTACTATGATGTGACAATCAGGAGCAAAGAGTGGCAGGGTAGGAAATTTGGGCAATCAGAAATTAAAAAAAAAAAAGAAAGAAAGAAAGAAAAAAAAAGCTTAAGAGGGTTTTCAAGAAGGGAACAGTTGTTTAAGAGATTAGCACCACTGAAAAAGAAGCCACATACTTTGCATAAGACAAAAATCTAAGATGTCTCAAGGACAGCTCATGAATTAGCAAAATCAGAATGCTGAAAGCAATATAATTTAAGTGTAAGCTTGCTACGATGATGATTTTTATGTGTAGTAAAAACAGAAGAAAACAAAACAAACATAAAATAATAAAACAAAAGAAAAACAGCGTGACATGATATAAAAACCCACTTACAGGTTTTTGTTTTTTGTTTTGTTTTTTTTTTTTTTTTTTTTTTTTTTTTTTTTTTTTTTTTTTTTTTTTTTTTTTTTTTTTTTTTTTTTTTTTTTTTTTTTGCAGAATTCTGTTCCATGTTTAACTATCAGAGTACTCCAGGACCACTTCAGGCTAAATACCACTCATGCTCAGAATCATGAACATGATGCTGCCTTTGCAGAAATCAAGAGTCCTGGAGTCATAAGGGCCTCTAGCCAGATTTCTAAGGAAAGCCTGGAAGAGTCAGCACGTTCAGAGTGAGTCTTTATGAAGGGTTTCTGACAGGTAGATGGCAGAGCTGTGGTCATGAAGCCCACACTGCAATAGAGAGCCCCAGGACTCTAGAGATACCAGGATCATGGAATACCGAGGAAGAAACAGAATAGGTAGTAAGGGATACGAGGGGCTCAAGAGATTGATTTTGCTGTTCTTAACCAGCAAGGCCCAAAGAACATGGCTGTCACACCCTTTCAACTCTACATTTGATTACAGCGTTATTCGTGGAACTTTAGGGTTAATGGTTTCCCTGTTGAGTTTCTGTCTTGCTTTGGTCCACTCCTGTTTTTCCACATATCTAGTTCTCCTTTTTTAAATGGGTCTGGTTACTCTGAGTCACTGCATACTAGAAGTATGTGACAGCTAATTTTATTTATTTACATAGGGACTCATGGCTTAATTTGGCTTGGAACTCAAAGGAAACTCTGAAATCAAATTTAGGGCTTGTCTGGGCTACAGAGTTATTTCAAGTCCAACCTGGGCTACTTATCAAAACCACATCTCAAAAATTGTAAATAAAAGAAAGGGCTAAGGGATTTGTTCAATATTACAGTGTTTGCCTAGTAGTACACAGGACTATAAACTAAAAACCCAGGACCACACAAAAAAAGACAAAAAAAAAAAAAAGAATGAATGAATGAATGAATAAGAAAAGGGGGGAAACAAATACTTTACCCTGAAAGCACAGGAAATGTTTTGAGGGCATCTCAGGAATTAGCCAGATTCCATCGTTCATGGGTTTGACTATATAGAACTCATGTGACCTGCTTTTCCCTGAGAAGACACAGCTTTGCGTGTTGTCCTCATACAGGACACACCTAGGGAAGTCTTCAGATCAAAGAAGACTGTGGTCAAAGAACTGAATTATCCTGCATTGGTTGACAATGTCTCTCCCACAAGACAGGTTATTAAATGAGAGTCAGGGTACAAGGCATGGGGTGCCTCCTTAAAAGCCATTGGTCAGAGAGGCCTCAGAGATCTCCAAAACAACATAGGCTATAACCATTTTCTCTGGTTACCCACCATAACTATATGCCAAGATCTATTGCTGAAGACACCAAGTGCTATGGCTATGAGGCATAGAGAAATCAATCTCAAACTGATTAGGAACCTTCTCCATGGAGTCTAGCTCTCATAGTACCATAAGATGCGGTGTAGGCTGAACCTGATAGAAAGTGGGAAGTACCCTACAACAGATGGGCACAGGAGATTGCTTCCTATGTGTATCCCCAGCAGCACAGACTTTAAGGACAACATTGAATAAATGGGACCTCCTGAAACTGAGAAGCTTCTGTAAAGCAAAGGACACTGTCACTAAGACAAAAAGGCAACCCACTGACTGGGAGAAGATCTTCACCAACCCTACAACAGACAAAGGCCTGATCTCCAAAATATATAAAGAACTCAAGAAACTAGACTTTAAAAAGCTAATTAACCCAATTAAAAAATGGGGCACTGAACTGAACAGAGAATTCTCAACA